>NC_137040.1:12965496-13032996 GCF_032717465.1 Coenobita brevimanus | reverse complement strand
GAAGATACAGGGAGATGGAGAAGATACAGGGAGATGGGGAAGATACAGGGAGGTGGGGAAGGTATAGGGGTGATGGGGACGATGCAGTGACAATGGTAAGGACAGGTGTGATGGACAGGACACTGGGGACGTAGCTAGGGAGGATACAGGGAAAGTGGGGAAGATACAGGGAGGTGGGAGGATACAGGGACGGTGAGGGGGATAAAGGGGGTGGAGATGATACGGGGAGGTGATGGCTAGGATCCTGGGATGTGATGGGAAGGATACCAGGGAAGGTGATGGGAATACTACAAGGGAGGCAGAAAGGACACAGGGAGAGGCAGGGAGGACAAAGTAAAGGCAGGGAAGATACAGGGGAGGTAGGAAGGATACAAGTGGACGACAAAGAGAAAGATGGAACAGTACGGGGAGGTGGGGTGGAGGCAGAGGAGGTTACCAGGATATCAGAGGTGATTGAGATGAGACAGAGGGAAATGGGGAGGATGTAGGGAGGAAATACAAGGGGAGGTGAGAAGATACAGGGAAGGTGGGTAGGATATAACGGGAGGTGGCGAGGATATAGGGGAGGTGGGGAGGATACAGGGATGGTGCAAGGGATACAGGGGCAGTAGGGAAGATACAGGGATGGTAGACGGGATGCAGGCGACGTGGAGAGGATACAGGCATGGTGGAAGGAATACAGCGGAGATGGGGAGGACACAAGGATGGTGGAAGGGATACAGGGAAGCTAAGGAGGATACAGGGGAAGATTAGGAGGACACAGGGGAGGTGGAGAGGAGACCGAATGAGGTGGGAAAGACACAGGAGGTGGTGGTTTGGATACAGGGGAAGGCGGGAGGACAGAGAGGAAGGTGAAGAGGGCACAGGATGAGGTGGGGAAGGAGGGGGAGGAGGTACGATAGAGGGAAGACAGGAGGATAGATGGGAGGTGGGTAGGATACTAGGGAGATGGAGAGGATAGAAAGGGAGGTTGGAAGGGCAGAGGGGGAAGGGATAGGAGGGAAGAGAGGTGTGGGGGATACCGGGGAAGATGCAGAGTATTACCTCGAGGGCGGAGGAGAGATCAAGCGAGGAGGAGGAGCTCTAGTGGGAAATATGAAGATTATCAAGGAAGAGGAAGACGAACAGAAGGAAGAGGAGAAAGGAGTGGAAGAGGAGAAAGGAGAGGAAATGGAAGAGGAGTAGGGAAACATATGATTCAATCAAAAGAATACTGACTATGACTGTGACTATCATGATCATCACCAACACGTCCTGGAAGAGGAAGACGAAGCGAAAGAAGGGGAAGGAAAGAAATTTTATTAAAATAATTATAATGGTGATGGTAGTGAAAAGCCAATCAAGGAGAAAGATAATGAAGGAGCGGAAAATAAGGTAGAGCAGGGAGAAAGAACGTGATAAGAATGAGAAGAAAAGGGAAGACAAGAATAAGTACCTGTAATAAGAAGGAATAGTAAAAGAACTGCTGGAAGAAAAATAACCATGACTGACGACGACGACGACGACGACGACGATAATGATGATGATAATGAGACAAAAGGACTGAAGAGGAAACGGACTCGGAATATGGGAAGAGTAAGGAAACATCTACTGTATCTACCCTATCTATATACCTAGGCTGCTTTCCCCAAGGAAAGGGAGGTAGCCGAGACAGGACGATACACTCCCCATTTACTCATCCATTCAAACACATTCCTTCGCATCTTAGCTCCAAAGGGGAGAAGGGACAGATCCTCACCGCACCACACCACACGAGGGTCAAATGCGCAGTGCACTCAGTGACATACGCAGCAGGGCCCGACAGCAGAGCTGGTTTACCCCTGCCACATCATAACAGACCCATCCCCTTACCCGCACCTGACCTGATTAGCTGATCAGACCAAATGCAAGAGAATATCCCCTCGGGGCTGCGTCATCATTTATTCATTCACAATTTCTCTCCATTTATTTCTGTCACGCACAGCCACTCTTCCTTGCTCAACAGACATCCCTCTCGCATCCAACGCTCTCTTCAAACTGTCCACCCATCGTATTCGTGGTCCCCCTCTCAGCCTTACACCTCACACATCAGATCTAGTTATCTTTTTCACCAATCGCTCATTATCCATTCTCTCCATATGCCCAAACCATCGCAACACCCTCTGCTCAACTCGACCAGCAATCTCCCGAACAACTCCAGTTCTCCTTCGCACTTCATCATTTCTCACTCAATCCATACGCATCACTCCACACATACTCCTCAGACACCTAATCTCCATTATTCAAACTTTTCCTCTCTGCTACACCCATATTCCATGTTTCAGCCCCATATAACGCAGTCGGTACCACAACACCCTCATACAGCCTTCTCTTTACATCCATTCTAAGCGAACGACATCTAAACACTTTTTTCACTCCTCCCAGCACCTTTCCTACTTCATTCATTCTAATCTTCATTTTTGCATCTATTCTTCCATCCACAGCAACATGTGACCCTAAATACTTAAAACACTCTACCTCCTCAAGCAACTCACCATTCAACTCTATATTCATCCCCCTACCATCTATCAACCTCGTACACTTCATCACTTTACTCTTACTCTTATTTACTTTCAATTTCCTTCTTTCACACACCCCTCCAAACTCCTCTACCAACTGTCTCAATCTCTCCTCTGAATCAGCCACCAGTGCAGTATCATCTGCAAACAACAGCTGCTTCAGATTCCACTCTCTACCATCAACATTCACCAGACTCAGACCTCCACCTAAAACTCTTGCATTCACCTCCCTTACAACATCATCCATGTAAATATTAAACAACCACGGTGACATAACACATCCCTGCCGCAGCCCCACTCTCACGGAAAACCAATCACTCACAGTATTTCCCATTCTTACACACGCTCTACTATTTACGTAAAAACTTTTCACCCCTTTTAGTAACCTACTATCAAGTCCATACAGTCATAAAACGGTCCACAAAGCCTCCCTATCAATTCTATCATACGCTTTCTCTAAATCCATGAATGCCCAAAACACATCCTTGCCTTTCGTTTAATACTTTTCACACACTTGTCTCACAGCAAACACCTGATCCACGCATCCCATCCCTCTCCTAAAGCCAAACTGCTCATCACCAAGCACTTCCTCTGTACACTCTCTAACTCTCTTAATCAACACTCTACCATACACCTTACGTACAACACTCAAGAGACTTATACCCCTAAAGCTAGTACATTCATACTTATCACCCTTGCCTTTATACAATGGGACCACACAAGCACTTGCCCAGTCAACTGGCACCATACCTTTCACAAAGCACACATTCAACGATCTTACTAACCAGTCAACAATAGTCGCTCCACCACCTTTCAGGCATTCCACAACACACCCATCCATACCTGCAGCTTTCCCTTTTTTCATCTCCTTACCTGCCTCCTGCACTTCCTCCTTCGTGACCAAAGAATCATTCAACTCTCCCAACACATTTATTCCTTGCACCGTTCCATCCGCCACAATCTCAGCCACCCTTTCCTCTTATACATTTAACAATCTTTCTATATACTCTGCCCATCTCATACTTACTGCATCCATCTCAATTAACATCCTTCCATCCTCTGCTTTTACTCACTCTTCCTTCCCAGACTCTCCCTTTCGTACCCTTTTCACCTCCTTCCACAACATTTTCTTATTCTGTTGAAAATCCTCAGTCAGTCGCCAACCCCACCTCTCATCTGCTGCCACTACAGGATCATGCACAGCCCTTCTCGCCCTATTCCTCTGTTCCTTATACCTCTCGTATGACACCTCATCCTTCCTCTGCAACCACACTTCATATGCACGTCTCTTCTCAGCCACAGCCATACTTACTTCCTCGCACCACCATTCACTTCCTTTTCTTACACCAACACCCACACGTCTCACACCACACACCTCTTCCACATGCCCCACCACAGCACTCTTAAACAACTGCCATTCCTCCTCCACACTGCCATTTTCCTGATCTTTCACTGCGTTCCACTCATCTTTCAATTTCTCCTGATACTCTATCATTTTCTCTCTTTTATCCAACTCACTCACTTTCAAAACCTCCCTGCCACACCTAACCCTCCTAGCTCTCACCCACCTCTTACCTACTCTTAACTTGCCCTCCACGAGGTAGTGGTCAGACATACCTCCACCCTCCCCTCTCAGAACTCTCACATCCAACAATCTTCCTATTACATTCCTAGACACAACCACATAGTCCATCAAAGCTCTATCAACAACCATTCCACCCTCCTGTCTCACCCATGTATATTTACAAATATCTTTCTTCTCAAACAGGGTATTTCCAATCACCATCTCTCGCTCAACGCACATCCCTATCATTCGTTCTCCATTTTCATTTCTTCCAGGCACACCATGCATACCAACTACACCTTCAACGCTACATTTCCCACTCTAGCATTCAGATCTCCCATCAATACCACATTCACATTCGTTCCAAAACTCCGCAGACACACATCAACATCATTCCAGAAAGACTCCCTCTCTTCTTCATCCCTTTCACTACCAGACCCAAATGCACTCACAAACACCCACAACTCACATTCAAATTTCGCTTTCACCCACATCAGTCTCGATGACACCTCCTTCCATTCAATCACACATTGCTGTACTTCCGGACTCACTAACAAGGCCACAGCTTCTCTTGCCCTTCCTCTATCAATACCTGACAATCTTCCATTCACACTTCCAAACATAGACACACCCTTCCCTTTCATCTTCGTTTCACTCAAAGCTAACACATCCAACTTTCTTCTCACAAACATTCTCTCAATCTCCTCCCTTTTAGCCCCAATCGTACTACATCCACGCACATTCATAGCCCCAATCTTCGGGCTACGGGGATAACTTAATCCCCCATCCCTTTCTCTGGCCTCTCCTTTTAGGAACTAAAAAACACAGGAGGGGGTCCCTAGTACCCTCACCCCGCCCCTTTTAGTCGTCTTTTACGACACGCAGGGAATACGGTGGCAGTATTCTTCCTAACACAACCTGGCCGCAGAGTAGTAGTACCACCCCATAGTGCGGCCAGATTGTGTCGCAAGAAAAGAGGAGTACATAGGAAAAGGACGGTTGCACTAAAAAGAGAAGGAAGAATGCTGAAAAGAAACGGGATAAAAGTGCGGGCAGGATAAATATACATACTGTGAAAAGGAAATATGAAACCTGGATTAACATTAAAGATAAGAATTACGGCTCGAGACGAAGAGTAATGTGACTGAGAGAAAAATAATATAAAATGTGTTAGAAAACAACTTAAGATAAATGATAACAGATGACCATATTTAGTGTAGCAAAAATATAAACCGATTTAAGAGCGACTAAAATAGGAGAGAATGAAGTGAGAAAATAGTAAAGAAGTGAAAATACCTGGCAAGCAAGAAAAATGATGGTGCAGGAGAAGATGCGTTGAGGAAGGACGAGAAGGATGGGGAAAGACAAAGGAAGGTGGGGTAGGAGATGAAGCAGGAAGAGTGTGCGGAGAGAGGAAGGAATAAGGGGTAGGAGGAAGAGTAGGAGGGGAAGGGAAGGGAAGCAGGGAGGAAGGAGGGAAGGGGAAGGAGTAGAAGCGAAGGGAGAGAGAAGGCTGGGGTGAGAGGATGAAACGAAGGGTGGAGGAGAGAGAAAGATGAAGTGTATGGAGAAAGGAAGAGTAGATAAAAACAACAGTAGCAGAAGAAATTATCCATGTAGACGAAGAATTCAGCGGAAGGAAGGATGATTAAAAGTGCATGGGAAAGTAAAGAAAGGAAGAAAGAACAGAAGAGTGAACAGAGGAAGAAGTGAGGGGTAAAAATGGAGAATGAATAATGATTATTAGAATACAAAAAGATAAGTAGAAATGATAAAGGCGGGAAAAAAAAAAAAAAAAAAAAAAAAAAAAAGGGGGCGGAAAGGAGAAAATTAACAAGGCGAAAGACAAGAAAAAAATCTAAGTAACGAAATACCTGGGGAAGGAGGGGTACCGGTAAGTTAGAGAGGAGGGGCAAGGGTAAAAGGCATAGGACTGCAACAGGGAAAAAGAAGAAAAAATAAATAAATAAAGAGGTAAACGAATTGTGGAGAGAAGGAAGAAAAATGAGACTGATGGAGTGAAAACCTGTGTGCTATGGAAGAGAAAATGGTGTCGTAATGGGAGGGAGGAAGGGAAAGATTGTGGAATGCTAAGGTGCAGGGAACAGGGTGGAAAGAAAACAGAGTAAGGAAGTAGAGGTGGGGAGTGGACAAGGGTGAGGGAAAACTGGGGCGAGAGTATGTAACAAGAGTGGTGAGACAGGACTGAAGGGAGTGAGGATAAAAGGAAACTTGTAGAGGGGAATGGAAAGCAAGTGGCGAGGATGAAGAGAAGTGTTGGAGAGAAGAGAATGACTACAGAAAATGAAAGCCATGAGGAGGATTGGAGAAGAGGAGAGGATTGGAGGTAGGGACTGGTTGAGGTGTGGGGAATCAGGGCAAAACTGGGAGGAAGTAAAAGAAAGTGGTGTACGAAGAAATAAAATAGGAGAGTGGAGGCAGACAACGGTAAGGAGTGTAGGGCAAACTGGGACGATGGTTGGGAAAGTAACGGGAGGAGGACATAAAAAAAGATGAAGAACAAAGGACATGGCGAGGATGACAGAGATGATAAGAGGACAGTGGCGACAAGAAAGGCGAGGAAAAATAAAGAACATACGGAAATAAGAGAACACAGGCCATGAAGAAAATTTTGGCTGAGGAAGGCCAGTGTACACGAAAAAAAAAAAAAAAAAAAAACAGAGAGGGAAAGGAAGAGCAGAGGCCATGAGGAAATTGAAAGAAGAGGAGGAACAGAGGACACGAAGAAAAGAAAGGAGCGGAAGAACAGAGGACATGACGAAAAGGAAGGGAACGGAAGAATGGCGGGCGTAAAAAAAAAAAAGGAAGAGCAAGAACAGAATGATGAAAAAAAGTAATGCAGAAGAACAGAAGGTATGAAGAAAAAAGAAATGAGAGGAAGAGCAAAGACAAAGAAGAAAAGAAAGGAGAGGAAAAACAAAGGACATACAAATAGGAAAGAGAGGAAGAACAGAGGACAAAGAGAAAAAGAAGAGGAAGAACATAGGTCATGAAAGAGCAAGAGAGGAAGAATGAAGGACACGAAGAAAAGGGAAAATGAGGAAGAACAGAAGGCACGGAGATAAAGAAGTGTGAGAGGTGATTAAAAAAAAAAAAAAAAAACAGAGGCAAGGGGAAAGAGACGAAGGGTGGAAGGAAAGCAAGAAGTACAAGAAAACATGAGAGAAAACTGGTAAAGGAAGGAGGACAAGACGGAAAAAGGAAAAGGTATGAAAGATAAAGGAAACCAGGTTAGGGAAAACAAGAAGAGAACGCCAAGGTGTGAAACGAGAGAATGGAAGGGACATAATTCGTCAATGAAAAAGTGTGACGTGAGAGACAAGACGTAAAGGAAGGAAGAAAGGACAAGAGGAGTAACAAAAGTGTAAGATTAGGGGAAAAAAGCAAAGGGGGGGGGAAGAGAAAGAAAAGGGTGTGAGAAGTTATGGGCAAGAGGTGCAGGAAGGATGACAAAGGAATGATCGGTGGTTGAGGTGAGGGAAAAGTGACGAAAGGATAGCTAGGAAAAAAAAAATAATGAAAAAACAAAGTGGCGTGGGAGATGAACGAAGACAAAAATAAAAAATACAGGTGTGAGTGATGAAGTGAGAGACATGAAGGGTGAAAGACTAGATGAAAAATGGATGTGAGAGGTGAGAGGAAAAAGGTGAAGGAGGGAAGGCAAAAAGAGAAGGTAAGAGGCGTGAGAGGCGAGGGCAGATGTGAAGAAGTAAGAAACGGTGATGCCAGTACGAATATGAGGAAAGGATGGATGATAAGGGTACTGGTATAAGAAGTAAAAGAGAATAAAGGAATACACATGAAAGCCAAGAGCAAAAGGCATACTGATCCTTTCGAGGCTGTTGTTATAGAGTTGGTCATAACTAGGGGACACGGCGATTGTGGCACTGAGGGAAGAGAGTGAAAGAAAAATAATATGAGTAGTGTGGAGGAGAACTGGGAGGTTAAAAGGGGGAAAAGACGAAACATTCCATCAGTGAAGGTGAAGTAATGAGAAGTGAGAGTTGATAAAAAGAAGAAGAAGAAAAAATGAGGAGGCTGAGGGAAGCTGAGAATAAAGGAAGAAAGGATTATTTGGTGGAGAATGAAAAATTGAAGAGGGAGTACGGAGGGGAACTGGGAAGAAATGGAAGCAAGACTGAATCAGTGAGAGATCACGAGAGGAAGCAAAGGATCAAAAACAACACAAAACAAAAAAAGGATGGGAAGGGGAATGAAGATACCTGAGGACAAAAGGATGGATGGATAGGAAGGTGGAAGAAAAATATGAAAATGTGGAGAAAAGATGCGGGAGTGAGTTGGAGGAACTGAACGTGAAAGGAAGAAAGGCTGGACCAATAGTAGTGACGTAATGATTAAGTGCTTTATAAGGAAGATATACAGACAGAAAAAGATGGTGTGTGTGGAACTAAGGATACAGGAGGGTGTATAGGAAAGAAGAAAATTACAGGGAGTGCGAAGAGTGACTGTAAACGAAGAAAAATAACAAACGATGAGAGCTATAGAAGGGAAAAGAAAGAATGGTAACGAAAGGAAACGACAGCTGATGGAAACAACAGGGAGAAGGGGGAGGGAGCTAACAGTAAAGGAAGGAAGCAAACAAGCAAGCATGGATGAATGTATGAGATGAAACAATTAATCTGAAGACGAGAGGTACAAGGCTGACAGGATATACCAGGGGAAGGGAGAAGTACTATAATACTATACAAGTGATTTTTAAGAAAGTAATGGAAAGAAACGAAGGCAGAGAGAGAGAGAGAGAGAGGGGGGGGGGACTAGGATAGGGGGACGAAGGGTACATAGAAAGAAAAAAGAGTATAAACAGGGGAGAGCAGATGATGACATAAAAAGGGAAGGAAGCAAGGCCACATAAATAAAAGAGGGTAATGAAGGGAATCGAGGGCTGAGGGCATAGAATAAGAGGGGGAAGCATTGGATAAAGGAAGGATGTATGGGAAGCAGGAAACCATGGCCATAACGCGGGTGTTGGGAGAAGAATTACACCATATCCTGCGAGGGATGGGATTGGGAGGAATGTAACAAAGAAAGGAAGGCGGTCAAGAGGAATCTGTGGGTGCAGAGAGTAGAGGAAAGAAGAGAGATGCGGGTAGGGGAAGAAAGGAAAGCGGGGAGGGGATGAGAGGAAAGCGAGGAGGGGATGAGAGGGAAGGGGGAGGGGAAGGGAGGGAAGCAGGGAAGGGGGGAGGGGAAGGGAGGGAAGCAGGGAAGGGGGGAGGGGAAGGGAGGGAAGCAGGGGGGGGGAAGGGAGGGAAGCAGGGAAGGGACGGTAAGACGTAAGTGAGGAGACGGCAAGGGGTAGGGAGAGTAAAATGAGAGAAGGGTGTGGGGAGGAAAGGGAAAAAGGGAGGGGGTCAGAAGAGAAAAAGAATTAGGTGGTGAGATGATAGGGACAGAAATAAGTCAGAGAAGGATGAGGAGAGGAACGGAGAGAAGGAGGGGGTATAAGGGGAGACGAAGTAGGAAGACAACGGTGGGAAAAGGAGGGGAAGGAGGAACAGGGTGGGATGAGGAAAACACTGGCAAGGAAAAGAAGAGTGAAGGAGTGAGGAGGAAATGATGGGCATGATATGGAAAGGAGAGGGGGAGGGGGGGCGGGGATGAGGTGAGAAGATACTAGGGGTGGGCCAAAGGCGGGTGTGGGATGGTGTATGGACAGGAGGGACATGAACAGAAAGGAATTGGGTGGGATGAAGCGGAAAGTGATGGGAAGAGGAAGAGTGTGATGACAAACTGAATGATGTAGAGAAGTGAGGGGTAATGAAAGTGTGTGAGGAGGGGAGAGCGGAGAGAAGCGAAGTGAGGAGGTAAGTGGAGTGGGGCAAAGAAAGGAGAGGGAGGGGTTTGAACCCCAGGAGTGGGCAAGAACCAAGTGGGGTGGAGTGGAAGTGACGAGAACTGAAAGAATGTAAAGATGTGTGCATGAAATGGTGGGTGTAAGAAGGATAGAGGGGAAGAGAGAATAAAATAGGGGTGAGGAGAGGAAAGGAGCAGGGATGATGGGTGATGTGGGGAGGGGCCAGACGATCAAGCAAGTGTAGGAACGGGGTGGAATGAAGAGGAAAGTGACGTGGATGAGTGCTGGGATGAGTGTATGGTACGGAGAAAAAGTGTGGAAAAGATGAACTGAAAAGATACTAGGGGTGAGGAGAAGAAAAGAGAGAAAGAAGTGGTGAAAAATAAAGGAAGGGCATGAAAGGCGTTGGGGAAGGAAAGGAACGGGACGAGACGGGAAGGGAAGGGACGAATGGAGAAGGGAAAGGAGTGACCAGACAGATAAATGACTTTACGCTCTTAAAAATCGAAGGCTGACGATTTAAAACATATCACCACCACAATTTTAGTACTACAGGAATAAAAAAACCCACTTCCCGCATTTAATCATTCAAACTTCAAGTGATGAATTATTAACCACGGCAAACACTGCATTATTCATTATCATCACAGCAGTGGGCATACATTAAAAAAAAAGATCAAGTATTCACAGGTAAGGTCAATAGCTTCTACAGTTCCATACTATACCTCATACCAATTAATCTGGCCAGGCATGTATGGCAACACTGTTCCTGCCGAGATTCTGATTGGCTGGAGGTGTTTGTTTGATTTCGTTGTTGCTTAAACCGATACTCTCTTTAATATCAGATGTGATACTGAACTTGTCGACAGTACAATCGTGAAAAGCAATAAGAAATCCGTTATATACTGAACAGCAATGAAATTTTCGTAGGATGATAGAGATATGAGTCAACAAAGTATTATAATAGTCCAAGTGAAGGTCAGCATTCGAACAATTCCTTTAAATCTCCGACACTCTTATATAACAGAAAATTAAGGAAACCTGCTTAATCTAAGCGTTGGTATGACACATTTAAATTTTAAGATCAGTCCGTACTGTGATAATAAAGAAGATATAATGAAATAGTCTTCCTTTAGCCTACTTTGATTTTCGCAATTTTTTCAAACCTCCCTCCCCGCAGAACTCGTCTTTTCATCATAATTTTTACTTACACAAAGTTGTGGCACCATTTGAGGGTGCGGACTGATCTTAAAATTTAAATGTGTTATACCAACGTTTAAAAGCAGTTTCCTTAATTTTCTGTTATATTACGGAGTGTCGAAGATTTAAAGGAATTGTTCGAATGCTGACCTTGACTTGGACTATTATAATACTTTGTTGACTCATATCTCTATCTTCCTAAGAAAATTTCATTGCTGTTCAGTATATAACGGATTTCTTATTGCTTTTCACTATTGTATTGTCGACAAATTCAGTATCACATCTGATAATAAAGAGAGTATCGGTTTATGCAACAACGAAATCGAACAAACACCTCCAGCCAATCAGAATCTCGGCAGGAACAGTGTTGCCATACATGCCTGGCCAAATTAATTGGTATGAGGTATAGTAGGTACTCCTCTCTTAATCCTACAGGTCATAATAAGGGTGTTAAGTATTTCACTCTGCCAACAACACTATTAATACGCTTTGGTGAAAGGAATCCCGAGCAGTATTTGGGCAAACTCATTCTACATCACACTTTTATAACAACGCAGATAAAATCCACCATTCCTAGAGAGAGAGAGAGAGAGAGAGAGTCAAAAGAGGGCCAAACACAACTATATATAAGAGAGGTACATAAGTCTTTCCCCTTCCACTGCATGTTCAATGTCGGAATCAAGAACAAAATTAATACCGTATTGATTCTAGGGAACAGTTAATCACACAGGCAAAACGAAAAAAAAGCCCCCCCCCCTCTCTCTCTCTCTCTCAAAACTATGAAGACGCCAAGTATATCAAAATGTTTATGATATATTATGATCAGTAAATATGCAGGTGTTTTTATTCTTATACCAACGATTGCTCAAATGAAAATAATGATAATTACGGGGGTCATATTTAAACAGCTATAACATCAAATTCTCTCTCTCTCTCTCTCTCTCTCTCTCTCTCTCATCCAGACAGCAAGCGAGACATCCTGGTGTATAAATTTAACTAACAAATACCGGGCTTAAATCGGAATATGGCACGTAAATAACAGCATTCCGGGAACACCCACCATGGTCAACTGTGAGAGAGAGAGAGAGAGAGAGAGAGAGAGAGAGAGACACACACACACACACACACACACACACACACACACACAAGGGGGGGGGCAAGTAACAGAAAAATTGTGTGTGTGGGGGGGCGAGCAAAATCAATGTTTACAGGCCAGGCCACATGCTGCGGGTGAGAAACAAATAAAAGAATAAAACTGAAGGAACTGAAAGAACAGAAATATATGGAGGTAGAGAAATGAAAAGGCGAAAGGAAGGCCAGAGAAAACGTGAGAAGGAATGTGAGTTAACTGAGATATAAAGAGACGGAGGAAGGAAGGAGAGAGAACTGGAGGGAAAGAGTGAGAGAGAGTTATGGAGATAATAAGGAGACGGTGGGAGAAAAGGGGAGAGAAAGGGAGAGAGAGTTATACGGACGTGAAAGAGAGAGTGGAAGGAAGGAGGATCGAGGGATGTGACGAGGGAGGGGAGAGGGAAGGAGAGAAGTATAGAAGGACGGCAAGTGACTGGAAGGGAAGCCAGAAGTGTGAGTGAAATATTAATAAAAGATGTAGTGGTAACGGAGGGAAAATACTGAAAGCAGCGGGGGAAAAAAACAATAATAGAGAAGCGCTACGTGAGGAAACAGAGTACTTTTGTGTGTATGAGAGAGAGAGAGAGAGAGAGAGAGAGAGAGGCTATGATGAAGGGGCGAGGAGAAGGATGCAAGTACATAGAGGAAGACAAGTGAATGGAATGGAAGCCGAGGGTGAGAGAAATACTGTGTAGTGACAGAAGGAAAACAGCAAAAGGACTGAAGAAAAAGGGCTGACTGTGTGTGTGAGAGAGACAGTCTGATAAAGAAAAAGAGAAATATAAAAAACTGATCGAAAGACAGACAGAATGGCAGACACTGATAGATATTTTGACTGACAGACAAATAGACAGACAGATAAAGACAGAGAAACAGTGGAAATGTGATGAGTGAGGAAATGAAGAGAGTACTCGTATGTGTGAGAGAGAGACAGACAGACAGAGGGCGAATAAAGGAGAAAGACAACAAGGAAATACAGTTAATGTGTGAAAGTGGAGAACCCTGAGTGTGAGTGGGGGTGTGGGGCAGCTTAAGCAAAAGTCAGGCAAGAAGTGAAAAATGAGGGAAGTGAAAAGGGCAGAAGCTGAGGGAGTGGGAGAATGAGGGAAATAAACGAATATGGGAAAGAGAATGGAAAGAGGAAAGAGATTGGGAAGAAGGGGATAGGTATTAGAAGTGGGAAAAGACGGATGAGAGTGAGAAAAATTAAACAAAGAATTCATGTCAAAACAGTTGAGAAAAAAAAGAGGGGGATTGGGAGAGAGAATGTAACTACAAAGGAACAGGAATATATAAAAGGTGATGAAAGGACAGCGGAAAAAAATAATAAATGTGAACAGCGAGATGAGGAGAGATGATAAAAATGATGGAAAGGAAGAGGAGGGATAACAAGGCAGAATAAGAGAGGTAAAAGGAGAAGGGTTAGGAGGGAAAAGAAGAACAGAATAGGGAAGAGGTCAGGGAGGATGGACAAAGGAAAAGGAAGGGATGAAAAAGGATAAAATATAGAAATGTGACAAAAACGATAAAGAATATGAGAGAGAGAGAGAGAGAGAGAGAGAGAGAGAAGTGGAGGAAGAGGGGCTGGGGGTGAGAATGACAGCTGTAATGTACGACCCGTCAAGTATTTTCACCAAAGACTCGGAAGTGGTGGTGGTGATGGCGCTGCAGGAGGAGGTGACAGCGACGGGTGGTGGTGACAGTGATGGTGGTGATAATGGTGATGGCAATACTAGTAGTCGTACTGGTGACGGTGGTGATAATGGTGATGATTACAGTAGATGATTGTGATACTGGTGATGGTGATAGTGACTGCAGTGGTGGGAAGAGAGATGGTGGTGGTAATAATGGGTCATCGTAATTTGGTGGTGGTGGTGATAATGATGGTGGTGATAATGGTGGAAGTGGTAGTGATGCATGAGGGTAGTGATAAGTGCGATGGTAATACTGATGGTTGCTGAGATGTGATGAAAGTGACAACGGTGATGGTTGTACTGGTACTGGTGGTGGTTGAGATGAGTGACGGTGGTGAATATGGTGATGGTAGTACTGGTAATGGTGGTGGTGGATAAGAGTGATGGTGGTGATAATGGTAATTGTATTATTGCAAGAGGTGGTGTGAGTAATGGTGGTGATAATGATAATGCAGCGACAGTGGTGGTGGTGATCGCAATAGTGGCAGTGGTGACTGATGGTGGTGGCAATGATGGTGATGGTAATATTGGGTGATCATAAGAGGTCGTGCTGATAGCGACGGAGGTGACGGTAAGAATAATAGCAGGGCTAGTGCTAGTGAACTGTAAACCAGGTACTGATAGCAATAATGATGGTAATTCTGGGTGATCGTTATGGTGGCTGTGGTGATGGTGATAGTGGCGGAACTTGTTACAGTAGTGATGGTGACAGTAAGAGTCGTGATGAAGACTGATAGTGACTGATGATGAGTAATAGTGATGGCGACAGTGGAATGGAAGTTGGCTAAAGATAATAGTGGGAGAAGGAATGATGATGATGAGTGTGATAAAGTGTTGTAACTAGTGACAGTGATAGTGTGGTGATGGTGAAGGTGAGATTACTGACACTGACAATGGTTGTACGTGACAGTAAGACAAAGAATATCGTACTCATGGAGACGGAAGGACTGAACGCAGGAATATACAAGTGCCATCTTGAGTGAGTGGAACCCACATAAAGCGTACAATTCGTTTCACACCGGAAAAAAAAAAAAAGTTCCTTTAAGATTTACAAAATGAACTAATCTGGAATTAAAGAAGATTGGTGAAGTAAGTCATCTTGGGACTAAGTTACTGCTAGTGTGATTACAGATTCAAGAACAAACTTGCTATACAGTACATACTGTACGAATCAGACGACTATGCATGAATGAGTCCAGACCTCTAAAGCACACGTATCAATAGAGTATCTAATTATAATTACTACTGCAATTCAGTTTCGAAATAATTGAACAAAAGAGAAACACAAGCAAATAAGAGCTTTTCTACGACTTCTTGCAATATTCATTTTTCAACAGTATTAAACTCCCATTCTAGTATCCTCTACTGCATGTTCTTTCTCAGTTTATCCATCTGATTTTGGTTGAGGGAATTTATATAATGGGAAGGCGCCTTCTTCGATATCTCTGTCTTATTCTTGTAGAGCAGTAAACCTCAAAAACGAGCTATTTCTTCTACTACAGCCACCTTCTTTGTTCCTACGTAACTACCACCATTCTCCTTCTCTCTCTCTCCCACTCTCCCCCTCCACTCACCCCAAACCTCTCCCCATCTCCTCTTTTCCCTCCTCCCCTCTCATGCCGGGCTAAGATAATCTCCAGATTTCCATTTAAGATTGGGAGCTTTCTCGGCCTCCTTATACACCTCCCTCCGTCTTTTCTCCCGCTCTCTTTCAACTTTTTTCTCTTTCTTTAAACGAACTCAAATCTCTCTCTCTCTCTCTCTCTCTCTCTCTCCAAACTTATATTCTTGTTACATTTTTCCATTTTCTCTTCTTCAGTTTTCTACTACAAGCTATTCTCTCTCTCTCTCTCTCTCTCTCTCTCTCTCTCTCTCCAAACCTACATTCTTGTTTCACTTCTATTTTCCCTTCAGTGTTATACTGCAGGCTATTCTCTCTCTCTCTCTCTCTCTCTCTCTCTCTCTCTCTCTCACCACAAGGGACCGGTATGCAAGCCTACAGGAGTTGCAATAGGTGAGTTTAATAGTCTATTCCGCAACAACAATGCTTGCGAAAATGAGCATGGTAATATACTGCAAAGACAATGATGAAAAATATTACGTTGAAGGTAGTGATTACGGTGAGGGGGAGGAAGAAACTTTTGATGCTGGTGTTACAAGTAATACCAATACTAATACTTTTCATTACTGTTAACACGAACATGCTAATACTAATAGTCCATCATAATTACTTCCTAACTACGGGCTAATTATCATAAGCCTACATGCTCAAAGGAATTATTTACTTGGATTCTGTTCTTGACAACCTTCATGACTTTATTCCCGGACCAACTGGCATCAAAATTACTATGGTACCGGTATGAATTTACTCTGGCCTGGAACCACGAAAGCCTTTCCCGCACCTCCGGCTTCGGCTTTTAAAATGATTATACAGTCCAATATATGTAAAAAGATGGGCGCGGAACTACCACACGCCCTAAACTAACCATTCCAATTATGGCAAGTCAAGTAGGGTTGCACTTGGTGAGTACAGATCCACTGACCTCTGCGATACATGAGGTTCTTCAGAGCGGCGGTGTCCCGTCCAAGGTCACAATTATTACAACCCAATGAAGAAAAAAAAAAAAAAAAACGCGGTACGGACAGTCCTCATTATGCCACGATTGTTCCTAAATATTACAACTAATTTAATTTGTATTGTAAATGTGGGAAACTGATATATGAATTACACGTAGTACAGGAACTTTATCTGGTAATTTATATGCAATTTATGGCACACTTAATAAAAAAAATTAACGTCAAAAAGATACCTCACAACGCGATCTTACTCTACTACTACCACTCTCATTACCATCTCCACAATTATCACCACGACAAGCACCACAATTTTTAACCAGTAAAGTTGCACTACTACTACCAAACACATTATTATCTATCACCACCACCGCAACGTGCCAACATTACGACACCAACGCAACTCACCCCACCGCAACAACTACATTCGTCGCACACAACTACATCTACGCAAGAAAACACCACCACAATCAACACTATCACCACTGCAGCCACGAACACAACTACAAACAAGACCTAACTAACTGTACCTTCCTCATTACTACCATCAACAAGCATCACCAAAATCATAACCCAATATTACAGCTACCAAAGCAACCAGCCATTTCACTATCAAATCACGACCCAGAACCATAAATACAACCTCTGTACTACCATCATCACAACGACCATGACCAAAACCACCACCACCACCGTTATTATTATTATTATTATTAAGCCGCCGTCGCCGTCGCCACCACCACCCTTTCCACAACATATCACAATAACAACCACCACGATTCAAACTATAACCACCACCACTGCTTCCACGAAACAATACCATTTACCAGTAAAGTACGCTTTGTGAGTGCGTGACGAGCGAGCGAGCGTTTGTACATTTGTCTATCATCATAATTTCATCTTAGTGTAAACTGTCAACATTTCTCGTGAGATATTTGAACAATAACAGAAGAATAACTGAAATAAAATATTTACTTTCTCACGATTTCTCTTGCTCTCATGTTTTCTCTTTGGATGTGCATTTAGCAATGCGCCGAAGCCTTTATCACACTCGCAATGTTAGTTCTCTGCTCCCGACTTGTCGTGTCAACGAACTGCGTCGGTAAACGCTTGGCTATTAATGAATGATAAAACCCAGAAATGGGGCGATTACCCTTGCTGATTTCACCCTCTAAATATAGAAAAAAATGTTCATGTAAAATTATGAGCGTAATATCCGATATTTAATTGTTAGAATTCATTCAATAAAGCAGTGTTACAACAGGAAATATTTTAAATTCGATTTCGTAGTGGGGCATGTCAAGCGAAGCCCTCGGTACATTCCCTAGGAAAGATGAGATTCCAAGGGGTTTCTTTGGTTCCATAAGTAAATATATAGCTAAAAACAAAATTTATTGAATGTATCTACTATCTGCTGAAAGAATCTCTTCTCTATTTCAAATAGCCGAAAAGTTATTAGCCTCTGAAAACCATCGCGGTCGGGCCGCCAGATCGTGTCGGGCCGCTCACTTCTCAGCTGAACGTAAACATCGCTTCGCTCGCTGCGCTTGCTCGCTCGTCATAACCAACCTCCACAACAACTCACCCATCACAAAAACCACAACGAAAAACCACACCTAAACTGCCATAACTACCACTATCACCAACAACAACACTTCCACCACCAAAACCGCAATCATCATAATAACTAATACAGCCGTCATCCCCTTAACTACTACAATCCCCACCTCCCACACTATCACCATCATCACCACCCCAACTACCACAAACTCCCCTCCCACACCACCACCCCGAAACTATCACTGCCTCCTCTCCATTACCAAAACTATCCCCACCACTACCATAAAGACCGCCACAGCCCCCATCAATCCATCATAACCACAATCCTAGTTCCCCCTCCCAAACCACAACCACTATAACTTCCACAATCCTCGCCACTATCTCCACCCTAATACTACCACCACCACACTAGCCTGAGACAATCCTCATCACACAATACCTACTGCAGTCCTCCTCTCATACCACCACCATAACTACCACAATTACAACCTCAATAATTACCACACAACACTATCATATCTACCACAATCCTTCCTTCCAACACACCACCACTATCATAAATACAACAATCCCTACTCCATCACTACCACCACCATAATTAAATCCAACCTACTCACCACCACTCCTCCATCACTACCTACAACATAAATAAATCCACCCTAACCACCTTCTTAACTACAACAATCCCTCCACCATCACCACCACCATAATTAAAACGACCTATACCATCATAACTAAAGTTCCTCACCACCACCAACATAACTACAACAATCCCTCCTCCACCACCACCACCGTCATAGCTAAAACAACCCTCACTACCACCACCACCATAACTACCACAATCCCTCCCCCCCTCAAGCCGGCAGTCCCTCACGCATGCTGTTAATGGCGGTGGTGATTATGCTTAGTGCGTGAGGCCCCGTCAGAATAGGCCTCGCTAACACCATAAACACATCCCCCTTCTTATTCTCCCATACACGCCTCAAACACACACACACACACACACACACACACACACACACACACACACACACACACGGTTCCCTTTTCATCTCACATACACGCTTTTATAATTATCTCCCTAATCTTAAACTCCAGCCTTCTAATATTTCCTCCCTCCCCCCCACCTCTCTCTCTCTCTCTCTCTCTCTCTCTCTCCATTTTTAAGAGTACTCAACCCCTCTCTCTTCATTTTCATCCACTTATAATTCCCACAAGTCTTTCTCCATCCACTTTCTTACCATGTTTTCTGCCCACCCTTTCCTCTCCATTTTTCTAGTACCTATCTTTTTCTCGCCACTTCATTTGCCCATCTCTAGTTTATTCCTCCTTCCTTCCATTTTTCTTTTCATGTTTCTTCCATCTTCCCCTCTCTCTCTCTCCAATTTTCCCTCATCTTTCGTTCTACCTCTATTCTTCTTTTCTCTCCATGTTCCCTTCTCAGTTAACTTCCAGCCTTCCTTTCTTTCCCCATCCACGCTTTATTCTTCTCCTATCTTTTCTTCCACCTATCCATGTCTCTCCACTTTCCTCCGCCTTATTTATTCCTCTACCCCTGTTAAAATCATACCATTTTCAATACATTTTCTTTGTATTATACACCTTCCTTCCCTGCTCTCATTTATCATTCACATTTACCTCCAATCCTCACTTCCCTTCTCTTTGTTTCTGTCCCATACTCTCCTCTCTTCCCTTCATTTTCATCTGATTCCGCTTCCTACTCACACATTCCTTTCATCCTCCTTTCACTCTCTCCCATCTTCTTTTCTGCTTTCCTCCTGTCCTACCCTGTTCTCTCTTCCATTACCATTCTTCTCTTTCTTTCAATTTCCATGCAACCCTATATCCAATCCCTCACTTCTCTTTCTTCACTTGTCTCACTTTTTACTTTCTCTCTCCCTTCCTCACTCGGTAATTCCTCCCATCCAACTTCCGTTACTCCCCTTCTCTTCCCTTTCCCTACTTTCCTATTTTCTTAAAACAATCACACACCCACATTCTCTTTTCTCTCCGTCCTTGTTATCCTTCTGTTGGAACTTCTGCTCTCCTCCTATTCTCCCCATTTCCTCTAATTTTCCACTCTTTCCCATCCTTCTTCCTCTATGCTCCCTCCCTTCCTATTCTCCTCATCGTCTCTCCCTTTTTTCTCACCAATCTTCTTCATTTCCTCTCCCTATCTGCTTCCTGCGTACTTTCCTCCTTTCCCATTTTCTTTCTTCACTAACCACCCTCTTACTCCTCTACTTCTATTCTCTTCCCTACACCCCTTCACACTCTACAATCTCCTAATCACAGCCTTCCCTCCCTCTTATCTCTCTATTCCCACTCAACTCTTCCCTCCTTCCCTACCCTACCTCCCATTTATTTGTCTCGCCCTTGCCTCTCCTCCGCCCTTCGTCCTCATTGATTATTTCCTTCCTCCTCGCCCATTTCCTTCGTCCTCCCCTCTCCCTTTCACTCTTATCCCCTTCTACCAACTCCTTCCCTTCCTCTTACCCAAATCCTGCCTCCTTCCCATACTTCCCTCCTTCCCTTCCTTTTATTCTCCCATTCTCCTCCCACCATTCGTACCCCTTCTGCCCTCCCTCAGCTTGCCACATCCTTCCCTCTCCTCCCACTCCAGCAGCTCCCACTCCCGTCTCCTTTTCCCTCCAGTCCCTTTTTCTTCCTTCCCTCTTATTCCCCCCTCCTCCCCCCTCTTTCCACATCCCCTATCCCCATCTCCTTTCCTATTTTCTATCTCCTCATTCATTCTCACTCTCCTTTCCATCTCTTTATTTGCTCCTCCTTACTTCCCCATTCTCATCCCTTCTCTAATACCTCTAATCCAGCACCTCGCTCCACTCTAGACATCAGAATCCTCTATTTTCCCCCCTTGCTTGCTGAATGTTGTGTGTGTTCACCTCTTCTTTCCTTTATTCTCTTCCACCTCATTCATTAACTTCCTTCTCTGTCTTCCCACACTGTACCTTTCACCTTTATTCATTTACAGTGTTTTTCTTCGTTGCCTTATTTAATTTTTACCCCTTCTTTCATTCCCGTCCTCTAATACATAGGTTTCTGCCTTTGATTCCCTTATTATTCCATTCCTCCTCTTCCGTGCAATTTTATTTCTTCTTCCATAACCGATCCTTCTTTCACTTACAGCTTCCTAACCTTCCTTCTGTTCCTCTTACTTAAGTTTACGTCTTCTATTTCTCCCATTCACTTCTCTTCTTCCTTCCTCGCCTAGACCTTGAGTTCTCTCCTGTAAAACTTCCTTCACTTACTTTCTTTTACCTCCCATCAGCCTATCCTCTCCAGCCACACGGCCCTCTTCTCTCTCACCGTTCTTCTTTACCTTTATCCCATCTCTCTTTTGTCCCTCATTTCTCACTACTTTACACTTCCCTTTCTCCAAACCATACATTTTTTTCTTTCTTTTAACTCCATTTTTCATCTCCAATATTGTTTTCGTCTGTCCGTTTCGTCCTCTACAAAGTCTTCTCTCTTTTTACTATCTTTGCACTCCTTCCATCTTCATCCTGCCTCTTATTTCTCTCTTCTCTTTGACAGTTTTGGCCCTAAACTTTTCATGTGTTCTATCTCTTTCCTTCATCTCTCAAAGTTCACTCCTATCCTACGATCTATTTCTCCTATCAAAAACTTTCCTCCTACTCACTCTAAAATTCAAATCTCTCTCTCTCTCTTTCTGTGTGTGTGTGTGTGTGTGTGTGTGTGTGTGTGTGTGTGTGTGTGTGTGTGTGTGTGTGTGTGTGTGTATACCATTCAGTGTTATCATATTCATTCTCTTTTCTCCCAGTCGTTATGTTTTCCCGCGGCTTCACCTACCCGTACTTTCGCAACCCAAAACTCCAATCTATTCATCCACCCAAGTACTGTAAGTTCCTCTCGTCCATTTCCAATCCACTCCTCCCTTCCTATCCCTTCCTCGTCATCCCATCACTTCCACTTACCAGCAAATTTTCTTCCCCTTCGGTTCCAGCTTATCTTCCACTTGCAATCCGCCATTACTCACCACACCCATCTTTCACATACCTTCCTAACCCTCCCATCCCTTGTACTCTCCCCTTCTTGAACCCCCTTCCCAACACAACCTCTTAAGCCCACTTCCTCCTCTATTCCCCACCCACCCTATTTCCTCGTGTCTCCCCTACCCCTCACATTTTCTCACCCATCTTCCAAACCCTATCCTCCCTATCCCTCACTTCTCCTGCCACTATACCTCCAACTTTTTCTTCTCATCATCCTTACATACACTTCCTCCAACTACTCACTCCTCCACCATAATCCCATCTCCTCTCTCCTTCCCCCACACCCACATCCACTACTTCTCCTACCCCCATCCCATCTTCTTCCCCAGCCAACCACTCCACTTGCATCTTCTCCCCAACCTCACACCACTTTCTCTACTCCCCACTTCTTTCCCTACGTTCTTTTCCTCTTTCCCCAATCCTCACATCTTACTCTCTCCCCCCCACCCCAACATCCTCTCTTTTCCTTCCCTCTTACATATCCTCATCTTATCCTTTCTCCGAATCCTGTTCCTCCTAGACTTCCTGTCGCCACCATCCCCACTTTCTCCTTCGTTTTACCCCCACACCCACCCAAACATTCTCCCGTTCCCCTTCCATCTAACACCTTCTCTCCCTTACTTCCTTTTCTCATCTATTCCTCACCACTACATCCTGTTCTCGACCCATATCCTCAGTTCTTTTTTTTTCCTTTCTCTTCCATACCCCACTTCCCACTTCAAATTCCTCCCATCTCCAAACCTCGCATCTTCCTCTCCCTCATCTTTCCGCTTCTCCTCCTTCCTCCTACTCGCCCATATCCCTTTCTCTCTTACCCCAAAATACTTTTAACAACTCTTCTTCCTCCTCCTCCTCCCCACAATGGCACTTAACATCTTCCTATCCCCCCATCCCCCTTCTTTTTCACTCTCCTTCTTTTCCCTTCCTCCAAATCTTCCCCTACCTTCATTCTTCGTTTTTACGACCCTTCCTCTCACTTTCTCCACATCCCCCCATAGCTCCCTATTCTTTTTCGCCCTCCTCCCCCACACTTCCTCCACGTCTTCCTCTTCCCCTACCCAATTCTTCTATTTCATCTCCCTCCCCCTAGTCCCCCACACCCCGCCATCAGCAGGGGTCCCGTGACAGCTGACCACGAACCAAACCACGAAAGCCTCCATTAATCTCGCCCTCTTGATGAATTATTTTATCCCGGCGCCGCTCACACACACACACACACACACACACACACACACACACACACACACACACACACTATTTACAAATTCCCATATGCTTAACTTGTCCATAAGGTTGTCTGTGTTCGTTTGTCTTCACTCAGGCGCCTACCATATCAAACACTTCACAGTCCAATCAAAGCGACTATCAAAGAGACAAACCGTGAACAAGAAAACGACGTGTGATAAGAGATAACTGTTACCGAGACATGAAAATCGTAGAAAATAGCTAAGATCTTTTATGAATACCGTATCCGGCAACCCAACACGATATTCCAGGTCCACCATTTTCGGTCCACATACACTATCAAGGTGCCTAACACTTAAGATACAACTGATATAGGTGAAGCTCTACAGGGCCCCAAAGGATGTTAACTTAGCCTAAACCAACAGTGTAATTTCTCGAGCACACCAACTCCCACGATCCCAGCAAACATGGGTACATCTAGACACCAAAATGTGGCGATGACCACACTCCTCCACAACAAGAGGACGGACAGACAGACGGAGGGACAGAGAGAGGAGGAGTAAACAATAGGAGCGATATGTCATGTTGGTAGCTTTGTCCCCCCGCCCCCTTTGGTCTTTGTGGCGGGGACAATGGGTGTCAAAAGAGCTGGAGCAGGCCAAGTGTTGGTGCCTACGAACAGTCACGGCTATCAGCATGCACACACACACACACACATTTTATATAGATACTGCATAATATATATATATCATTATCATCATCATCAGGCGTTTAAGTATCCACTGCAGGACCGGCCTATCCCGACCGAAGTCGGGACGATACAGCCAATGTATCTCTACCAAGTAGCATAGGCTGTCTGGTAGAGATTGTATGTAGGGTGAGAAGTGCTTGTAAGTGTAACTGTAGTGTTGGAGTGGTTTTGGATGTGTGTGTTGTCTATGAACCAAGTGTAATCGGCCCGTGCAAGCCGACTGGGTGCAAACATACTTTATAGTATGCGACACTGGATCAACCACAGCAACCCTTGTGTCCGCCAATGCAGTACGTGGCCGGGTGAACACTCCCAAAGTTTATTACCCCGGCGGGGCGTGAACCCTGGTTCACGCGTGTACGAAACGCACACTCTACCACTGTACCACAGAGGCTCCATATATAAATAAATAAATAAATATATATATATATATATACAGTATATATATATATATATATATATATATATATATATATATATATATATATTCTCTCTCTCTCTCTCTCTCTCTCTCTCTCTCTCACTGACCTCTTACAGCCACTGACCCGAACCTTATATAACTCAACAATGCAAACCCCAAGTCGCTTTTATCTTCTCAACTAAGATAATTACACAATACCCGTACCCAACTATTATCTGTCGACACCTAGCCACAAATGATACAGAAAAAAATTATAACAAGAACAAAAACAGTAGTAGTAGTAGTAGTAGTAGTAGTAGTAGTAATTAAATAATAATAATAATAATAATAATAATAATAATAAATAAATAAATAAATAAATAACTTTGACAAACCATAAAATCTTATTTATTCAGTTCACACGTGCAACCTCGCAACACACACACACACACACACACACACACACACACACACACAATATTATAACCAGTATAATAATAATAATAATAATATTTTTTTTTAAATACCGGTAACAGATGAGAGGATTGAAAAAACAAATGAATAAAAAAAAATAATCCATACACCAGATTACTGGTGTCCTCTGTTCATAAAATATATGTAACAGTTAGATTTCAGCAGCTGTAGGTCGAAGTTTGGAGGGAAACAACTCTGGGGAAGCGAGTTCAAAGAGATGCAGTTCGGGGAATGAAAGAATTCTGATAGGCAGAAGTTTTGCAATATGGCTGAGTGACATTCCAGTCATGAGCGCTACCAGATGCCCGTGTTGCACGAGGGAAGGCATGGAGAGGTGGCACAATGGACGCATCTTCGTCTGAGCGTTTGCCATAAAAGTATCTGTAAAATAATGCAAGGGAGGCAACATTCCTTCTTACATGTAGGGGAGGTAGTTTATATGTCATGGCAGGGTTGTTAATAATTCTAACAGCTTTGTTCTGAATTTTGTCAAGTTGTTTTAATGCAACCTCTCCACATCCATTCCACAAGGGTGAGCAATATTCAAGCTGAAAGCGCTCAGGACTCCCATAATTACAACTAACTGCTCGTCAGTGAAGAAGTTAAGGACTCTGTACATTAATCCAAGCTTGTCTGAGGCGGTTTTAGCAAGTGATCTAACATGAGAGGTCCAGCTGAGGACATTGTTAAGTGACGCACCGAGAATTTCAATACTTTTGGAGATGGGAATATTAGTAGCACTGAAGGTAATATACGAATCTGGCAATATCTTTCTATTAGTAAATTGTACAAATTTAGTTTTACTAGCATTAAATGAGACAAGGTTGTTTTGTCCCCATTCACTGATCATAGATAGGTCTTGATATATGAAGATGGCTGTACTGAGTTGAGAGGTAAAGATATTAGACTTTGTAAATGGGTGTCTGAGTGTGAATGAACTATGTAGTGTTGAGTCATCTGCATATGAGTGGATGGGATTGTGGGTGAAATAATAAGACGAAAAAAAAGAAGAGGAAGAGTAGGGAAAAAATTATAATCCTAATAACCATGGCAAAACAATAACAACAATTTAGGCGACTACCAGAAAGAGTATCTAAAATACACAATAACAACATCAGTGGTAAAAACAACCCTAATTATAAAAAGCCATAAAGAAAAAACGCTAACTTATAACAAGGTAGGCCTACTTACTGGCAGGCCTAATCTGTCCGCCAACCAGTTAGATGCCGTGATTACAGCAGATTACAGCAGGGCCAGCACCACACGCCACAACTTACCTGCAGGGAAACAGGAATACCAGGAGTCATTAGTATTATCAACTGTGTTACTCGAGAAAAGAGGATGAGAGGAAGGCATTAGTTAACCAGTATTACTTCAACGAAAACGTGACCCTAGTTCATTCCAATCATCACCAGCATTATTCAGAGAAGGGTAATAACCACAAAAAAATATTATTAGCCGTAATACTCAAAGAAGGAAGAAGTAGGTGAAACATAATTATTATCAGCAGTATTCCTTCGGGAAAGCAGAAGATTATCCTCATTATAACCGACAGCTTTGATTTCTTTGGCATCGGCTTTACTTTAGCTACGGTATATCACGGACATCATCTTCAACATAGCTTTCTACAAACTATTCTATCTATTTCATAATATGTTTTCGAAATAATTCATGCTATCTTCTTATGATTTTCGTTCTGGAGAGGGATGTTTTCACGTGGTGGCACAGATATAAAGAGGCAGGTTAGGCTGCTTTGCTGTGTGATGCAGAAATCCCTCAACTCCCTCCCCCTCTCCGAAAGGAATAGCGGAATGAAGGAAAATGGCAACCTCATCCAGCTGTTCACCGGGTTCCCGCTCAGATGAGCCTGGGGCAACAACATCAACTCGGATGACAGTATTCAGCTCAGGAGAGACCTCAATGTACGAGTAGAGGGGCAGGACATGGCTTTTATTAAATCTTTCATTATTACGGTGCCTTACTTATAAGTACACCGTAAAAAACTAATCTGACAATAGCAACAATATATTACAATGACATCCTCGGCCTGAGTGGGCTAACATCATAATTCTGATAACTCTAGCTGCGAATTACCTGCTCTACCTACATTACCGCCTATTTTGGTTAGAGTAAGGTGATTCTGCGGTGACAAAAGAGAAAACTAGGGCATCAATAAAAGTTAAAAACTATCGTAATTACTCTTTTGCACGAGAGCATACAGCTTCGTCTTGCCTGACGACGGCGAATGGATTTATTCTGCAGATAAACCATTCACCGCAGCAAACGGGTCAAACACTAACATTCTCTAATCTACGTCATCGTCTTCACTATCGCCTTCTTAAATACCTAATTTATTTGTTCCTTCAATACAAGACGCCGCCACAAAGCCGAAGAAAATAATCTCGTGCTGAAAGGACACATCAGTTAAGTCTTTTACGGCAATGATCTAACTTCAGTCCTGTATTCTGCGGTGGGAAAATTGTTAAGTCATAAAGTTAAACATAGTCTTGATGATACCCTTCTTAGCCATGGACTCAGGTAGGTATATCATGTGCACTATCACCAGACAATTTTAATTACCTAAGGGGGAATGTAGCTGCTAAAGAGGACTGCCTAACCCGCAAGTAAGAAAGGCCTCACAAGTTGAATAACACTACCTGCAGGTGCAAGAAGAAAGCTAAAAATGCGTAACCGTCCTCGAAAATATTATCTATCATATATCTTCACTACCATCATTATATCATCATCATCATCATCATCATCACAGTTTTATCTCTGTCATCAAAAGTGGTCAGATGATAGTTTTTGTCCCACACAGTTTGACTGTGTCCAAATAAAAATAATAAATAATAATAAGAATAACAACATTAATAATAATAATAATAATAATAATAATAATAATAAAGTCATGAGCAAAATCTATGAAGATGTCCATATTAACCCAGGATAAAGTGCCTAAATTTCTGTAAATGAACGTCTGACAATAAAGAGATAGAGGAACTTTAAATTTGGCACTACAATAAAAAACTATTCTCAGCGTGGTGGAGGAGCTGGCATTACCGAGCGGCCTTTTATTTTAAGATTGTCATTACTCATCGCCTATCATCACAAACAGCTACCATCACTTTTATCAGTAACATTATTATATTCAATTTCTGCAACATTGGTCACGTCTAGTGCTTCAAGATCACCATTATTTTTACTCACTGGAATCATCGCAATAAAAAAATATATATTACCGTCACTTATCATTATTATTATTATTATAATTCATCACTGAAGTAGGAATAAATGAAAAACAGCAGAGGAAACAAAAGGAATGATGAAAAATGTGGAGAAAAAAGGAAACTTGGAAAAAAGTGAAGAAACCAGAGAATAAAAACAGAGACAACGAAAAGATAAATGAAGGGGGAGGAAAAGAAGTGAGTGCACGGAAAAAAGGGGAAAAAGGACAAGAGAGGCGGAAGAATGTGCGACTGAGACGATACTCAGGAGAAGCTGAAAATAAAGACAACGGCAAAAGTGAGGCCAAATAGGACACGGAGAAAAGAGGGAAAAGGAGAAGAAAAACATGATGAAAACTAAAGGAGAAAACGGGATTCAAATTGAGAAACGATGGGCACAAAGTAAAACGGGAGATAAAAACAGAATACGTGGTAGAACGAAAAAAAAAGAGGGGGGGGGGGCCAGGGAAAAAGACAGGGACAGCACTGATCTACCTGTACACCAACCTGACCCCCTCTAATTACCCAGGTGACCCCCCCCCCTCTCCCTCCAGTTCGTCCGTCTCCGCCACCCCGCTAATTCCCGCGACACCCTCCATCGGTTTTAGTCCGTCCGGAAACTGACGCTGAGCCCGTAATGCCCCCACTCCGGCCGCTGCTCTTCAATTATCCCTAAATTAGTAACTATATCAGGCGGGATGGTCTGCCTTGCCCTAACCCCCCCGCCACCCCACCGCCATCCCGATCCTACTGTTGTCCCGCCACATGACTCGTCCCGTGGAACAACTTCATCCAGGAGTATATACACCGTTACTTGCCTAGGCTCAACACGCATACCTACACATTTTCTCTCTTCCACACACACACACACACACACACACACACACACACACACACACTATCGTTCTCTCTCTCTCTCTATCACACACACACACACATACACACTATCGTTTTTTTCTCTCTCTCTCACACACACACACTATCGTTCTTTCTCTCTCTCTCTCTCTCTCTCTCACACACACACACACACACACACACACACACACACACACTATCGTTCTCTTTCTCTCTCTCTCTCTCTCTCTCTCTCTCTCTCTCTCTCTCTCTCTCTCTCTCTCTCTCTCACACACACACACACACTATCGTTCTCTCTCTCTTTCTCTCTCTCTCTCTTCTCCTCTATGTGTTTTCTATGCATGGAAAAGGGACCTACGGCTTACATTCAACTCAGTAGTATTTCAAAGGCGCGCGCGCGCACACCCATCCACCCACCCACCCACACAAACACACACACACACACACACACACCATTCAAGTCGAGATGTCTGCGCACCAGGAAAACCTTGAGCAGGGGAACAAACAAACTGAAGACTGTTCCAAAACCGACAGCTTGTGACCATGAAAACCAGAAAACACTTAGTGCCAGTGATAGTTAATGTGCCGTACTTGTGTGTGAGGTGCATACAGTCTCTGAAACAATTTATCTAAAACCAAAGTACTCAAGGGTTTCCCAGAGAGAAAAAGAATGCAAAGAATATTGACAGCATAAGTAGTTGTGTGTCGTTCAAGGGAAGGATATGATTCTAATAAAAGGATATATGAGAATGGAGAACCTAAGTTTCTGTGGAAATAAAACTTGAAGACTTTCCTTGCCTCAGCCGGATACAGGAGAAACATCAAGGTCAAGCGAGTCCGTTTCTTATCGTAAACTATAGCTTAGTTAATTTTCTCTACCCCGGAGATTTTAATAAGCTCAGGTGCTAATGACGGCTATTCTTAACCCCTGCAGTCAAAAATCTTCCCGAAGCTGAATAATGGATTGCAAGAACAAAATACGAAAGACGTCCTCGGGGTGAAGGGGTTACTTTATTATACAAGTTCTCCCAAATTATTAAAAAAAAAAAAAAGTCTGCCGATACCCACAATGATGTGCAAAAAGTCATTTTAGTGAAGTTCATGTAATTTTTCTAAACTCTTCATTATGAGGTTACTCTGGGCTGAATAAGCATGTAGCGGTACAGGCAATATTCGTAAAGTAAATAAAACAGTATCTTCCTACGGAGAGGGTGAAAACTATGCACTGTATATCCATTACTGGTGTATGTACGTCTGTACGTAGGTAGGTACGTATGCATGTGTTTATATGTATTCATGCGTGGGTGCGTGTGTATCCAGCGGGGTGACATCAGGACTTGGCATAAGACGCTTCCCAGGGAAGATTACAAGATACACACCTAACAACCACATCTGTAAACCCAATTTTTGCCACACACACACACACACACACACACACACAAACCCTGTTATTTAAAACAAGCAAGTTCCAGACCACAAAGAAAACTCGAGATGACAAACATGCAATTCAGGATTCGCGGCTCAGTTATATTGGATTAGAAAAAACGTATATATCACTGACCATATAAACCTGATGATGATGATGATGATGATGATGATGATGATGATACACAACTAATGAAGATATAAAGCTCAAAAAATAATATGAAAACGTAACAACTCACATATTATGAAATAAAAGTTGGCAAAACTGAGTGAAGGCTTGCTTTAATTAAATGGGTTATATAAAGTTTACATACATAAAAAATAAAAGGTTCTGCTTACAAATTTACCAGCAAGTATTAAGTACCAAGTAATCATAAATACATATTCATAATGCAAATTTTTAAAAATGCAGGTGCAGGCTTAACACCAAACATTTAGTCACTGTTGATTTACTTTATATCGACATATGCAGTTTGCATTATAGTAGATACATTAGTTTTATTACCGTACCTTTAAGATGATCGTATTCAGCTTGAGAAAAATCTCTCTCTGTGAAAGTCATAGAAATGATTTTTGTCAACGTTTTTCTATGATGACATCTTTTTTCCTCTTGCCACCGACACATCATATTATTCAGCTTACGAGAGTCTCTCAACTGAAGTTTTACAAAAGGGTGTTTATGTTACAGCAGTTATAAGGGTAGGATTATGCTGATTACAAGGGGAGATGTATACCGTATTAAATTAGCTATAAAGGCAGGTTTAGATTCTGGTAAGTTATTAGGACAGGCTAACAGAGAGAGAGAGAGAGAGAGAGAGAGAGAGAAAAAAAAAAAATACTGTACATACAATATTAAAACCGTATTCAATATATGAATTCATAAATAAACACTTGAGCAGAACACTTTCAGACACAAGCCGGTTATTGGCGGCGTGCTGAAAAAAGGAAGTGACAGCAAAATTTAAGTTATAAACTAAAAAGGAAAATAATTTAAATTCATACCTGAAATGAGATGAGCATAAAAATATTTTTGACAAATAAAAAGAATGACAAGAAGAGGCGACCTGATAAATGTTAACGATGTAAATACATGGATAACACTGACGGGAGAGCAACGACCGAGTTACAATAATAATAGTAATCATTATCATCATCATTATGACAGCAATAGGCCTACTGAGTCCCACACCACATTAAAGATATAAAACTAATATTAAGACGAGGACAGAAAAGGTCTTCTGCCTTTCAAAAATTCCTAGAAATGAATGTGGTATGAGCAAATTATCTACCACATAAAAAGGTAAGTAAACTAAAGAACACGTAAAATCTTTACACTACACAATATACTGTATAGCAAAATACAGAGAGGAAAAAAAGCTAAGACACTACAAAAACCAATTAGATGAGTACATGCGTCTTCGCAAGGCCTTGCCTTGTCAAAAGCATAGTGGTTTCACCGTTACAGAAGCACAATAGCGGCCACAAGACCTCTCAGAGGACATTCATCTGGCCCCCCTCTCTCTCTCTCTCTCTCTCTCTCTCTCTCTCACACACACACACACACACCGACTAATAGATTTAAAACTCTATTCTCATGGCCACCCACATTTCACTAATGAAGCAATCACATTTGGGGGTAAAAACACCCAGCTACTGAACCTCCAGTGGTTACGTGTGCACAACCTCAGTGAAAACGTTCGTCAGAGTTCGAGGGGGGGGGGAGTATACATACAAACGACGTGGAAAATATAGTAGGATTTAGAAGTGTGCATAATACCTTTACCACAGTGCAATTCACGGGTCTTTCGGTGGATGGGAATTTGGAGTTAGTAGGGAAGGGAGAGCAAAGCAAAGGCCTGCCCTATTAACAGCTGATGATGGGAGGCTTTCCTGTCCGAAGTGATATAGTCTGACGTTCTCATTAGCAAAATACTTACCTGTCAGCCGTGTTTCAGGATTAAAAAGCAAACAACTAAAGAAAAGAGAGGATACCGAAGACCCTACTACCACCCTGAAAAACAAAAAAATAATGATAATAAATGGTGAAAGTAGGGGGTGGTGATGCGTGGAGCAATTACAGCCGACCTGTCCACAGCCACAAAAACCACCACACAGCCGCCGCCAAGCCATTACCGGAGGGCATTTATTTCGTTTTTACTCCTCTGTCATTCCAACAGGGAGGGGGGAAGAGTGAGGAAGGAAGGAAGGAGAGACAGGATGGAGGAGACGGTAGTGAGGAGAAGAAAAGAGGGAACAGGAGAAGGTAAGGAAGAATGAATATCGTGAAGGTGAGGGCAGAATGGGATGGGATTAAAGTGTGAGCAGAATGGAAGGAAGGAATGTCGCTAAGGTGCTGGTAAGAACAGAGGGCAGAGAACATGTGAGGGTAAAAATAGAGAGACAGCACGTAAGGGTTAAATTAGAGAGGAAAGAGCAGGTGAGGGTAAGAAGGAGAGTGTGAATGGTGAAGAGGAACGAAAGGAAGAGGAAAAGAGTAGGAAAAAAGGGCTGTGAAGCCCAGGGTTGGATGGAGGAGGAAAGTAAGGATGACTGTGAGGAAGGGTGAAGAAAGAAAGAGGTGTGAAGAGTGGAAGGGTGAATGATAAGGGGGAGAAAGGGGGACAACGACGATGACGATGATGGGGGAAATGAGGGGAGGGTGATGTTGAGACCCAAACGGGTTGAGATGAGGGAAGTAGATGGGAAGGTGATGAGTGGGAGAAAGGGGGATGGGTAATGATGAGGGTGTAATGGGAGAAGTTAAGATTTGAGGAAGGATATTCGAAAAGGTGAGGGGATGGAAGAAAAGAAGGTGAGGGTGGGAGCCGAGGAAGGAAGAGTGAAAATGTAAGGAAGAAAGGAGTACAGAGGAAACCAAACAGACCTGTTGGTCCTTTCGTGGCTGTCTGGCATAGGGAAGGTTATAACTAACAAAACTATTCTATCAGCTAAAGACAAGAATGGAAAAGCAGGAAAGGGACGTGTGAAAGTGAAAGGAAAAGAACAGAGTAAGGAAAGAAGGAAGGCGGGATGAGGAAAGTAAGGGAGGAAGGAGGAAACTGAGAGGGTAAGGAGGTAGGAAAGAGTGTAAATGAGGGAAGAAATGGGAAAGATGACAACAGTGGGGAAGGTTAAGAGGACAACGGAAAGAAAAATGATAGGTGAAAGTGAGGGGAGGAAAGGAGGGAGGACTGCCGATGGGGGGAAGGAAGTGGAAGAGTGAAGGAGAGGAAAAGGAAGGGGGGGGGAGTGAGGAGGGAAGAGGAGAAGGTGAGTGAACACTAGAGGGAGGAAGAGATGGAGGGTGAATATGAGGTGGAGGAAGGGAGAAGGATGAAAAGGAATGAATGAAATGGGAATGGGTGAATGTGACAGGAATGAAAAGGGGACCGTGGTGGGGAGTGGGTGTACCCGGAACGGAGTAAATGTATGGGGGACGGAATGGCTGAATTTATGGGGAGGGGGTGAACGCACGGGGAGGGATTCATGCATTGGGGAGAGGGTTAATGTATGAAGGAGGAGTGAATGTATGAGGGGCTGAATGTTATGGAGATGAAACGGGGAAGGAAGGCACTGAATCTTCAGGGGAGGGGGTGCCTATATAAGGGAGGAGTGAATGTACGGAGGACTGAATGCATAAGGGAGGGGTGAATGTATGACAGGGAGTAAATGGACGTGGTAGGGGTGAATTATGTATGGAAAGAGGTAGATATATGGGGGAGGGGAATACTGTGTGGGGGAGGGGCCGAATGTATAGGGCCGGGAGTGAATGCGTGTGGGGAGGGGGGAGGGTAATGTCAATGGATGATCCCTGGAGCACTAATTCCTAACTAATACACCTTATTCTTGCTAACTCTGGAAATTCTTGGCTCGTACATGCAGCCAAATGGTTCCAGGTGACTGAAGAGGATGGGGGTTCAATAAAGGCTGAGTGGAAGAAAGCGTGAATTGAATGAAAAGGTAACAGAATGAAGAACGGGGCTTTAAATAGAGGAAGAGAGAATGGAATGGGTGAGTTGAATGGAGGGGAAGTGAGTGAAATGGAGAGAGTAAAACAGAGAGGGAATAGGATGAAGGAGGGAGAGTTGAATGGGAAAGGAATGGAGGAAAGGTGAATGGGGAAGGAAACTATGTATGGTAACCATGCCATGCTCGGGATAACTAGCATCTTCTTTAGCTAACGCCAGTTAATTTCATTGAGCAGGAGCTTAACAATGTTAATACTGCCTCCAGCATCCTTTTCATTGTTAAAATAACTGTGGTATTTTGTTGCAGCAAATGGCAGACGAACCTAAGGGTTAAGGAAGTAATGTGGAAGGGATGACCGAATGGAAGAGTGAGGATGCATGAAACTGAAATCAAGTGAACCCTTTGATAACTATTAGGTAAAATAATAACTTATTCTTGATACCTCCACACAATTCTTTGCTGCTTGGGAGGGATCTTTCGCACTGGAAGAATTAGATATATCCTTCATCAATTACGTCAATACGAGGGATCCCCCTTCCACTTCACGATGATGACATATCCTTCATTTTTAATCACGCTACCAAGAGATAATTATACACAACTTGGGAAGCACCTCGGGGAAAGGAGGGTTAATGAATCTATACTGAACCCATGCAGTGCACGGTCTCTCTTACGCTAAATAAATTGCCTCCAGGTTGCAAGAACAATATATAAAGTTAGTCCCCGAGTTGAAGGGGTTATGCTGAATTAAATCGTCTGACGATAGCAAAACCATCCTGTGGTGTGGGTGTTGAACGGAGTAGGGAGGTGAATACACTGAAGGAGGGATAAGCAGATACAGGGTGAGATAATGATTGAGTGAGGGGAGCGTGAAATTAAGAGGTAGAGACGAGGCAAGCGGTAGGATGTGATGATAAAGGAGTGAATGGGAAATGGAGTGATGTGATGGTAGGGGGAGAAAGGGGCAGGGGGGTACGTAACATGAAAAGTGAATGACAGGAGAGCTATATTTCAATTTTACCCCTTCAGCTTGTACGGATGCGTCGTTATATTACTCAGGCTGCCATAAGATGCTTTGCTCAGCCAAGGGGGAGTCAATCAGCTCATGGATTGAAAACTGTCGTGATTAATCCTTGGAATCCTTAAAATTATTACTTAAATTAAATAGTCTGTATTATGCCTGAATATCATACCCAAGTGTGCCCATACAGCGAAAGGATTAGGTTCCCTCCCGAAGACGTCCCACTCCGACTGCACTTAATTAGTGGGCATTACTACAGGAAAAAATGTTCATTGCTAATTAATTTTTTATTGCTAGCCTTTAGTGTCATTGTCGTCCTCAAATCACCCAGTTTCGGCTCAAATTCACACTGGGGGATGCCACTTACACTACACACTAACTGATGTAAACTCCCCATCCCCCCACCATTTTCAAATTTAGTCAGGCTTCAAGTTTCGAGCACTATGGCAGAGTTGTGCCGGTTTATATTTGACTGGATGGGCCTCTACAGGAACCATTATGGAAGCTAGGCAACTACTTATCCCTTAAGTTTTTAGAATTAAAGATATTTTTCGATAACGGAAGCTCGTCTCTAAACACAGAACTTCTGTGTGTGGGGGGGGGGCGGAGTGTCAGTATTTAGACCACACTGTAGATAAGCCGTGGCGAGGCGACCATAGCCAAAGTTCTCGACCAAATAATACGGCTAGGCTAGTAGCAACCTTCATCTGGCGAGAAGGAATAAAGATTCTGTCATCTATACCGCAGGTATGAAGTGCGCCAGCATCTACCAATCTTACGAGGGTGCAGCACATTGTCCTTTCATGTCTTCTAGCATCACCGCATCCTGTCGAGATTCCCTCAGTGACATAACCAACATATACTTTCAGTCACAAACACAGGGACTCCAGCCAAACTAATTTCCACCAAAACTTTTGGTCTTCGCCCAAAAACCTTCCACATCTATACCGGCGCGCGTGGCATTAGGTCGAGGCATTAGGTGCAAAACCTTCCACACCTACACCGGTGCGCATGGCATTAGGTGCAAAACCTTCCACACCTACACCGGTGCGCATGGCATTAGGTGCAAAACCTTCCACACCTACACCGGTGCGCATAGCATTAGGTGCAAAACCTTCCACACCTACACCGGTGCGCATGGCATTAGGTGCAAAACCTTCCACACCTACACCGGTGCGCATAGCATTAGGTGCAGAACCTTCCACACCTACACCGGTGCGCGAGGCATTAGGTGCAAAGCAGTTTCTTCTCCTGAAAAAAAAAAAAAAAAAAAAAAAAAAAAAAAAAAAATAGTTCCTTGGCCCTGCGAATCAGTAACCTTTCAAAAGAAGTACCCGACTTGAACATGAATGATACCAGTAGAGCAGAGCTGCCCACTTGCCAGAGATCAGCAGGTCGTCTGCTAAAATTCATATCTACCGAACCCATAATGCAAACTTCAATATCTGCGTATATGTTAATATGGGACCATTAATCTTCGTGCTCCACAGCTCAGTAATCAGTTCTCAAAAACCTTTTAGGCAGTATTTCCCTTTCCCTTTCCAGAATTCAGAAAAAAAAAAATTGTCGTCCCATGGTTTCCCTGGTACGGCATTTTTCTAAACTTATCATCGCCGGTCAACTTAACCCAATTGTCTTGTAAATCGTTTAATAGCCTTAATTCGTCTGATTAACCCTTTCAACCAAATGCTATAACTGCAATTTTATATTAGCTACCTTCAAACGATTATATTCAGTCAGGAGAGATTTTTCATACTGGGTGATTGGGTAAGCTTTCACTGACCCAATGCACAACAAAAAGTTTCCCCGTTAGATGGATACAAGCATCTGGAGGTAAGAAAAATAAACCAGAAGAATACGTCAACTTATTCAGGGTAAACAAAAAAAATCATCAGCTACACTATCTGAGAAACGTTAACCTATTACTGGACGCCGCATCCTGTGAGTATTACCCGTGGCAAATAACGCATCGCAGCATTTCTGGCCCTGTTCAGTAACGATCCCTCCGATTACGACACACCACCCGCCATCAGATATTCCTCCACTTTGTCCCTCCACCCTGAATCGTGGTCTGCCTTATCTTCTTCCAATCACCTAATTCTCATACACTTAAATTAATAAGACTCTCCAGTCATTACACATAAGCCTCTCCATTCGTTCCAAACAAAAATACGATTACCTTTAACCTCCTCAGCCACAGAGGGGTTTACTAAGCTAAATATGATCATCTGAGACACCCTAACAATCCGAATGTGTAAAGAACTGACATTATTACCTGATGATCTTTGACTTTTACATCGCTACACTACTTCATAAATCCTATACTGGCAACATGACTACTGGACGAAATATGAACAGACTAACTGAGATGGATATACAACAGACACAGGTATATACAGAGGGACAGATGTTGGGAAAGACAAACAACATAAACATACAAAGATATGACACCAAGCAGACGAATAAATCAGAGAGGGTAACTGGCACACAGACAGACGTGGCAACAATAGGTGATTATAAAAGCGACAGAGAAAGACAGACAGATGACAGTCTGAGAAACAAGCAAACAAACAAGGAGGCTGACACAGACACCAGGCATTACTACAGCCAATTGCCTTTGTTTACATTCACATTCATTAGCCTATTGCCTGACGCCGGATCCCGTTCATCAAAAAATAACACACACACACACACACACATACTTTCACGCGAGGTCATCCTTACTAAATTACAGTTTTTCATTTTATTCCAATCAGATTTCCGATATATATATATATATATATATATATATATATATATATATATATATATATATATATATATATATATATATGTCCAACCTTATCTTTCCTCCCCATTCTCGGGCAGCCTCTCCTACTCTTATCTGCTTTTAATCAATTACTACGACAAAGCAATCCAAAAATGAACAAAACACAAAACGTCACGCCGTAATATATGAAACACTGAACTGCCATATTAGAACGACTGGCGAAAGTTTCTACTTACTTCGCTACAAGGGTCTCTCGTACGCCAGATAAAATCGTCTGGTAGTAGCAAGAATGAAAATTAAAAAAAAAAAAAAAAAGCTGTACTGAAAGGGTTGGAGATACATCCAGATGGCCATTCTCCTTTACCCCTCATTATTGTGCACAACAATCAACCAATCACCTCAAAACACACACGTCTATATATACCACCTTTCAAATCGCACAGGGAAAAGGGCATGCAGACAGATAAAGGAGGCAAGGAGGAGACCACTAAACTACACGTCATTACATATCACTTAACCCCTTCTTGCTACCTCCAGCCGATTTTCTTTAATTTAGGAAATTTTCGAACTAGTGGAATTTCATTTATTCCATTAACCCCTTCACTGTTATGGAGCTCTCCATAATACAAAAGTAAGGCAGTTGCATGAGTTGGATAGAAAGACGTCATCATGCTGAATGGGTTAAAATTCAAAGGCCATAGCTCTTTCCTCTCTAATCAGAGAGTACGACAGACAGACAGCTGGACTGATGTGTGAGACAGGAACTATTTACTCTTCATTTCAAACACGAATCACTGACTACCTTTACTTAGGGGAAGTACTTCATTACCACGTAGGCAATTTAATACCTACATTTTAGAAAGAAGTCATGCAGTACCGTACTACAGGAGTTTATTCCGACAGGAGCTATTTATTTCTTTTACTTGGAACTGGAATAATTCAAGATCCTTTATTTCAATGCGGAACTCCTCATTAACTTTATTTTAGACAGAAATTATTAACTTGCGGACAGAGACTATTAAATTATCTTTATTTAGGACGGGGATTTTTAAATATCTGGTAGCTCAATTAATTTTAATGTCCCGGCATCACCAGCAACACAATGCGCTACAGCCAGCCAGAGCACCAAGTCACGTTTGCGTCCTCTCCGAGCGGAAAACACACCAGACCAAATTAAATATAAATCGGGCAGACAGACAGCTAGACGGGTAAGAGGAACGAAATTACATATTCATGTTGACACGATTTTGCCATAAACATGGAAAGTAGGCTACAATATCGAAGACCGAAATATCTTGCCACAGTGTTTGGAGAACTGCTGAATATTTTCTTTATCTACGACTAAATCGAAGCATAACACTGCTCAGCATTAGCTAATTACCATGTCAGAAGCTGTTTTCACACGATATTTATCTACCTTCAATACGATTTACTAAGATACTGCGAAAATTATCAATGTAGATATTTCCAACTTCCATATGTCCCACAACTCGCAAGTGGCCAATTGTTGTTTTTTCTCTTGTCTCAGTAACAGCATGCGTTATAACCAAGTATTTCACTTCACCAACGAACTATCCTTACCCACGCCTTTTCTTTATAAAAAAAAAAAAAAAAAAAAAAAAAAAAAAAATATCCAGGTGTTATAAAGCACCTAGGTAAATGCGCTACACACAAAGGCAACTATCAGTATCTTACTGACATGTGGAGGTGTATGGTATGTAGAACTACTGGTCCTTGGGCTGGCTGTGAAGCCTGTGCCCTGAGTCGGACACATAAAGATAACAATTAAAATAGCACAGCCTACTTCGCACCACACTGCGTGACAAGTTGGAAGAAGAAAAAACGGGCAAACTCTAACACTGACAAAGACACAAGCACTACCCTCACTCATATCTTCTACCAAATCGTCGTTAACTATCCTACCCTTAAAAATCCCTTAATACGTTCAGATGGTGGAGCAGACTGAAAGAGGGAACAATGACAAATAAGACAAATAAAAAATCAAGCACTTTCCGTGGTTAGGCTTTATACCAAAACGTTCGCTGTCCAATCGTTTTAAATATACACCAAAACAACGTCATCAACACACCCAACCACAAATTACAAATTCTCCTGTACCTTTTTTCTTATCTGATACCTGGACAGACTATACAGCATATATATATATATATATATATATATATATATATATATATATATATATATATATATATATATATATAAAAAGTCGGACATACAAAGGCCTAAGCACCGCCTATGATCGTGCCGTCTGCAGAATCGTTAACTACCTAATCTTTCTAACCCGTGACGCAGGATGACATATTTCTCTATTATTATTCATGTTACCTCTATACTATTATACTCTGCTTACAGGCGACCTCTCGTGGTGAAGTAGTTAGATGCAGTCTCCATGAAACTTTTCAGTGAAATGGTGTCTGGTTTCATTCTAAAACTACCGCAAGATGTTTTTACTTAGCTTAGGAAAAAGGCTTCGTAGCAAAGAACACAATATAAGAAGTGAGGATAACTGTAGTAGGCCAGTTGGCCCATGCAAGGGAACTCCTATACGAGTAACTGAACTACTACAATGAGATAAAGACAGCAATGAAGAAGGCTCTCCCCCGCCCTCCAAACCCTCCAGCCGAAACCGGCAGGAAAAAGTCAAAAGGAACACCACGCACTATAGAAAAACTGGCCTGGACATTTTATAGGAAACTGTGAAAGGAGAAAAAGAGACTACCATAACGCAACCTGAAAAGGAAAAAGAATGAATTAGTACTGGTTTTAAGATTTTTTTTATACCCATCCCTTGTCTGTCATTTGTTTATCTAGCCTATGCTTGAAACTCTCAATGGGAGGGGTAGCAACTTCATCATGAGGCAACTTATTCCATTCATCTACTACTCTGTTGCCAAACCAATTCCTACCAATTTCCTTAATAAAACGTAATTTATCTAGTCTGAAACAACTGCTTCTATCCTGTATGCTTACTTCACGTACCTAGCTAATATCTCCCTTATTTAATCCGCTCATCCACTACACACCTCAATTAAGTCTCCTCTTAGTCTAGCCTTTCTAGTGAGAGCAGATTTAGTTAGTCTGTCCCCATATGAATGATTTCGAACATATTTATCTCTTTTGTCATACTTCTCCGTACATTTTCTTACGAATTTACATCCATCCTACAGTATGGACACCAAAATTGCACGGCATAGTCTAAATGTGGCCTTACTAATGCTGGATCAATTTGTAATATTACTTCTCCCTACGTGTCAAGTGGGGTTGGTGGAGGATTAGTGCCCCTCCCTGTAAAACAATTAACTCTGAGCCCTTGGCCACCCCGTTTGGGATACATGGCGTCGGGCAATGAATGATGAATGAAATGAAACTTTAGACGTCCTACTCCACACACTTCGCGAAACGAATCCTACGACCCTATTTGCTTTATTTCTTGCACCGATACATTGTTGCCTTGGTTTGAGGTCTTTACTAAACATAACTCCTAGATCTCTCTCGCATTCCGATTTACTAATTTCTTCGTTATCTAAGCTGTATTTATTATCTCCAATGGCCTTCCCTATGTTAAGTACTTAACATTTTACAACGTTAAATTCCGTTTGCCAATTTTCAGGCCATTTGGACAGTACATCGAGGTCCATTTGTAAGTTAAGGCAATCGTCAGTCGAGTTAATGATATGCCCTATTTTTGTGTCATCGGCAAATCTGATAACACTGCTAGTGATTCCTAAGACTGGAACATTTAAAATACGATAAATAATGAGTGACAGAGTATTGATCCCTGTGGTACACCGCTATAGTTGCGCCGCACGACTCTGAGGTTGTCATTATCGTACCCTGGCAACCTACCACTCAAAAGTGCGTCCGATTTTGTATCCTATTATACACGAATCATATTATTATGCACGAATATACTATACACGAATATTAATATAACGAACATAATATACACGAATCACATGCGTCTTTTGTATCGTAGGTTGCCAGGGCACGATAATAACAACCTCAGAGTCGCGCGCCGCGACTATAGTTACTAATCCCCAATCCGACTTAGGCTAGATCCATTTATTAAAACTCTCTGCTTTCGTCCCTTCGGCCAGCATTTTATTCAGCTAACGTAAAACTTCCATCATCCACCAACATCACCATGCCTGCCTTCTTCCCTATCCGACAGTGGGGCAGACTGCAATAATATAGACAGAGTAGTATAAAGACTCAAGCACTACACCAGATTTTTTTCATCTGTCATCATCAAGTAAATAAACTGTAAAACCATCGAGCTTAATCACTCACAAAGACCACACTACCTTCACCCTTTCCAATCAGACAGTGGGGTCAAGACATGGAAAGAAAGGACAGATCTTAAAAACTGACAAACCATAATAAGGCATAAATTCCCTAAAAACAGCATATCCACAAACACAACAATACCAAGCTCTTTTCATACAGCCAGGCAAAAAGATGCATAAACTGACAGGCAGTGAAGCACTTTCAAGCACTAGCAATCATGATCGTTCCTTCTATCAAATCGTAATACGGGAAAAACATACAAACGTCGCCATACCTGTCCTCTTTCAAATCAGACAGTAAGGTAAGCCAAGGAAACTTTGGAAAAAAATATCAACAGACAGTAAGTACTTCCATGACTATTTCTACTATCACATCGAAAAAACGTAAGCTGCCTACTTGCTAAAACGCAAGCTGCCTACTCGACAAAACGTACATACACACCCACAACATTCTACTATACCTCACTCCTTTCACTGACACGAGGAGACAGCCCATAAAAATCTCTAATATTATATACTGCACATATGATCGGTGTGCACTGGCAAATATTCGCTAAAACCAATACACCCAGTCATAAACACCACCATATCAACCCTCTTTGTAACCAGTCCATCGAAGCAATAATCAAGCAGAGAGGGACACACATTAAGAGAAAGAATAACCATAATAAAAATACAGATATCATAACAGGGAAAACATTCACTACAGCCAACAAACCCAGCCACCACCACCGCCATTCTTCTTCCTTTCCCGTCGGCCAACCCAACACGACATTGAAGCGGAGTTACATGCCACGAGAAGGAAAACACAGACTGTAAACAGACAAACCGTAATAAGGCATTCTTTAAAACCAATATACCCAGCAAAAAATTACCACCATACCTCGCCCTTCCCAAAAGCAGAAATGACGTGGTGGAACATGCTACGAGGAAAACAAAAAAAAATCGTCAAAAATATAAAAATCGTAATACCGTCAGGAAAACATTCACTAAAACCAACCTACTGAACGAGCAACAAGGCCACACGTCGCCCATTCTAATCAACTAACCTAACGAGCAATCAAGATATGAGACATGCTATAAAAAAAAGAAAAACATACATCTCATAATAAGGCAAATATTCACTAAAACCAACACAGTGAGCCAGCAACACGGCCATACCTCGCCCTTTCCAATCAGCCCACCCAAGCCGCAATCACGGGCCCCGGAGCCACGGCATAACACGAAAAATGCACGCGGGTATATTTAATAACGCGAGGCGGCCGGGGCAGGTGAGGTCAGGTGAGGTCGCATTCATTACCCGGGGCCTGAGTTAGACCCGCCTGCCGTGACCTCCCGCTGTTAGGGTCACGGGATCAAGGCAGCTCGGCGGGGTCACTTGACACAGCCTGCCCATACCGCCTGTAATAATAGGTGTCGTAAACTAATGCTAATTGTGATAAACATTTCGTAATTTCAACTAATTAACAGGAACCGAACCGCTGAGAAGAATCTATGTCGGCCGTCGTTAATTAAGAGGAAAACAGAATGCCTTCTCGGGGGTTTATTTATACCATGCACGTGTCTTTATTTATTATTATTCTTTTTTTTCCCTTGCTGCTTCGGTTTTGCATTAATTTACCTCTCGTGCCGTTTAAACATTAGTGCGGCAACCAGGCCCCATTATATACTTAATTTGTTTCGTATAGATCATCCATGTTTAGATATTTTTAATCTTTCTATAAACTTTGAGCTCCCTAGCTACTCGGAAGGCCGGGGGTCAACATATTAATCTCTCTCTCCCTCGCCCGACGTCTCCCTTTCTCACTCTCTCCAGCTCACTCACTCACTCTCCCTCGTTTTCTCCCTCCCGTTCTGTTTTCAACCCTTTATACTTAGTCCCCTCCCCCTTCTCTCTCTCTCTCTCTCTCTCTCTCTCTCTCTCTCTCTCTCTCTCTCCTCATGCTCTAATTCACTTGTTTTGTCTCTCCGTTTCATTGTTTGCAATCATTTGTTCCAACATTCCTCCACCATTTATTGCTCTCTCTAACTTCCTCTCATATGTCTGCTCTCATTATGCATTTCCCTGTCACTCGGTGAGCTCTCTTTTTGTTCCCTCCATCCTTTCCCTCTCTCTCGAAACCTTTTCATTTTTTTTCATTTTTTATAATTGCTCTGCCCGTCCACGCACTATTCATTGCCTTTCGCTACATTTCACTCTCGCTTATTCCCCCTATTCCACTTTCCATCCAATCTGTCCTTTGTCTATCTCTCTCTCTCTTTTTATCCTCGGTTTTCATCCCCACTCCGACTTTTCCCCACTCCACAGCGTCTGAGAGGAGTGGTAAGGCGCGGTTTCTCTCCACTGACGGCGACGACGACGACGACGACGAGAAAATGATTCTGATAAGAAGCGGTTCCCTCAACCAGAAGCATCATTCTCACCCTAATCATACAGTTTCCAAGCCATTGCACTCTTTTCTCTTCCTTCTCAAATGCCTCCCTTCCTCACATTCCTCCCTCACCCTCTTTATCCTTTTATGTGTTTTACCCTCTCAACTAGAAGTTTCTTCCTATCCCTCCAATCCTATTCATTATTTTCATCCCGTCTATCCTTCCTCACTCTCGTATATCCCCTTCACTTCCGCAGTATTTACCATCACCTTTTGCTCAGTCCCTCCGTTCTCACTTAGTTCTTACTAATTCCCTCTCACCTTTTCATATCAGTTCTATCTCTCTATTCTCTTCTTAGTTTCCATTTCTTTCTCATTCCAACTCTCTCTTCTGTTACGGCATCTTTTCTCTCCCACCAAATTCCTCTCTTCTCTGTCAACTCTCACCTTTTATTTTTCACCCCTCTCCTCATACATTTACAGTTTGCTTCCATTCTGTTCCCTCCTCTAGTGACTTCCTTTTCTTTCTCTTCTACCCTCTGAAAACTTCTCTCTCTTTTCACCTCTACTTTCATGCCCTTTCTCTTTCTCCTGTTCTCTTCAGCTCTCTCCCTTCATATTCTTTCCCTTCCCATTCTCTTCTTCCCCCTCTTTCTCTTATTATTTCTTGTCCTATTCATTCTCTCTCTCTCTCATTCTCTTTCATCCACCCTTTCACTCGCCACACCTCCCACCGTCCTCTCTGACCCACTTCCCTTATCGAAAGATCCTCTCTCTCTCTCTCTCTCTCTCTCTCTCTCTCTCTCTCTCTCTCTCTCTCCACCATCATCCATCACAGCCAGATAAAGATACAAGGCAAGCTGATCATCCCTTATGCTCCGCCTCTAATGCCTCTTCCACTCTCTCCCACTCTTCCCTTTCCATCCGCACTCTCACGCTCTACCTTTTCACTTTCAGCTAGTCAATTTTTATTAATTCATGGCTATCTTCCCACTGTGTATTGTAATGCACTATTATTATATCTTATTTCCTCTAATTTTCTCCTTTCATTGACCCCCCCTCTCTCTCTTTCTCTCTCTCTCTCACACACACACACACACACACAAACATCGTCGTCATCATTTTTTCTGCTTATTAATTTTTCCTACATACAACCAATTCTGCACAAACCTTGATATCCCGTTCTGGACATCTTGTAGTCAACCCACATGCTAAAATTGATGCAATAACTCTTCAATCGCCAGCACTTGGGAAGGCGGTGGCCATATAGTAAGACAGGTCGTCTGCTGTCTAAAATGACGCGAATCAGAACCCAAGTTGGGGAAGGGAACAGTTTGATGAACCGAATTTCGTTTAAACACGCTTCATTTATCTTCCACAAGACCCACCAACATGTCAGAAAAACATCCCCGATGATAGCAGTGCACCAGTCCTAAATGATACGGCCCTAGCATGTACTCAATTATACAGTGGATATTTGTGCCAAAGTGGTGACATGTGAAGGGGTATGCACTTAAGAGGAATGCTGGGCTTCAGAGAACGTGATGTGGCCTATACCTAGAATCTGCAACATACAGAAACTAACACAAACGGTCACCACTGCAATACGCCTTGGGTATATCGTTCAGGCCTAGAGTAAACATAACGGTAGTAGTCGAGGTGTTTCAATGCCTTATAGGTGGACGATGACATGTGAAGAAAGAAATAAAAACTGTTTTAATCTCCAAACTTTGCGAATAGAGTCTAGTTCTCTACTACCTGGCAACCATTTTCACTCTCTACCATCAGGCAACCACTTCCACTCAATACTACCAGGCAACCACTTCCACTCAATACTACCAGGCAACTACTTACACTCAATACTATCAGGCAACACCTTCCACTTAATACTACCAGGCGCACCTTCCACTCAATGTTACCAGGCACACCTTCCACTCAATACTACCAGGCAACCACTTCCACTCTCTACTACCAGGCAACCACTTCCACTCTCTACTACCAGGCAACCACTTCCACTCTCTACTACCAGGCAACCACTTCCACTCTCTACTACCAGGCAAACACTTCCACTCTCTACTACCAGGCAAACACTTCCACTCTCTACTACCAGGCAAACACTTCCACTCTCTACTACCAGGCAAACACTTCCACTCTCTACTACCAGGAAACCACTTCCACTCTTCCTTACTCTTGGCACTTCATCTCACTCTCTTCCTTCTCTTTTTCCCCATCCCTTCACTCCTCATAACTTTCTACACTCATCAAACTCCTCAATTCTCTCTCATTCCCATGTGTTCCCTTACCCTCTTATCAACTCTTCTTCTATTCCTTTCCTTCACCGTCTTCCTTCTTGTTAACTTCCCTATTATCCCTCTTCCTACTTCCCACAACCCCATCCCCATCCCCTCCCTCCTCCCTCTGTACCTCTTTTCTTCCTCAAAATCCCTTCCTACCTGCCTTTCTCTCTCATCAATTTCCCTCCTGTCAACACCCCTCTTCCCCAATTTCCCCACCCTACGTTCTTTCCTACCCAACCCCTCCTCTCCATCTCTTTTACCTCCTCTTTCTCTAAAAGTCATTCTTTTTCATTCACTTAACTCGTCTCTCTCTCTCTCTCTCTCTCTCTCTCCCTCATCCCACTTCCCCCACAATCATTTTCCTTGATACTCTCCTTCCTAAATTAAAAAATTCCCTCATCTCCCTCTTTACCAATATCTCCCCTTTCCCGCCATATTTCCTATCCCACACATCCTCCTTTCGCGCCCCTTCTCCCTCTCTTTCCCAGTCTTCCCCTTTCCCTGCCATATTTTCTATCCCACCCCTCCTCCTTGAGCGCCCCTTCTCCCCTGCATCCCTCCCTCCCCTCCTCTCGCACCACCATTACTCTCTCTTGTGTTTCCTCCCTTCCGTCAGCGCCCACTTCTACACAGGCCTATCATCCATCACCCACTAGCCGTCCTCTCACTCCCGCCCTCCCTCTTCATAACACACCGCCCACTCTGTCAGCTTCTGCCATACAGCCAATACCGCCCAGCTTGAACCTCTTAAATACGAGGACGTCTTTTTAATGTTACTCTTACAGCTACTACACGATTATACTCAGCGTCAGAAAGCACCCACGGTAACCAAAGAGTTAAGCGACAGTTAACTTTTCCAGTTTGAAGTCTCTCTCGAGCTGAATAAAATCTTCTAGATATAGCCTAAATAAAATATGGCGTCATCGGAGTGAAGTGACTAAATGGATGCAGTTAAGGAAGATGGTGAACTGCTTGTCAGAAGACAGTATGAGGTTGGTCTGTAACAAAGCAGTACGTGGTTGGCTTTACACATGCCAGTATTTGGTTGGTGAAGCACACTCTACCCTACGTTTAGTGATGTGAGCAGGTGGTGCACATTAACGGCGTGGTCGTAATTTTTTAAACAGGAAAAAAAATTTGCTTTGTAATAATACTAACATCGTTTGACAACCACTTTCAGCCGTGTTTTTCAAACATATGTCGTGACGGTGCCGGTGATCCCCCGTTTCTGACAATGTACAGTACTCTGTAACCCATTATGAGAGAAAAAATTGTTTGGGTTCCCTACCTCGCTACTGAATGCCCTATATAATATGGTATGTTAGGATTACAATTCTTCCATGAATGACTGAAAAACTTAGGCGTGCCTCCATTCTACGAGTATTCGCCGTCTCGGTTTTAAGACTACGGGCGTCTGTCCTCATCCCTTCATCAGCCTTCACAGACCCTGGTCACATCCCTATACCTAACACCGCCCATTCAGCCGCCGTCAAACAACCCACTTACCTAGTACGTCACCACCAATTCCCAATCCATCATGTACTACCACCAACAGCAATTTTTACCCATTCTATCGGCATCTAAACCTCCATCCTATCTATTACCCGAGGAACACTGTCAAATTACTCAGTCCAAATCCTGACACACATCCACGCTACTCACATCCCTCACCTCGCTGCTCCATATCAACAACAGCCTCGTCAACATCCACAAACCAACATTTATTAACTCTGGCCACATCCCTGAATCCTTAATACACCCCATCAGCATCTCATTACCCCCAGAATAATGTCTTTACATCAACCTCTATCCATCCTGTCCGCATACCTAAACTCAAAACCTCCAATCACCCAATAAACATCTCTATATCAGTTTTTTGTTCTTGCCCATGGCTGTAAACGCTTAACCAACATCCATTCCCCACTCAGCATCCAGTCAACAAGTTATTTAACATTCCTACAGTAAATTTTCTCTCTCCTGTCCACAGCCGTAAACTCACAGCCCCCACTCCATTAAATCCAATCACCTTAATACAAAATACACTTTAACTTGGACCAAAACTGTCATCTTGAATGCCGTGCAGTAACAATGGATTAACAATATGCTGCTCGTCACGAAGAAGTGTTATAGAATGCATAGAGAGCTGTGCTACTGCCTTTTTTCTATCAATGAACTCCGTGAAATAAGCTGCAAAGGGATGAAAAAAAGAAAGAGTAAACACGCACAACATCCTAACCGCTCACTTCTAGATCACCAATCCATCCTGTCACCCGCCATACTTTCACGTACTCACCGTTTCCCATCGTCTCAACAATTACGAATATTTCCTTAAAAACACACGCACAGAGAATAGCCCATTAACCACGCGTCCCCAATGGCATGACCTCCCTTTACGAGTAAGAACAATTAGGATAAACTCTACGGCAATTACTACCCTCATTTCACAATCATGATTTAGACTCTCTGAAGAGCTGACATTTTAGCCAAGGAGGCTTCTAACAAGGACACTTGTGACTATGACCTGGGACTTTCACTTAGACAACTTAAAAGAAAGATCATGACCATACAAAAAGAAAGGGTGACTAACCTTAGATTCAGAGAACACAACACCAGCACTTCCATACACTACTACAACACAGTTGCACTGATGACAAGTTACGTATATGGCAGACGTACGACAAGTAGGTGGGTTGACTCTGTACATGCAAGAATAAGGCTTGGCTACTGTTACTCTTGGGAACTGGATTGGCAGGTTGATGAGGAGAAGAGGAAGTGCAAAGTATGTGAACAACCCAACAAACACACTTTGAAGCATTATCTATTGGAATGTCCACTCATACGTGAATACAGGAATACTCAGTTTATGACAATAAAGAGTCAGGCAAAATTTATGTTAGAAAATGATATTGTCAGAAAAATACTGAGGAAGTATAAATTATTTGCTTCTCCTCAGTAACACAACAATTGCCCCAAGAATACACTTAGCCTAATATAACTGTCATAAAATTTTTCAACTTAAGAACTTATGTCATATATGTGTGATCAGTTCGTTTAACTCTCTCACCCTATGTATATTGATAATATACAATGAGTTATATTTATGTTGATATACTGTTGTAAGACTTTTTTTAATGCAGACAGCGATGCATCTCGCTGAGATACTGCCTTCCTTTTGGATACCCCTTTTAAAATCTTTGTATGATGCTGTATCTATGTATTTTTTTGACGCTGCCCCTTCACAGGATGAAGTGTGGGGTGTCCAATAAACTAGCCCCATTGGGGTCAAATCAATCTCTCTCTCTCTCTCTCTCTCTCTCTCTCTCTCTCTCTCTCTCTCTCACACACACACACACACACACTTACGCTCTCAACCCTTCTTTCCCTCTTTTTTATTCATTTTTTTTTAAATCTCAAATGTCACTCTGGACTGACAAGGAGCCTACGCGTGGTGACGCCATGAGCCCTGGGTGAAGCAGCTGAGGTGGTCACCCGGAGGCCTCATCTCATATTTCTCTGCATCTCGCCGTGGGCAGGACCTTCGTCTGACCCTGCTGAGCCGCTGTCTATCACGAGTGACCGGCAGATTCCTCCATGGTGTCGCGGTGTATGCATTGTAATATTACTAGAGGACGGCCCCGCGTACCAGTGATCGACAGGGTTACTCGCCCAAACAGCCCTGGGTTAAGAAACAGCAACAACAACAACAACAACAACAGCGTCATTCTTTTTCTTCAACTTTTCTTTCTTCGTCCTTTTTCTCTACTTTTTCTCTCTTTCCTAAGTTCTCTTGCCCCTCCTTCACTGTAGCCTGTTTTCTTGCACGTAAGCTACAACGCACGTCATTATCCGCTAAACAATTACAAATAAACCAAAAGAAGCAACGATATGGATAAATCGTAGGTACTCGAGAAGAAACTTTGTTTCATCTATGTGTACAAGGTAAGGATTGAACGGTGCTTCCCATCTTTAGTTAAAAATGTCACTGGTGAGAAAAATGGATATAAAATAGATGTCGATAAATGGAAACTACTAACAAGAGTGGGATAACTTTGTTGATAAATCATTAATCCTTAGTTTAATGAATAACCAATATTAGTGATCCGCACCTAAATATTTATAAATGTACCATATATTACCTCGATAAATCAAAATAAAAATTGTTTACCTCCATAAACCCCCATCCACTCAAACATTCCCTACAAATACGCAATTATCAGCTCTATAGCCTACCATCACTGTACTGTAGTATTGGTTTGCTCATTCTATCCTAACAGTATGACCTCTACTCGCTCAGTGAATATTTATCATATTCGTACTACTTCTTACTCCTCCACTTACTCCCCTCTTCCCACTCTCCTCGTTCATCACATTCTGTATTTCTTCTATCCCTCTCACACCACATCACTCTCCAACCTTCTTTCCTCTCACTGTTTTCCCTCATACCTCTCCTTCCATACCCTCATCCCACATTTCTTACCGTCACACTTTCCACCATCCACACCTCTCTTTCCACTTCTATGCCACTCAGTTTTCTCTCTCTCTCCTCTGCTCCTCTTTCCCCCACTCATCTCCTCTCTCCCCCTACACCTCTCATTCCCTCGTCCAACCAACAACCAACTTCCTTCTCTTTCTTCACTTCAGTTACAACTCTTTCATCACCTCACCTCACCTCTGCCACTCACATATCTCACTCCCCCCTCTCCTCCCAAACTTCTCACTTTTCCTCCCCAACCACGCCTTTCTTCCCTCTCTTTCTCCACTTCCAACACCCTTCTCCTCCTCCACCTCCTGTCACACCTCTCTTCCTTTTCTCCTCCCATTTCTCTCACTCCACCCCCATATCCCCCTCACACCATTCTCTCCCATCTTTCTCCACTCGCACCACATCTTTCTTCCCTCACCTCCAGCCATAGCTCTTACTCCTTTCCCCTTTCCCCCCACACTTCTATTGCCTCCAATTCCTTCATGCGGTGCCTCTCAATCCCACGCCCCTCGCACATACATCTCTATTGATCAAACTTGAAAATATCCGACCTTTATTTACTTTTTTTCCGTTTCGTCCTTATCTACTGTCCGTCCCCACTACACTACGCTGAGGAACTTTTTACCAAGACATCTTTTACCTTCAGCAGACAACTAAACTCAGGGCCGTCATCCAGGTGGCACAGGAAGTTTCGTGGCACCTCTTTTATAGGAATTTATTTTGCATGGCTACTACATCTTTTTATCCTCTTATACGTTACTCAGGCAAACTATGTCGATACTAAAAATATATAAATGACAAAAATAATGTTAAGGTATATTATGCATAACGAATTTCTATTAAAAGTTGCACAAAGTCTTTTATGTCACCTAGAATACAACTATATGCTTCACTATACATTTCCACGCTCACAACCTCAATGTAGTTTCGGTTAATATTCTTAGTGCAAAACTGGGGTTCCGAACTAATGAAGCGATACTCCATTTCTTCTATCCCACTTGAATGTTGTTGGCTAGTTCAGTACAACTGTGTGTGGATCGTGGGCCTGTGAGATGGATCCGAGAATTTAGGAGGCTTGTATGATGAACGGATGGATGTGTGGCTCTTTTCACTTGACACTGTGCTGACAAGTTTTAAACATTTGTGTCTTTCCTGTTCCTATTTCTGAATCCTTCCCACCCCTTTAGGTGGGATAGAGGGTTAGGATGATGATGATGGTGGTGGTGGTGGTGGTGGTGGTGGTGGTGGTGGTGGTGGTGGTGGTGGTGGTGGTGGTGGCGGCGGTGGCGACGACGGCGGCGGCGGTGATGGTGGTGGTGGTGGTGGGTCTAATATCGCATTAGCTAGTGACACAGTTCCTCAAAAGCATACAGGGACTACAGGCAGCACAGTGGCTACCTTCCTTCTCACCACCAATTCTCTTCATTCCTATTCACTTCATCGCTCCCTTTCCTTTGTCTTTTCATACATTTTTTTTTTTAATTCCTTTATCTTCTTCAGCCTGATACCTTCCCGCAATCCTGTTAAACAATACGTTTACTTTAACTGGTTTTTAATTTCCTTGCTTGATCTGTCCTTCAGTTATTCATTTCCTATTTTTTTTCTTCCCATCCTCCTTCCTTAACTACTTAGTTTCGATCATCATCGACTTGGCTCTTCTTTACCATACAGTCCTTCCTAACCTGCTTTCATTACTGCTTCCTCCATTTTGAGTCATTCTCCCCTTCCCCAATTCCTCCACTCACTCTTTTCTTCTTTCTGCCTCATTCTCCCACTCCCTGATTCCTCCACCCCATCTCTCCTTCATCTGCGTCGTTCCCACTCCCCAATTTCCTCCACCTCATCGTTCCTCCATTCAGCGTCATTCCCCCACTCCGTAATTCATCCACCCCATCTTTCCTTCATTATCCGCCAATCCCCAACTTCCCAATTCCTCAACTCCATCTTTCCTTCAGTCACCCATCCCCTACTCCTTCTGTGGTTTCCCTTTCATCTTCCCATTCCCCAACACGAATTCTTCCTAGTATACAATCTTCTCATTTACTGTTTGCGCATTTTTCCCCTTTCCTTATTCCTTCACTCATTTATTTTTCCCTCTTTCAACCACATTTTCTTCCCCCTTCCTTTCACATTCTTACAGCCTTCCATGACTGAATTCTTACTACAAAGGGATATTCTTAAAACTTCCTGTCAGTCTATATTTATTTTCCAAACCATATTCCTCCGCTATATAATTTCTTCATGACTCTCTCCTCCAATATTACGATGTTATTTAATTTTCAATATACATTTCTTTTAACGATGAATCCTTTCAATACAATGACGTGTTTTTGATCGTACTCCATTTCCAGACGACTTTATTCGCTGTGGGGAAGACTTTTGAACTTACGTGAATAGATACAAACTTAAGCAACACCGTTTTTTTACAGAACGTGCTTCGTAAGATGTATAAATCCGTCCTATTAATGGCCTAATAACCGTTCTGAAGAGGTTAAGTCTTACACAAAAGGACCCGTCTTCTCCAGTATTCTCATCTGTTAAGGAGGCTCCCTAGTACTTCTTCCTTGGCAATTTATTTTTGGATATGACAAGTTGATATCCTTTTGTACGCTATTTATGCAGCGTATGGGGGTGTTAGAGAAATTTATTAATAAAGAATTGAACACCATGGTATAATATGCAAAATAAATCTCTTAGGAAAAGATGTTAGGGAGCTTCCTTAACCAATGAGAATACGGGCCTAGGTCTTCCTGTACTTCTTGCCGTCATTTTCATATTCTTTCATTTGCTTTTAATTCTCTCTCTCTCTCTCTCTCTCTCTCTCTCTCTCTCTCTCTCTCTCTCTCTCACCCCTCCAAAGTTCCTCCTCGCCACAAGTCCTCACACAACTTTCCTCATCTCTCCCAAGTACCCTCTACCCCATACTATTTTTGGCTCTCCCCATTTCCTATTCTCTCATTACCATACTTCCTCCTCTTCCTCACGGGCTGCTTGTTTTTTGTCCCTCGTTCTCCCGTTTCTTCTCAGTTCCCATTTTTCACCTACGGATACTGCCTCTCATTTTTGTCTCCCAGCTCCTACTTTCTCTCCAATTCCTTCCTTCTAGTGGAAACTCTAAGCACTTTTTTTTAGACCATACTCTTTACGTTTCTTTCCCATCCTGTCCTTTTACTTAGATTACTTTCTTTGTCAAACTCTTTACGTTTCACTTTTTTATCACCCCGTTTATTTGGTTTTGTACCTAGTTATTTATCTAGTTTTGTATCTACTTATTTATCTATCAATCCTGTATACCTTTCTCTTCCCTTATCTGCCTATGCTGATCCTATTACTTTCATTATCAGAAGTCCCTCTCAATATTTTATCTTATTTTCACTTCACTCACACGCCTCTCTCTCTCCCTCTCCATTACACTTTCCCTCTTCCTCCAAGTTTCCCCCCCCCCCGCCTCTTCCTCCAGACCCTGCCGCCCTTCTGCTTGGCTGATAATCACATCATAATGACTCCCACCCCACAGACAAGAGGCGCAGTGAGTGGGAGAGAAGAGAATTGGAAGGAGGAAAGGCAGTGGGAGAGTAAGAGGAGGAAGGAGTCAGAGGGAGAAGAAGGTGAGAGAGAGACCAACAGAAAGGTGGAGAGAAAATGGGACAGAAGTAGAAGGGAGGAAAGAGGACGGGAGAGAAACAAAAGGGAAGAAAGAGGGGGGATAGAAAGAAGGAAGAGATGGCGGGAGAGATGGAGGGAGGAAAGGGATAGGAGGATGGAGGCATGACATGTAAGCGGGGGGAAAGCGGGAGAGAAGTATAAGGGAGGAAAGAAGGCGGAAGAGAAGTAGGAGGGGGGAAAGAGGACGGAAGAGAAGTAGGAGGGAGGCAAGAGGACAGAAGAGAAGCAGGAGGGAGGAAAGAGGGCGGAAGAGAAGTAGGTGGGAGGAAAGAGGGCGGAAGAGAAGTATAAGGGAGGAAAGAGGGAGGAAGAGAAGTAGGTGGGAGGAAATAGGGCGGAAGAGAAGTAGGAGGGAGGAAATAGGGCGGAAGAGAAGTATAAGGGAGGAAAGAGGGCGGAAGAGAAGTAGGAGGGAGGAAAGAGGGCGGAAGAGAAGTAGGAGGGAGGAAAGAGGGCGGAAGAGAAGTAGGAGGGAGGAAAGAGGGCGGAAGAGAAGTAGGAGGGAGGAAAGAGAGCGGAAAAGAAGTAGGAGGGAGGAAAGGAGAAATATGAGGGAGGAAGGCCAGGATACGAGCAGGAGGGGTAAAACGTGGGAGGAAGAGAAGACGGTGGGTGAGCTTTGCAAAGGAGAAATGGTGGAAGGCGACGGGTGTGGTGGAGTGAAGGTGATGTCAGAGAGGAGACTATGGGAGAGAAGTACGAGAAAGAAAAGAGGAAAGGGGAGACACTAGATGACGAAAAGAGAGCAAGAGAGAAATAAAGGAGTCTGCAGTAAGAGAGATACCAATATGCAGAAGAAAAGAACTGGAAAGGGAGAGAAGTAACAGGGGAAGGAGGGCGGGAAACTAGTAGGAGGAAGCAAGTAGGAGGGAGAGAAGTGGGAGGTAAGAGGGAAGGAAAGAAGTAAGAGGGAGGTAAAATAGGAAGGAGGTAAGGGAAAGGGATAAAAGTAGGAGTGAGGTGAGAGAGAGAGAGAGAGAGAGAGAGAGAGAGAGAGAGAGAGAGAGAGAGAGAGAGAGAGAGAGAGAGACAGACAGACAGACAGACAGACAGACAGAGATAAGGAAGGCAGGAAGTAAGATGGAGTGAGTTTACGAGGAAGGGGAAGAAGTAGGAGGCAGGTAAGAGGGCGGGATGGAGGTACGAGGAAGAGAACTGGGTGGAGTGAGGGGAATGAGGGAGGGAAGAGGGTGGGTGAGACGAAGGTAGAAAAGTAGTGGGTGGGAGAGGTTTTAAAGAGAGAGAAGTTGGTGGGAAGGGGCGGATGGGAGAGGAGTGGGCAGGAGGATGGCAGATGTGAAAGAATCAGATGGAAGAGTGGGAGATGAAGAGATGAAAGAGATACAGGTGTAGCAGAAGTGGATGGGAAAGGCGAAAAGGGGTGGGAGAGAAGGATTAATGAGAGAGGAGAGGGAAGGAATAGTGTGGCATGGGGGAGAGAGAGAGAGAGAGTCAAAAGAGGGGAAGGGGGGAAAGAAAAGGCAGCAGGTGATAGGGAAGTGGGTGGGACCAAACAGCAGTGGATGCCAGGAAAAAAAGGGTGGGAGAAAAGAGTGGCGGGTGGGGGAGAAAGAAAAGTGTGTGGGAGAGAAGAATGTGAGCGAAAACAGGGAGAAAACGAGCAGTGGGTGGGAGGGAGGAGGAGGAGGAGGGAAGAAGGCAAGATAAAAAATATGTGGGAGGGAAGTGGGCGGGAGAGAGAGAGTGGAGGTTCTTTTTCTCCAACCGCCTTCAGGCTTTATTGTTTCCTGCCCCATATTTTCCCTGATTTTCTTTTTCCCATTCTGCTATTATGAGAGAGAGAGAGAGAGAGAGAGAGAGAGAGAGAGAGAGAAACGTGTGTGTGTGTCTTTTTCTCCAACCGGGTCCTTCAGGCTTTATTGTTTCCTGCCCCATATTTTCCCTGATTTTCTTTTTCCCTTTCTGCTATTATGAGAGAGAGAGAGAGAGAGAGAGAGAGACGTGTGTGTGTGTGTGTGTGTGTGTGTGTGTGTGTGTGTGTGTGTGTGTGTGTGTGTGTGTGTGTGTGTGTGTGTGTGTGTGTGTGTGTGTGTGTGTGTGTGTGTGTGTGTGTGTGTGTGTGTGTGTGTGTGTGCGCGCGTGCGTGCGTGCGTGACAGCACTACAAACAAAAAGATGGCGCACACATGGTGTCATCTGCACTTGGACAACTCTCTCTCTCTCTCTCTCTCTCTCTCTCTCTCTCTCTCCTTTTCAATTCCTCTCCCACCTCCTATCCACCTTCTCTCCTCCCATCTCTTATCTATCTACCCTCTTCCTACCTCCTCTCATAACCTCTTCAACTTCTCCTACCCCCTCCAGCCCGCCTCCATAATCCTCTTCAGCTCTCCTCCCTCCCACTGCCTCTTCTTCTACTCCCCAAGCACTTATGTTCTTACCCTAACTCAGCCTACCTTCTCTCTAACTTCCCTCCCTCTCCTATCCCTTCTATAGCTTCCTCGTTCTCTTCTCATACTACCTCCATCTCTCCTCCAAATCCTCCCCACTTTTTTTTTTTTTTTTTTGCCATTCCACCTCCCGTGTGACTCCTCTCTACTTCTAATCATGTCTTTCTCTACCTACTTGCATGATCTCTCTGCCCGTTTGCCAAACCTCTCTGCCTCTCCTTCAACCTCATCTCTACCTTTCTATCCTTCCACTTGCTCTCCTAACCTCCTTTACCTGTCCACATATTCTCTCTCTCCATCTCTCCTACTATCCCCTCCACCTCTTTTCACTTTCCCTTTTCCCTCATACTTCTTCTCCTCTCCTCTCCTCTCCTCTCCTCTCCTCCTCTCCTCTCCTCTCCTCCTTTCCTCTCCTCTCCTCTCCTATGTTACTCCCACTCTACCGCTCCGCTTACCCTACCTCCTCTCCTCTCCTGTTTCTACTCCCTCACCATCTCTTCGCTTACCTCACCTCCTGTCCTCAACTCCGTCTTCACTACTCCGCTTACCTTACCTCCTCTCCTATTTCTACTCCCTCTCACCTGTTCTCTCACCCAACCTCCGCTCCTCTCCCATTTCTACTCCCTCTCCACCTCTCCTCTCGTCCCCTCTTCTCTCGACTCCTACCCCTCTCCAACCCCCCCCCCCGCCTCCCCTCCCAGCCTCTCATTACCTCAGGTCATTAAACCCTCACAGCTGCATATAAATATTAATTATCAGCTCACTACAGCGGGGATGAAGAGCAGGGGAGGTCGCTGCACGGACACAGGCAGGGGATAGGCAGGGGAGGACAGGGGGTGAAGTGCGGGAGGAAAGGCAGTGAGGCAGGGAAGAGAAACAGAGGGAGGCAGGGGCAAGAAAGAGGGTGAGGAAGGGAAGGAAAAGGGGTAAGGCAGGGGAGAGAAAGGGGGTGAGGCAGGGAAGGAAAACGGGTAAGGCAGGGGAGGAATGACAGTGAGGCAGGGGACAGAAAGAGGGTGAGGCAGGGAAGGAAATGGGGTAAGGCAGGGGAGGAATGGCAATGAGGCAGAGGAGAGAAAGGGGGTGAGAGAAAGAGGGTGAGGCAGGGAAGGAAATGGGGTAAGGCAGGGGAAGAATGGCAATGAGACAGGGGAGAAAAAGGGAGTGAGGCAGGGGAAAGGGGGGTGAGGCAGGGAAGGAAAGGGGGTAATGCAGGGGAGGAATGGCAATGAGGCAGAGGAGAGAAAGGGGGTGAGAGAAAGAGGGTGAGGCAGGGAAGGAAATGGGGTAAGGCAGGGGAAGAATGGCAATGAGACGGGAGAAAAAGGGGGTGAGGCAGGGGAAAGGGGGGTGAGGCAGGGAAGGAAAGGGGGTAATGCAGGGGAGGAAAGGGGGTGAGGCAGGGAAAGAAAGGGGGTGAGGCAGGGGAGAAAAGGAGGTGAGGTGGGGAAGGAAAGAAGGTGATGCATGGGAGAGAAAGGGAAGAGGTAGGGAGCAGAAAGGAGAGAGGTTGAGAAGGGATGGCGTGAGACGGAAGAGAGAATGGGATGATGCAAAAGAGGAAAAAGACAGAGGAGGAAACGGGTGATGCAGTGGAGGAAAGGGGGATGATGCAGGAGAAAGAGAGAGAGAAGAGGGGGGGGGCAGGGGAGAAAAAGAGACAAGGGTGGGGCAGGGGAGAAAACGGGACAAGAGTGTGGCAGGGGAGAAGAAAATGAGTAAAAGGGAAGAGGCAGGGGTAAGGGTGTAGTAGCAACAGAAGCGAGGGTGAGGCAGTAGTGGTATGATATGAAGGAAAGGGTGAGGCAGGGTTAAGGAGGTGAAGGGGTGAACCGATGCAATGCTGAGAAAGGGTTAATGTGAGTAAGGCAGAGATAGCGTGGGTGAGGTAAAGATAGCATGGGTGAGACAGAGGTAGCATGGGTGAGGCACAGGCATCAGGGGCGAGGCAGAGGCATTAGGGGCGAGGCAGAGGTAGAAGGGGTGAAGAAGAAGTAGCGGGGGCGAGGTAGAAGTAACGTGGGTGAGGTAGAGATAGCGGGGAAGAGACAGAGGTAGAGTGGGTGAAGAAGTGGAAGCGTGGGTGAGGAAGAGGAAGCGTGGGTGAGGCATTACGGAAGGTTGGGGATAAAAGACAGAATACGCTAATGGAAATCATGTATAAAGAAAACGCAAAAAAGTACAAAAGGACAAAAGAACACATAGGAAAGCATCACGATTATGAGAAAGGATTATTATAAAAGGATGACAGAAGATAAACCGAATGAAGATATAAGGGGATGATTAAAAAGAAGAGGACAGAAACGCATTATGAAAGGGAGGAACATAGAGTCAGAGGTGGTAGGACTCCCTGGGAACGATTAGGGCACTTTGGAAACTGAACTTAAGGCGTACAAGGTCTTCTCTCTGGCAACAGGAACAAACTTGGCTATTCTTATTGAACAACTGAAAGATAAGAATCAGAGTATCATACCTGTAGGTCTCAATAAGGTCAGAGAGTTGAGCAGGCTTTTTACAGAGGTGTCTGACAATTACATGTTATATACTGTAGGCAGAAAAGAAATAAAAGGTGTACGATTTTTGCCAACATCAGGCGGTAACACCGAAAATTTTCTCCACGAAAGTTGTCGAGCTAAGAACTCTTAACCTTCTGGCAGCACGCTCCAACTAGAAATGCTTAGAAAGCCACCTGCTGGATTAGCCCAACACATGGGTCGACGAGCTTTGGCCAACACCTGCTCGTTTATCTGTCAGACAAACACCACGCTATCCTTTCCTCCCCTCAACAAACCGCTTTATAAAGGAATTTTTACAGCAGAAGCAGGCCTAATCATCAGAAATATCCATACCAATCTCTTCAGTTAAACGATGTTATACTACATTTTATTCTGGTTTCCGCCAATTGACTGAACTTAGGAACTGCGTTTACGACAGAATGAATAAGTCCAAGGTATTCTATGTTATGCTCCAACATCTCTGGGCTGCTACTCTGTCACCCTAATTACTGTCTATTGGCTAATTACTTCACTAACATACCCGTACCCACTCACTCACAAACACAACCACTCCAACAAAAACTTCTGCGGGTATTTCTCATCCTTCAGTATAAAAGCCTTCCACATACATGCATGAGGAAGCACTGGGTGGGGGAAGGTCACCTCTGTTCTCCAGTGACAGGAAGTGATGTTCTCCGGTCTTAAGGATCTGCAGCACATAAGGATCCGTAAAACAGTGTGAACGTGTATTTGCCTACCCACGTCAGGACTGTGCAACCCGGTCGCTGCAACAGATAATTATATATTTCTCTAAAGAGAGAAATACATTCTCAGTGTATAGTTCGCGTTGCAACTTGAGGTTCCAAAACCTGGAGCCTAACATATGCTCTTAAACCTTAAACATATGAGTGCTTGGTGTGGACTAATAACAAAGACACTTCCTCGAAAAGGGAACAAATGAAAGCATATGTATTATATATAATCACCAGAACTTCAAGACAAAAATGGGGACGGATAGATATGCCTGGCTCATTCACTCTCACTCATTCCTGTCTACGAGTACAGACGGATAGGACACGTCTTCAATAAAACGGAGAGCCGATAAGCAATCAGAACTGAAGAGCAACTCAGATTTGAAGAGCACCAACCCAAATATGAAGTGAGAGGAAGAGGTGGCAAGTAAAAAAAGAAGCAAAAATGCCCTCCGTACCTATAGAGGGCAGTGACGGAAAAGATCAACAATGTAGTAGAGAAAGTTGGAAGTAATATTGTCCTGCAGGATGCACATAGGCTGCTGCTGGTACTGCTGCTGGTGATGATGACGACGGAAATAAGGACAGAGTAGGACGAAGGTTAAAATGAAATGAAACACAAATAATGACAAACGATGTGAATAGAGGGAATGGAAATAGAAAAGCAAACGAAGAAGCAAGATTCGGAGGGTAAGAATAGGAGACAGGATGAAAACACTGGAAACTCATAAGCACTTTCCGCACACTGGATGTCTGGTAGCCATGGCTGATCATGCGTGAACTCTCTCTCTCTCTCTCTCTCTCTCTCTCTCTCTCTCTAAGAAACATCTAGAATTTAATATATGGCGATGCTGGCAATTACTCCTCCCTCTTTCACTCAGCTTCTTTTCTCTTCTTCCTTTATTTTACACCTCCTTCACACTGTCCTACCTCCATTCGTCTTTTCTCGGTCCCCTTCACACTTTTCACTCTCCCACTACCTCTACTCTCACTCTCTCACTGCTTTCTCTCCCTTCTCTTGCTTTCTCCGTCTTTCCCTCTGTTCTCTGTTCTTTCCACATCGCATTTTCCTCCATTCACAGAAATTTCCCTCTAACGTTTTCTCTTGTAACATACTTCGTTTCTCTCAAATTTCTGCACACCGAACAATATACTGCACTCAAAATTTTTCTACCATTTTTTTTTTTCTCTTAACACTTCCCTTTATTCATTCTTTGTCATTCTAGGATTACCCTTCATTTCTTTTTTTAACCTTTTAGCGGTTCTACCAAACATTTTTACCACTTATTAACCATTTTCTTCACTTCTTTATAATTCATCTCTGCATTAAATTTTCTCCAATACTTTTCTCTCCTCAAACTTGTTATTTCTCCTAATTCTTTCTCTCTTCTCATCAATAAATGATCGCTTTCATTCATTTACTTTCCATTTTCCAAACCACCGTCATCTTCTACTCGTCACCTGCTTTCAGTCCATCTTACTATCATTCTATCTTATTTCCTTCATTCATTTTCTATTACTCCATTTTTTCTCTCTCTATCCCCAGTCCTTCATGGTTTACTCTCGTTCGTGTTCAGCCTGTTCATTATTAGCCATCTCTCTTCTCTACCCTCTGTCACCTCACCCTCTACTGTTCCTTGGCCTCTCTCTCTCTCTCTCTCTCTCTCATCAAACCCCCTCACACAATCCCTCCCTCTCTCCCTTTCTTTCCTCTTCATTAACCCTTTCATTCTTCCTCCATTTCCTTCCGCTCTCAGTCCACCATTCTCCTTCCCTTCCTCATCTTCTTTCATCAGCTCCTTTAGTCAGGGGGTCTTTTATAAACTGGCCCGGCGTACCACAAAGAGTCATCATCATACGGAAGGGGTTAATGGGCACTGTTTCTAAACTCCTCAGTCATCCCTCCCTCTCTCTCTCTCTCTCTCTAACTTATATCATTAACACTCCATTTTCTGTCATTCTTCTCCATTTACCGTAATCTTCGTATTTTCATTTTTCCTTTCCTTCAACCTATCACTTTACTGCATCGACAAAAGTATCTCCAGGCGTTTCTGTCCCTACTCAATAACGACCCCTCTTCCCGCAACAAACCACTCTCGTTTTCTTCTCTATTCCGTCACATCCCAGCTCTCACAGTCTCTTATTCTCCTTGTCATTTCTTCTTTCTCTTCCCCCCCACGAACAGTTTTTTTCCCTCCCACATTATTCCCATTCGCCACACTTCCTCCAACCTCTTATGTCCCTCTCCACCTCTCCCATTCTCCCTTCCACTCCTCTCCTTAGTCACAGTTAATTTTTTCTCTCCTTCCTGTTCTCTGTCATTAACCTTTTTCGTCAAAGTCCACCCCTTTTTTTTTCGTCTCACTCTTTAAACCCCTTCTCTATCTCACCACATTCATCACAATTCTCTCTCTCTCTCTCTCTCTCTCTCTCTCTCTCTTCTCTCCATCGCACAGTTCTTTCTCCCCTTACCAATATTTCTCCTCCACTTCATTCCCCAATTCTCCCTTTCCTCTCTTCACTTACCTCCTTCGTCACAGTTTATTCATCCTCTCCTTCCTATTCTTTCATTAAATTCTTACGCCACAATTCCTGACTCTTCTCTCCTTAAAACACCACCACCTCTCTAATTCCTCCCTCCACTTCCCTCTCTCATTCATCCCATTCGTTACTACATTACTCCTCTACTCTTTCTGTTTCAACCCCATCTTACAATTTCTCTTCTCAATAAATTATATCTCTTTCCCTTCCTCGTCTCCTTCGTCACAATCCATCACTCCTCTCCTCTTCCTCATTCACATCCCCTCTTCATCTGTCCCTCACTCGCCCTTCCACCACTATTTTCTTTACACAATTAATTCCTTCTCTCCTTCCTATGCTCTCCATCGTTAATCTCATTCGTCACGAAATCTCCCTCCTCCTTTCCTTTCTCATTATCTTCCAAACCTTCATCACTCCCTTATTCCTCTCATTTGTTACCGTTCATCACTACTCTCTCTCTCTCTCTCTCTCTCTCTCTCTCTCTATACACACACACACACACACATATATATATATATATTTATATATATATATATATATATATATATATATATATATATATATTGTGTGTGTGTGTGTGTGTGTGTGTGTGTGTGTGTGCGTGTGTGTGTGTTTATAGATACATTGATAGATGTATACCCTCATTCGCTTCAATCGTCACAATTTCTCTTTTCTCCCTGTACCCACTATCCCATGCCTCTATCATTCACTTCATTCGACATAATTTTCCTTTCCTCTTCAAACCTAATCCTCCACTTTTCTCCTTCAACACAGTTTACTCGTATTCCTTATGTAACTTATTCTTCAAAATCACTTCCTCTTTTCAACTCGTCTAATACCTCTCGCCATCTTTTTCATTCCCATATTCACTTCTCTCCTTCATCAGAACAACTTTCTTCTCTCCTACTTAACCCTGTTCTACATAATTCCTCCTTCCACTGTGACTCCTTCACCCCTTCCGTTATAGCTCCTCTCTCCACTTATCTTCTCCCTTATACACTTCCATCTCTCCCATCCCTACTGTCTCCTAACACCCCTTCTCCTCCATCTCCCTTTCCTCCCTCTGTCGCAACAAATATTTTCTCTCACATTAACAAAACTCTCACAATTCCTCCTTCTACAGCGTACCCTTTCTCCACCTCTCCCATTTCCCCCTCGACTTTCCTCCTTTCGTCAGCATCGTAGGGAGGACATCCAGGGCTTGACGAGGATGGGGGACAGCGGCTGACAACGTGAACTGACAACCAGACCTGACAACCAACCAACCAACCCGGGCGCGCGGACCCACCTCGTAAAACTACAGCCACACGTATCCTGCCTCCCTTTTGTGTCCATCTACCACAGCTGTTCATTTGCCACATCGCGGAGCACTTTCATTCACCAGTCTCTCTCTGTCTGTCTGTCTCTGTCTCTGTCTCTGTCTCTGTCTCTCTCTCAGCTACATGTAAGTCAAAACAAGAAATATATATAATATATATACATTTTACCATTACTCTTTTCCCCAAATAACAAAGACACAAACATTATTCAATTACCCTTTTAGTTTTTCGTCTTTATCTGAAGAAACTTGTAGCTTTGAAACGGGCGTTGAATGCATCAGGCCAGACCGTCCAACTATTCAAAACAGTATTACCATCAACGAAACAGTCCGTCAAACTACTGTACACATTCAAAAGCGCTCGATTGCAACAGAAAAAAAGTGTAAAATAATGATAACAATACAACCATTCATCCAGAGTTTTGTCAGTGTATGGAGAATATGGTGGATGCAGAACTGACCACAAGAGTGCATGACGAACCCGAAGACATACCAAACCAAAGCACTGCCCGCCACCGAGAAATAAGCCGAGATGATGATACCAGAAACACCGCCACTCACCCCATTTTTCGCCACTATCTTGAGAAATTGGAGGCTCCGAGACGCAGGATATGAAGGCAAGACAAGGAAGGAGCTTCACGCCTGTCTCACACGCCCGTCCGCCAACACAATGTATCTTACGCATTACGCATCCCCTCACGCACTCACTCGTACTCCACTTTCACGTATCTACTCAGTCTCTTTGCCTCTCTACTTTTGTGTACTTTGACGTCTCTACTGTATCTCTTTGCCTCTCTACTTTTGTGTACTTTCGCGTCTCTATCTCTTTGCCTCTCTACTTTTGTGTACTTTCACGTCTCTACTCTATCTCTTTGCCTCTCTACTTTTGTGTACTGTCACGTCTCTACTCTGTCTCTTTGCCTCTCTACTTTTGTGTACTGTCACGTCTCTCCTCATCTCTTTGCCTCTCTACTTTTGTGTACTTTCACGTCTCTACTGTATCTCTTTGCCTCTCTACTTTTGTGTACTTTCACGTCTCTACTCTATCTCTTTGCCTCTCTACTTTTGTGTACTTTCACGTCTCTACTGTATCTCCTTGCCTCTCTACTTTTGTGTACTTTCACGTCTCTACTGTATCTCTTTGCCTCTCTACTTTTGTGTACTTTCGTGTCTCTATCTCTTTGCCTCTCTACTTTTGTGTACTTACACGCCTCTACTCTGTCCGGCTCTCTGCTTCAGTGTCTGTTTCTACATCAAAAGTCCGTTCTCGAAGCCGATTTTACTCTCTCTCTCTCTCTCTCTCTCTCTCTCTCTCTCTCTCTCTCTCTCTCTCTCTCTCTCCTTTGCACCGAATACTCATATCAAGCACCGAAATGTGTCAACGTGTCGTGTGAGGCTTGAGTCTTCTGTACCACGTCCCCACTGATTTTGCCGCAATCGTCTCTTACGGCCGGTAATAAATGAGATATACCTCTGAGGACGGTGCCTTGAAACATCTATATCCCTAAAAGTACCATGTTTTATGCAGTCTATTACACACTCATTTTCGTCTAGTCTAGTCACAATCTCCAACATCTTGTCTGTTTTTAATACTCGTACATCCCCTCAAACACTCACTTCTCTGTTCTCAAGTCTCTCGTCTCTTAGGGCCGTATTTTCGTTGTCTCACAAGATGCAATAAGTAGAATAGCGACTTATACTTATTAACACACCATAATATCCACTCATCCGTCAGTAATGTTGACTGTTCCTAAATACTGAAAGATATAAATAACGTGTATACAACAGAATATAAGGTGTACGGTACTGTGAGGTCACACTAAACAGGTCAGATCATGGCAAGACGTGACAGCCAGCGAAAAGGGGGAGGGGAGGGTTCCAGATGGTACTAAGGAGTTCACATCACTCCAAAAGTAACATTCTCTCTGATAAGGGCTTCCAGTCAGAACGTCTAGGAATAAACTCAGATCTTTAACATGTGCTTTTTCCTAACGACCAGACAAAATCCACCTGGCAATATGGAACACACAGGCTAATATGCAAAGTAAATAATGAAAAGGTGTTAGAATGCAACATACGTTCAGGCACCCTATGATTCTCAAGTGTTCTAATCCGCTCAACACTAAGACGATTTTAATATTATTTAGGGTATTACCAGACGAATTTAGTTTTTACACCTATCAACCCGACAAAATCTTCCACAGGTATACCCACTAATGTTTAATAATATTCAGCTTAATCCTGCATCATCCTTGAACATGCTTGGGGTATCATTTACTCGGGACTTATCTTGAAAAGATCATATTACATCTCTTGTAAAATCTGCTTCCAAGAGATTAGGTGTGCTAAGCCGACTCCGTTCCTTCTGTACCCCTGCACAACTGCTGACTCTATACAGGGGTTTTATCCGCTCCTGTGTGGAGTACAACTCTCATGTGTGGGGAGGCTCCCCACATACAGCTCTTCTCAGTAGGGTGGAGTCAAAGACTTTTCGTCTCATTAACTCTCTTCCTCTTACTGACTCCCTTCAACCTCTGTTACTTCGTCGCACTGTTGCATCCTTATCTCTTTTCTATCGCTACTTCAATGGTCACTGCTCCTCTGAACAGTCTACATGCATTCCTCCACCTCTACGATGGGTGGGTAGCACCCGTCTAG
>NC_137040.1:12900496-12960496 GCF_032717465.1 Coenobita brevimanus | reverse complement strand
ATGTTGAGCCACCTGAAGTGGAAAGATGAGTAACAAAAAGTGAATGGAAGGAATGGGAGAAGTAGGAAGAGAAAATTAAGACCGTCAACATTTAGGGATCTAACAAAACTTTCGAGCATTCAGTTGTAATATCACGGCCGTCAGACACCTGGGCGACCACACTTTGTGGATGTCTCTCATGGTTGTCCAGTAATCCCGTACATCCAGTGTACAAAAAATACCCCCAAGAATAATACCGTAAGCCTTTGATAAAACCACCAAAGAAACTAGAATATATAATACCACTGTCGTCTCTATTATATCAATTTCACACCGAGAGGTCCTTCCTAAGTCGAAACTGAATCGTCTGGAGGTGCAACACTACAACAGGAATGGTGTCACCGTAGTGAAGGGACCAACAGATACTCTATTTAACCTACCTAATAACTTTAAGCTGCAAAAATATCGTCTGAGCATGGCAACAATTTGAGACGCGTCATCGTAGTGAAGGGGTTAATGTCTGTTGGGTTCCCTCATACACTTGCACTTTACATCTCCCTTAACAGTGCATCTTTTGCATCCCTCGGGCTCTCTCTCTCTCTCTCTCTCTCTCTCTCTCTCTCTCTGCTTCCTTAAATGCTTCCCGGACTAAGCTGTTTCAGTCTATTCAGCTTCTTTCAAGTTGTATACATAATCCTCACTTGAACTCTCAGATCCTCTACCCTTAAGCCTTTTTTCCAAGCTTCACTCCAGCTATAACGCCTGTATCTTTTCTAACCATCAAACTTCTCACACTTCCTAATTTACTGCCTCTCTCAACTCCATCCCTCACACCTATTCTCTAACACAGTTTTCTCTCTTCCTAATCTTGTCTGCTCTCATCTTCCCTCCGGCTCTGTTCTAAAGCTTGTCTACTCTATAATTTCCCTATAAACATAAAATTAACAAATGCCTGTACTCCATTACTCACATCTCTCTTACTTCTCTGTCTCTACTTTAAGCCCGTCTCCTCCGTTTCTTCTCTAAAGCCATTCGCCAGTTTAATTTCTATTCCCAATCAGAATTCATCCCGCAAAATCTACCCCATCCCTCCCTCACGCCTCGTATCTTCGTCCCTGCTCCTAATTTTGTCTCCTGTTTTTCTCCGTCTATACTTAAACATCTCTCCCTTCTCTGTTCTCTCACTACACATTAAAATCCAGCCCCTGTCTCTGCTCCATCTCCCCTCACACCACCTCTCTTTCATCTTTGTCTCTCCTACTAACTTTTCCCCTTCTGTGTTTCAGTTGGTCTCTCTCTCTCTCTCTCTCTCTCTCTCTGCACATAATGCCAAAGTCTATCTCTACTCCCATCCGTCTCTTCTCTTAATTTGATCTCTTCCCTATAGCTGCCCCTTTAAAAACCAGTCTCTAATCGTAATCTAATTGCTATCTCTTCCAGAATCTAATGCCTGTTGCTACTCCATCTCCCCTTACACCTCTTACATCTTTGTCTGTATTTCTTTCTACTTCCAATTCTGTCTTCTCTAAAATCTCCCTCTTCTAAAATCCATGGTCTGCCTACTCTATTTTCACTCGCTTCACAGTTACGGGTGTCTCAATATTCCTCTGCTTTTGTCTCCTCTCTGTATATTTCTAAAGATCTTAAGCCCGCTATTTCCTTCCCATTCCCTTCCAACCCATGCTTTACTCTTTCCTACTTCTCTTGTTTTAACCCATTCCTTATCTTCCCTGCCCTACCGTACCCTTGTCTTACACTCCATTCCTTATCTGCCTCACCTCATCCCTGCTGACTTAACCGCCTACCGCCCCCCCTCTTTGTCTTACCTAACTGTCTACCTACCTTACCTGCCCTCAACCCTTCCTTACCTAATTGTCTACCTACCTTATCCTCCCTCATTCCTGCCTCACCTTACTGCCTACCTCCCTTATGCTCCCTCATCCCTGCCTCACCTTGTCTGCCTACCTGCCTTACCTGCCCTCATCCCGACCTCACCTTACTGCCTACCTCCCTTATCCTCCCTCATCTCTACCTCACCTTACTGCCCACCTGCCTTACCCTCCCTCATCCTTGTTTCACCTTTACTGCTCTACCTTCTGTCTAAACAAAAATCTGTGTCTATCATCTCCCGATCCCTCACTTCATTTTCATAACGTCCGTGTAATTTCATGTTTGTCTAAGCACTGCCTATCTCCAATGTTCATCGGTTTACTGTTTCGATCACCCTTTTACTCTAGCGTTCCTGTTAGAATCCTAACAATTCTTCGTCTCTAACATCTTTATTTGTTCTCAAGCTTTTGCCTCTAACGTCTCTACTAATACAATTAATTCTCCTCCATCACATTTAGCTCCATTATAAAGTCTTGTCCACTATCATTACGTCATTACCTCTACTATGCCTACTATTACACTCATGCCTTTGTCACTACGATAATCATTTCCCCAGCAATAAAACCTGCAGCATTACTCTGACATCTTTAATTCTACTCTGACGTCTTTGCCACTACGCTAGCTCCTTTAATTTTTCTGTAATTCTTCTGCCTCAAATCAACTATAACACCTATCTCTAACACCACTTCGTCTCTAACCAGCATCTTTCTATCTTTAACACCATTGTCACAAATCTGGCATCATTATATCTCTAACACCACCTCATCTCTAACATAATTTTATCACTAATCTAGCATCATACGTCTTTAATACCATTTTATCTCTAACACCATTCTTACCCTACTCTAACACCAATCTGTCTGTTCTAGCACCATTTTCTCTCTAGCATCATTCTTACCTGACTCTTCACATTACGTCCCTGTACCTACACCACTCTGTTTCTCTCCTGACATCATTCTTTCCCTACCGTACACCATTCTGTCTCTACTCCATCACCATTCTGACTCAAACACCATTCTATCCCAACTTTAATGTCTTTCCGTCTTGCTCCAACACCTCCCGCCACCTCCACCAGATCTTACGTCTTCCTTTCAGCTCTTCTGATTTCACGCTCTTCTGATATTCCGCCTCTCCACCCACGTGCTCTCTCTCTCTCTCTCTCTCTCTCTCTCTCTTTATACCGAATATTAGGACCACCTCCACGTTATACCGAATTATTTCACCATCACCACAAGTTCTACCGAATTATACGAGCATCTTTATCTTCAAAAATAATACCAAATCATCCTACCATCTTCACACTGAAACCAATATCCAACCACCTCCACAAATTATACCTTAGAATTAAACGACCACCTTTTACATGCTATACCAAAGTATCCCACCATCTTCAGATGTCACGTCCTCGTATTTACCGCCCAATTCCAAAATCAAATATCAACTACCCTATTTTTCTAGCATAATTTCTGTATTTTTACATTTTCCTGAGGACGTGTGCGTGTTTGAAAGACCCATACGTAATCACACACACACACACACACACACACACACACACACACTGTACCCATTCAACCCTTTGCATACACACGACCGTACATACAATTATACTTTTAGTCCTTTACACACAGCGACCATACATGCATACATACACAGCCATTTACACACACACACACACACACACACACACACACACACACACACACACACACACACACACACACACACACACACACACACACACACACACACACACTGTACCCAATCAACCCTTTGCATACACACGACCGTACATAAAATTATACTTTTAGTCCTTTACACACAACGACCATACATGCATACATACACACTGTCATTTACACACACACACACACACACACACACACACACAGGAGGCTACTAATGACTACCTCTAATTAAGCGTCCCTGTCTCCCTTCTCTTTAAACCCACGCTGTGTGCTGACCCGGTGAATATAAACATCAACATTATGCCAACACCCACATTAGAAGGGGAGTTTTGTTGACACGCTCTAGGGCTGTCTCCGCTCCCCTACCCAATTATGACCAACCATTAACCACCCATTTAACTATCTGACCATTACACACCCAGGATTCATGTTTGGGGGATCATCACAAAAGACTAAATTAATGTGATACTGGTCTATGGCTGTGACGGGGGATGGACGGACGGGAAGGGACGGTGACGCACGGTAGCCACGGAACCCAGTTATTGCCACACTTTTAACTGCATGTCACACAGTCATTTCACCCGCCATTAAACCAGTCAGCACGATGGCATCTTTTCTACTTTATCTTTCTACCACGAAACTATATCATTCAGCTTAGTAGAAGTAACGACAGAGTTCAAAACAAACTCACCAATGCCGTCACTACCAAAAACAATCTCCATCAACCCTGTCAAAACCGTCTGCCATTCATCCATCCATCACCCAATTTTTCACTGCTAAAGCAGAATCACAGGGGTTTGGAGCTATTTAGTCCGTTCATTCACTCTGACCGCTTCACCCAAACAACGCCCTACGTTATCGTGTTCATTTTGCTCAATACAGAAGAGGATTTTTTACTTGAGAGCACTGCACGAGTATTAGGCCTATATGGCCTTCGCTAACCATTCCGTTAGAGGAGATCTCCCTCAAACAGGGCAAAAAGGTCTGGTGGTGGCCTGATAAAAACATTTCATCGGACTAGAAGTTAAATACGTTACCACCAGGCGATTTTGCTGAACATATGAACCACGGCAAGTTGTTCCGAGCGTAATGAAGGATATAACTAACCCCTCCTAGGCTGAATAAAATCGTCTTAAGAGAGAAGTGGCAGTATTATTAACCACTCGGCTTCAGACAGATTTTTCAAATTAGAGGAGATAGTCTTCATTAATCCCTTCACTAATGAGATTTTCCTACGCTAAACGAAATCGTCTGGAAGCAACAAGAATAAGTTGAAAATGATGTCATAGGGTTGGTGTTTACCCCTTCAATGCGGTTGTGTAATTTCTATCTTCTGTGTGTCGCCTGACGATTTTATTCATTTACGAAGAGCACTCAAGCACCGAATGGGGGATTATGAATGCTACATGTAACCCATTTATACCAAAGCGTCTCTCTAACTTGAATTAAATCGTCAGGCAGCGGGAAGAATTAACAAAAAAAAAAATGCTGTTGGGGTGATGAGGCAAAGATTGGGCCAGGCTTCAGAAGATGTGATTTCCGCCTCTTTCTTCATCGCCTTCCGGGAGTCGGCGATGACACATTAATCCCCGTCTTAATTAAAAGTCAGGGAGGTGAGGGGCAGGAACCAGGAAGCAGATAGGAAGGGGCGGGAGGGAGGGAGGGAGGGAGGGAAAGAGAGGGAATGGGAGGGGAAAGGTGGGAGAGAAAGAAAGAGAGGGAAAGGGGAGGGGGATGCTGAAGGAGAGAAGAATAAAGGAAGGAAAGAAGAGGCACGATAGGTGAAAAAAGATGCAGGGGAGAGGGCGGGGAGAAAGAGAGGGAAAAGGAAGAGAGGGGCTTAGAAAGTGAAAGATACTGAATGAAAGAAAACTTATGAGAAAAAAATAATAAAGGAAGGAGAGAGAGAAAAATAAATAGGACAGACGTTTGAGATGGGGGAAATATGTGGAAAAAGGAAGAACTATTGATGTATTGGCAAAAATAAAACGTGAAGGGGAAGGGGCTGAGGAAACAGAAAAGTGTTGGAAGGTATTATGGAAAATGAGGTACAGGGGAGAAATTAAAACTTAAAAAATGGGCTGGAGAAGCAGAGAGAGAGAGAGAGAGAGAGAGACAGAGAGACAGACAGACAGATATTGTGTGTGTGTGTGTGTGTGTGTGTGTGTGTGTGTGTGTGTGTGTGTGTGTGTGTGTGTGTGTGTGTGTGTGTGTGTGTGTGTGTGTGTGTGTGTGTGTGTGTGTGTGTGTGTGTGTGTGTGTACTCGAGTGAACGAGGAAAATAAAACTCTGAGAAAGATACTGAAAAGATCAAAAGAAAGTTAAATAAGAAAGGGAGAAGTAAAACTGAAAAATGAAGAGGGGGAGTCCAGGAGAAAAACGCAAAGTGGAAGGAGCAGGAGAAGGAAAGGGGGAAGGCGGAGAAAAAGGGAGGGGTTTAGAGAGAGGCAAGGTGGAAAATTGGAAGTGGAGGGAGACTGGGAGAATAGGGAAGGAAAATGGGAGCAGCCAGGGGTGGAAAGCTAGACAGATAAGAAATAGATTGTGTGTGTGTGTGTGTGTGTGTGTGTGTGTGTGTGTGTGTGTGTGTGTGTGTGTGTGTGTGTGTGTGAGAGAGAGAGAGAGAGAGAGAGAGAGAGAGAGAGAATATGTGGGTACCTTTGGACTTCGTACAGGGTGTTTCACGTCCACCCCGTTAAAACATTATGAAACCCAGTCTCCATACTCACCAGGTCAGCTTAAACACTACTGTACAGTACTCTTACATCTAATGAAACCTCGACTAAAGCCTTATACTTGACGCATTTTTAGGATTATTTATATTGTTACTAAATCCTTACGTCACCATGAACTCACCCACGAATTTTCATCACCCACCCATTAGTTTTTCCGTGATTCGGGGAACAATCAGACAGACACAGACACAGATGGACAGATACAGACAGACAGACACAGAAAGATATATAGATACGTGCAGACAGATGAAAAGATACAGGTAGACAGACTCAGAAGGCCGGCTATATGGATACAAAGATACAGGGTGACAGACAGACACAGAGAGAAAGACACACTAAGACACGAAATGACAAACAAACAGAATGACAGATAGACAGAGACAGACAGACAGAGACAGGCGGGGAAACAGACAGACAGAGGTGACGACATAAGCCAGGTAATAAAGGAGAGGGTGAGTCATGGGGGCAGAAAATAGTCATGGTCGTGAAGGAAGGAGGGGAAAATATTATAGATGAAGGAAAAGGAATTATGAAGGGAAGTTATGAAGGGAGAATGAGAGAGAGTCATGAAGGAAAGAAAACAATATGAAACAGAAAAGGGTGTAATGAATGAAGAAACGTGAAAATCATGAAGGAAAGGGAAAGAAAAAGGTGTAATGAATGAAGAAAGGAGAAACTCATGAAAGAAAAAGAAAAGGGAGTACTGAATGAAGGAAGGAGATAGTAAAAGAAAAAAATATTAATGAATGAAGGAATCTTGAATGATGTAGAAAGAGGTATAAAAAAGAAAGGAACAGAGGGAGTCATTAAGAGGCGAACTATGAAGGAAGAAAGAAGATGGACTTGAAGGAGAGAGTGAGTTATAAAAGAAGGAGAGATGGAGTAATGAAAGTGGGAGGCTTAAATGGAGAAGGAACCATGAAGGAAGGAGAGTGAACCATAATTGAAGGAATCATAAATGAAAGAGAGATGGAATTATGAGGGAAGGAGGGGGAGCCAAGCTGGAGGGAAGGAGAGGGAATCATGGAGAGAGGAGAGAGTGTCAGGAAAGACTGAGGAATCACAAAGGAAGCAAGGTGAGGAAGTCAAGAGGGAAGGAGAGGGAGTCATGAGAGAGTCAAGACGGAAGGAGAGAGAGTCATGAAGGAAAGAGAGGGAGACATGAAAAAAGTAAGGAGAGGGATCAGGAAGGAAGAGGGAGCCATAAAGGAAGGAAGCAAGGACAGAGAGTCATGAAGGAAGGAGTGGGAGTCATGATGAAAAGAAAGGGAGTCATGAAGCAAGGAGAGGAAGTCATGATGGAAGGTGAGGGAGCCATGATGGAAGGAGAGGGTGTCATGATGGAAGTAGAGGGAGTCACGATGGAAGGAGAGGGAGTCATGATGGCAGGCAGAGAAGTCAAGAAGGAAGGTGAGGGAATTATGAAGGAAGGAGTGGGAGTCGTGAAAGAGGGAAGGAAGGAGAGGGAGTCATGAAAGAGGGAAGGAAGAAGAGGGAGTCATGAAAGAGGGAAGGAAGAAGAGGGAGTCATGAAAGAGGGAAGGAAGAAGAGGGAGTCATGAAAGAGGGAAGGACAGGGAGTCATGAAGGAAGGAGAGAAGCCACAAAGAAAGGAAGGAGAGGGAGTCAAGAAGGAAGGAGAGGGAGCCACGAAGGAAGGAGAAGTCATGAAGGATGGAGAATGAATTATGACGGAAGAAGAGGGAGTCGCGAAGGAAGAATGGGAGTCATGGAAGACGTCGGCCGTCATGAAATAAGGAGTAATAAAGGCCGGAGGGAGTCATGAAAGAAGGAGGAGGCATAACGGGAGGAGGAGTCATGTACGAAGGTGAAGAAGGCATAACGGAAGGAGGGAGTCATGAAGGATGGAGAAGGACTCATGAAGGAAAGAGAGGGGGTCATGAATGAATAAGGAAAAGCCGTAGTAAATGAAGGTGGAAAACAATCATGAAGGGAAGGGAACCATGAACGACGGAATGGCAGGTTCATGAAGAAAGAGAAAGTCATGAAGGAAGAAATGGAAATTCGACACAAGAAAATGTCAAGAAAAACAAACGAAAAGCTTAATGAAACTAAAACGACATGACGACAGAACGAGAACTGACAGGAATATACGTAAACATGAAATACGAACGAGGTGATGAAGACAGAAACGATTATAAGAAGACTAAATCAAGGAGAAGATGGAAAAGAGAAGCGGAAGGCGTGAGAGAGGAACATACGAAGAAGAGGAAGATAGGTAGGAGAGAAAGACACGAGGGAAGAGAGAATGGGAAGCAAGAAAGAAAGGCAGAAATGAAAGGGGGAGAAAGGAACGAGATGAGGAAGCTAGGAAGGAGAGGAACGTATGGAATATAATGAGAAGGAATGGAACACTGGAAAAAAAACAGAATGAGATATGGTGGAGGACACAGAAGAAGAGTTAATAAAAAAAAAATAAATAAAAGTGCTGATGAGCAACCAGAGAATAAGACGGAAAGGAAAAAGATCAGAAAAGAAAGGAGGGAAAAGTTAAGATAGGCGGAATGCGGAAGTTATACCGAAGAAGATGGAAGGAATTGCAAGGAAAAAGCAGAAATGCAGCAATGAAAGAAATTAAGCAGAGATGGGATGGAGGGAAGAGATAAGAAGATTGGAAAGTGTGAGAGGCACAGGCGCGAGTAAGAGGGTGAGGAAGAAGGGGGAGAGAAGAGAAGTGACAGATGGAGGGGTGAGAGTGAGGGGAAAATGAAATAAAGTGAGGGAACAGTAAGAAGAAAGTGAGGGAAAGACATGAAAGTGAGGCAAGGATGAGAGGATGTAAAAAGATGGAGAGTAAGAGGATGGAGACAGAGTAAAGGACGATGACCAGTAGGAAAAAGTAAAAGAAGATCGAGAATAAATGGATAGGGAATGTAGAAGACAGATGAAGAAGAAGAGAAGGGAGAAAGAAAGAGAAAGGCAAAGGAGGAAGTCAAGGGAGACGGAGAGAATTAGCAGAAGGGTGAGAAGAGTAAGGAAGAAGACAGAGAAGGCAATAGGAACTGGGAAAGTAAACGCATGAAGTGACAAAAGGAGGTAAGAAAGAATGAGCAGAAGAGACAAGGAAAGTAGTGGAACCGATAATCAGTCCCGACTGAGTGTGGGAGGAGAAGAAACAGGTGGAGATGAAGCAGAGGTGAGGAGAGGAAATGAGAGATGAGAAAAATCAAGAAGGGTTAAGAAAGAACACGGAATAAGAAGAAAAAATAAGGACAGTAAATGAAGATATCGGATATAAACGCGAGAAGTGATGATAATGATAATAATAAAAATAATAATAATAATAATAATAATAATAATAATAATAATAATACAATAAGGAGCATTCACAGTGTGCAAAACCCGGGTCAACCACCTAGTATAAAATCGGAATACTTGACTAATGTCCTGTAACCTTGATCTTCGACTGATTACTCTCAAAATCGATTTACTTAATTCCTGACTAACCCTTAACTCTTCCTCAAAGTTCAATTATATACAAACTGAGCTGACTTTGCGCAGTGTCCTTGACCACTGATTATTCTCAAACTCGAACTACTTTGTCGTTCATTGAAGCTCAACACTTTCACAAAGTTTAACCTACAACGGATACAAAAATGTTTAACCTGACCCTGCCATGTGACCTTAACCTCTGACCAACTGATGTGGAAAAAAAAAAAACAATAAGCCAACTCCTTGGGGGATCATTAAAGCACCCACTAAGTTTGATCCAAATCAGATCAAAATTGTTTTAGCTATTTCGTTCAAACTGAGACACATGGGTCGACAATTACCCTTGCCGTGTGATCTCGGCCACAGATTGATGTTCTCAAGATTGCATCCCTACGTTTCTGACTGATCTTTTTCCCTTTAATCAAGTTTGGCTGAAATCTGAGCAAAACTGCTTGAGACGACTACGCCCTGTTACCTTCGTCTTTGACCTTTCCCTGTGCCCTCGACCTATGACTAACTGTTCTGAAAACTGAATGTATTTACTCTTACTTTATCATCAACACTTCCACAAAGTTTAGCTTAAATCGAAAAAAAAAAACTATACCTTAGCCTTATGTGATCTTAGCCTTTAACCTACTGTTTAAATGAGAAAAAAAAAAAAAGTTTACTCCTTGGACGGCCCTCAACCTTAACCAAGTTTGGTTAAAATCAAATAGAAACTGCATGCATTATTTTGCTCACACTCACACACACACACACACACACACACACACACACACACACACACACGTGCACGAGCGCGACAATCAAAACATGATATAATCTCTTGTTTCGCAAGTACGGGTAAACAAAGAATCTAACATTTTATTCTTTCAATGCAAATTGGCCAGTAATGAAAAAGAAAAAAACTGTCTATCAAAGCTTATCAGTAGGATGCACCCTGGTTGCTGCTAGGCAATGACACGCGCCCCAATTCACAGAAGCAAGCGTGAGACGAAGGCATAAGGAAATTGCCTAATCTGTCCTCACCAGGGTGGATTGGAACCAATCAGGGAGACCAAGGACTTCCGTATCTGGACAGGTGGCCAGAGCAGGGAGCATACTGGTACCAGGGAGGGCAGGGCGTGGAGGGCGCGGGGTTGGCAGCAGGAGGGGGGAGGAGGGAATGAAAAGGGAGAGATCAGGAAATGACAGGAATCGGAAATGAATGTGGAGGGCAGGGAGGAAAATGTGTGTGTGTGTGTGTGTGTGTGTGTGTGTGTGTGTGTGTGTGTGTGTGTGTGTGTGTGTGTGTGTGTGTGTGTGTGTGTGTGTGAGAGAGAGAGAGAGAGAGAGAGAGAGAGAGAGAGAGAGAGAGAGAGAGAGAGCTACGATGGATATTCAAAATCTGAATGAAAAAGAGAAAGAACAGATAAGAGAACATGGACGATAGTTAGAAAAAATTAAAGCAACTGAGAAGGGACCAAACTACCGAAAACAAAAGATCTAAAAACACACACACACACATACACACACACACACACACACACACACACACACACACACACACACACACACCTTGGCCTCAAACTATACCAGTCTATCCGAGAAGCAAGCAAAATCATCCATTCAACAGGGGGAACTTCAATTCAGAGATGGAAAGGGAAATCCGTTTGGTGAGATAACAAGTTTCCAGGAGAGATGGAGGGGTGGAGAGTGGTGAGAAGGGAAGAGGGAAGGGAAAGGGACAAGAGGGAGTAGGGGAGAGGAATGGAAGCAGTGCTGGGATAGAAGTGTGAAGGAGGAAGACATGAAAGGATGTAACAGAGGAAAAGGAAGAAATGAAATGAGGTAAATGGGCAGAAGAGAAGTGTGGGGATGGAAGAAGTGATGGTATGAAAGAGGAAAGGAGGAAAGTGTGATACGAAAGAAGTGGGGAGGAGGAAGGACAGAAGGGAACGATGAGGGAGAAGTATGACGTGGAAGGAGAGGAGAGAAGGAAGGAAGGTAGATGGTGTGATGGAAAGGAAGAATGAAGGAGTGATAGGAGGGAAGTGGGGAGGAGGGAGGAGAGGAGGGTAATAAGAAGTAATGCGAGGGAAGTGGGAAGGAGGATGGAGAGGAGGGAAGTAGGAATGAGTGATGGGAGGGAAGCGGGGAGGAGTGATCGAAGTGATGGGGGAGGTGGGGAGGATGAAGGAACGAGAGGAAGGAAGTAGGGAGTAAGAAGTTATTTTAAAAAAGTAAGGAAATGGGAAGCAGACAGAAATAACGATGAGAAAAAGAGTGAATGAAGAAAACCAGAACATAAGCCCTTCACTGTTACACCACCAAGGGGTCATCTCACCAACCACGTAGTACTCCCATGGACCTCTTTTCATTCCACTGACCCGTGTTCCCCCACAGACTTCTTCTCCCCCTGGAACCCATCTCTCCATGGATCCATTTCCCCTTTCGACCTATTTTCCCCACAGACCGGTTTTCCCTCATGAACCCGCTTTCTTCCATGGACTTATTTTTAACCTTTTTTACCCCTCGGACATATTTTCTACAAAGGATCAGTTTTTACGAGGACCAAATTCCTATTGAATGTCCCTTCCTCCTCATGGACTTATTTTCCTTCCACAGACTTAATTTCTCCATGGACCCATTTCTCATCCCCACAGATCTACTCTCTCCCTATAAGGACATATCAAATCCCCACATGGATCTGTTTTCTCACACGGACCTATTTCATCCATGGCCTTTTTTTACCAACTGTACCTATCTTTCCTCTTGGGCTCATTTTCCTTAAGGACATATCCCGAGGACCTATTTTCCCACATGGACTTATTCCAACTAGGGACCTATTTACTCCACAGACCTGTTCCCCAGTGGACTTATGTTACACCATCCACTCACCCACCTACGAACCTACACACCCATATATCAACTCACTGACCCACGTATAATAAGCCCATCTCCTGGCCTGTCCTCAGGGAAACCATACATCCACCCACTCATCAAAAAAGCCCACCTACCACACCCACTTGCCCAACCTACCCAATCATCTCACCCCACCCATCCACCCACTTTGCCCAGTACACCCACTTCGCCCACCACACCCACCCACTCCATCTGCCCACTCACTCAACCACCTCCTCTGTCCACCCACCACCAACATACACCACCCTGTTTGGCGCGGGCCAAAGTATACGTTAGTACAGTTGTGAAGAGGAAGACAAGCTGTTCGGAAAAGGGGAAAAAAAAAATCTGAGAAGAGGACAGAGAGAGAGAGAGAGAGAGAGAGAGGATGGTGAAAATGAAGGAAGGGCTGAGAGAGTAGGGGATGGGGAGAAAGTGCGGGACGATAAGAAAGTGAAGAGTGATAAAGAGGGAAGGAAAGACGACAGAGAGGAAAGGACGGGTGAGACAGCGAGGGAATTGTGAAAGAGAAAGGATGGTAAAAGAACGTAAGGAAGGCGAGAGAGTCAAGGTAGAAGGAGAGTAAGAGTGGGGGGAAAAGTAAATGGGTGACGAGAGCGAGAGATGGTGAGAGAAGGGACGTGAAGGGAGGAGAACATGAAGGCAGTGATTATAGAAAGTAAAAGGGGATTAAGAGCGTGAAGGAAGGCAGCGAGAAAGCGTGAGGACAAAGAGTGAAGGAAAGGCAAGAGACTGAGGTGAGTGAAAGTAAAGCAAGATGAAGAGGAAACAGAAGAGAGAGAAAGTGAGCGAAAGGGGAGAGAGTAAAGTAAGAATGGTAAAAGACAGACAGAGAAGGGAAGAGAAAGCGAGGGGCGGGTGAGAAAAAGTGAGAGGAGTTGGTGAGTGTGAAAACTTTTCGGTGTGATCTTTCCTTCCGACCCCTATACCAACTTTCCTCAAGGGAGCCATCCATCTTACCCACCCGGATTCACATACAACCACGCACACACTCACACACAAGGCACGCACGCACACACACACACACACACACACACACACACACACACACACACACACACACACACACACACACACACACACACACTTACTTTCCTTGGTTGTGTTTATATCCTATCATTACTGTGAGAATGTCTCTCTGATTTCCCACTCACCATTTCCTTAGTGCTCCCTCCGACACAACATCACCTTCTTAACTCCCTCTCCTGCACGTTAATGATCTCTAAAACCCAGCATCCTTCAACCTCTTCACTACTATACGTATTTCTCAATATGCAAAAAATTATCTGTTGGTGGTAAATACAATATATAAAACAAAATACCACTGACAGTTTGAATGGCACTTCATATTTCGTCATACCATACACAGTTCTTCTTTCTTCTTAAATTATTATACCTCTCGACTTTCTATCCCTTCAGCACAGCTTATGGATGATCTTACTATGCCACCTTACTCTTCCAGCACGATGACGTCTTTTTTCTTTCCACTTTATACACAGCCTACTACACCCAGATGATTTTACTGAGCCTGTAAGATTTACAAACAGTGGGGTTAGATACAGCCATCCTCAAACTTTAACCACACGAGGTCTCCCATGGGCTGAATAAAATCGTCTGGTGGCAAGAAGAATAAAGAAATAAAAATAGTCTTCGTCGAAGGGTTAACTCTCTTTCCCCAAGCTCCCTGACCTGCCACTACACGTCCCCGTTTTATACATGTAGCGCATCTCCTATTCCTATTCCAATTCCAGCTGACTTGTGATCGTGAATCCAATTATACTTCCTGACACTACCCCGGTCTGTCCTGCCGTTCATTAGCACCTTCACAACGACTACATCATTTTATTGTTTCATTCCAGCTACCTCCGAACGATTTGATTCAGCTCCGAAAAAAACTCTCGACATGAAGGGGTTAAAGGACAGTTTCGAGCCCCTTCAATAGGAGGTCACCCCAACCTATGAACACTCGTCTGACGGCGGCAAAAATAAAACAGATGTGCTGGTACTGAACGGGTTTGCCTATTTCATTAACTAAACATTCCTTAGCTTGGCACTCCCAATTTCCTCACACCTATCAACCATACCTGTGACTTCCTTAACTCCAAGTAATTAGTACATGTTAACCCCAGTTTCAGTTACCATACCTCCATAATTCCTTCACCAACCATACCTGTAGCATCCTTAATTCCAGGTAAATAGTACACAGGTTAATCCTAATTTCCGTTACCATACCTCCATAATTCCTATATTCCATTTCTAAAAACTGTCACATTCAAAATTTCCCACACCCGCAATATTTCTAACCTCCTTCCTAGTTCAACAATTATCTAGTGTTCCTGATTCCCAATATACTTTCAAACTCTTTTCACACATATTTTGCCTCCCAAAGCCTCTTATCTCCGTTCCCTGACCTGCCGTGCCTTATTATCTCATTCACCATATTTCTAGACTCTTTCTAAACTTCAGGTAACTATAGCTCGACTACCTTCACTTGGGGGAGATTTTCGTACGTTTGCAGCTTATATCCCGTAGTTCAATAGAAGAACATGAATATACAACGGCTCTATACCCTTTACACATCATCTGTTCGTGTCTAGTGATATGTTCTTGTGTTCATCTCTTGGCATAACTCAACACTGAAGATGGAGATATGTCAATTTGTGGCTAAGTTAAAGTAAAATGAATGCAGTCGCTAGTCCTAATTCCCACCGCATAATCAAACTATCGTCTCACAGCGTGTCTCCTTATCATAATGCCATCAGTCACTCTCGCTAACTCCCCAACCTGACACTCCTCGCTTTCCCCCTAAACCCCATCACTAACTTTCTGTTCATCCGTCTTCTTTATTACTCAGACAACATTCCTAACTCATCATACTTCCATTACTCACTCGCTAACTCCCGAACCTGACACTCCTCACCTTCCCCTGAATCACATCACTAACTTTCTGTTCATCTGTATTCTTCATTATTCCGACAATATTCCTAACCCATTTCACCATTTTTCATGCCCACCATTATTATCTCTTTAACTACCCCTTTCCTTACTAAACTACATATACTATCCAACAATCATCCCTCTGAGCAACCTGCCTCACCTCTTTCCCCCCTTTCCTCCACTTCTCCATCTCTCATCCCTAGCTTACGAATGCTCCACTCAACATTTAGTACCTCTCTCCTTCCTTCGCTATGCTCATTACTTCTAAACTGCCCATTCCACTTTCCCTCTCTTCCTGTATCTCCACCCCTCTCTCACTTTCTTCCTCCATCCCACTCTCGCTTCCTGATTCCTCTCCATTCCCACTTTCCCTCTTGCTGTATCTCCATCTCTCTCTCATTCTCTTGCTCTATCCCACTCTCACTTCCTGATTCCTCTCCATTCCCATTTTCCCTCTTCCTGTATCTCCATTACCCTCTCTCGCTCTCCTGCTCCACCCCATCACTTCCTGATTCCTCTCCATCCCTTCTTCTGTCAATAACCAGCTTTCAAACTAATTCCCTAACCCCTCTCCTAAGCTGAATAAAATCGTCTGGCAGCAGCAGCATGATTAAAATACAAAATCGTCACCTAAAGTGGTTAAATCTTCTCACTTATCCTCTTCCCCGTCCTTGACTCCCTTTCTAGCCACTATCTCGAACGACCTATTCATTCTTAACTATTTCAGTTCGATGACTAGGTTATTATTACTGCCACCACACGATTTTATTCCGCTAGAGATTCCTTAGTAACGAAAGAGCAAAATAAACGCCATGTCTAATCCCATCAGATCGAAATGTATAAAAACAAAAGTACAGAAGTCTCCATCACAGTGAAAGGATTAACTAGAATAAAATACAGAAGTCACCATCATAAAGGGTCACCTCCTTCCTGAGCCCCACCTCTAACTGTTCTTATTCCTGCTTCCCCCAGTTCCCTCCTGCCTCCCCCAATGCCCTCTAAACAAACTTAATTTTCCCTGACATCCAACAAAACTCCAACTTTTCCACCCTATCTCCCTCCACAGTCGTAACTCTCAAACTGCTTCCACATCCCTAAATCTCTAACTTCCACGCTAATTCCCTGGTACTACAGCCTATTTGATGTGATCTGATTAGAGACGAGCCTTAAGCTTTTGAAAGCTGTCAGCTGATTGGTTGTCCGGGTTCATTCACTATTAACGAGACATTTTACATTTTTATTATGTGGGTTTCAATAACCGTTTGACGATAACACTGCCCAAATAAAACATTACATATAGTTTTTTTTTTTTCATTTTCATTCATTCATCATCCAATCCTACGTTGCCCCATGAGAAGCGTAGGAGCCTGGGGCTAGGCAAGTTGGTCCTGGCATTTAAGATGAGAGTGACCAGCCTCACTCATCCCTGAGTGGCATTAAGTGAGAAATAAACCCCACCCACCCCTTGGATATAAACCTTCACCGGCCGAATCCGACTGAAGCGCCGTTATTACCCACTAAACCACCAGGCGCCAAAATTTGGTTATATGGTTACCACCCAGGGTAGTAAATGGTTTCCTGGTGTACAGGAAACCATTTGGCTAGTCACTCAGTGTAGAGTCACCCACAGGCAAAAGGAAGAGGAAAGAATGAAGGAAAGAAAGACAGAAGAGGGAGTGTAAAGTCACCCGTAGGCAGAAGAAAGATGAAAGAATGAAGGAAAGACAAAAGAGGATGGATGGAAAGAAGGATGGAGGAGAGGAAAGGGAAGACACCCGAGTGCACCACTACATCGAGTGAATGGATGATAAGCGCCCCCACCTACCACATTCATATAATTATTTGTACCTGTATATATTAAATTCAAAACGGAGTCTTACTAAGTTTATCAGATGGCCTAGATTCGTGTGAAATTATAAATTCTCGGAATAAATCAAAACACGTTCAGGTAATGTTTTACGAGTACCTTGATTACTTCCCCCATATTCAGGCAAACTGACGTAAATTGTGTCATTATTGCCATAGTCTGTAAAATATGGCCTAGTGAAACATCAGAATTCCAATGAAATATAACATATTTCCTGAATTTTGACAAATGACAGACGGAGGGGGGGTGCAGGGTACGCCGCTCTTGGGATGTCGCACTTGACTGAGCAGACGAATATTCACATTTACTTAAGAGTCTTTTGCTGTTGCATCAGTTTGCTTTATGCTCTCTACTTTCGCATCATCAGTAAGTTTTTTTTTTCTTTTAGTTTTGGATATCTAGTTACAACTTACAACAGAGCTGTGGCAAGGTAAGGGCTGCGGGATATTTAAAGGTGACTGCGACATACAGCTTCTTCATCCGTGTCTACCCGTTATTTTTCATTGGAATTTCGATGTTTTACTAGGTTAGATTTACAAACTATCGCAGTAACGGCAATTTACCTTAATTTGTCTGAAAAATGAGGGAAATATCAAGGTACTCGTAAAATTTTACCTGAACGTGTTTTGACTTATCCCGAGAATTAATAAGTTCACACGTAACTAGGTTATCTGATTAACTTAGTAAGGCCCCGTTTTTAAATTAATGTATGCAAAAAACTTTACGTAATATTTTTGGGGGGCAATGGTATCATCAAACGGTTAAACCCATATTATAAAAATAATTTAAAATGTGTCGTTAATAATGAATGCACTCTGACAACCAATCAGCTGACAGCTTTCACAAGCTTAAGGCTCGTCCCTTCTCAGATCAGATCAAATAGGCTATAACTCTGACATGAACTCCACATGCCCAATTACCACTCTGACTTTCCACATCCCCCACCTCTCCCACTTTGATCATAATTCCTCCTACGTAAACTACCATGAATCGAATGTACCCTACCATATAACCTCACATGCCAATACCCAACATGACACGTCTACTCAGCTTAGAATGTTGTCCGTACTGAAGAGGATGCATTTATTCTTCATGAATCCCTTGAACACGTGAGGTCTTCTCTAGAATAGCCTATCCCATCCTGTCCTAACCCAACTGCGTTAAATCTATCCTACCCTACCAACAAATCACATCTAACCCAACCTGATCTGCTATATCCTGCCATACCCACACCAAGCCCATTATACCTTACCCTGAATTAACCTAACCTACTCTAGTTCCCCCCCCCCACACTAGCCTAACCATTCACGCAACCTTACATTACTTTATCTAATCTAATGATTCGATCATTCCTCAACCCAACCCACCCTGACTTATCCTACCCTAATCATATAACCCTCGCTTACCCTACCTTACCTTCACCTTTTTTACCAATAATACTTTCCCCTAACATCCCTAGTTTCTCTCCCAACCTATTCTAATCATAACTTCCCTGGTTTCCTACCCTACCCCTCCCTAAACCTCCACCAACACCCCAACACTGCCAACTCCCTCTTCTCCTCCCTATCCAACCACCCTCGCCAACTCCCTCTTCTCCCTATCCAACCACCCTCTCCAACTCTTCTTCACCTCCCTAACCCAACTGCCCCTCTTCTCCCCTCCCTCATCTTCCATCTTCTTCACTTTCTGCCTCCTTCCCTCTCCACTCATTAACCTTCCTGCCTCCCTTCCCTTCACTCCGTAACCCACCTCCCTCCTCGCTTTCTCACCTCTCTATAACCCACCTCTCTCCTCTCTTCCGCACCTCTCTCACCCACCTCCTTCCTATCTTTCTCACCTCTCTTCCCTCTCTAACCCAGCTCCCTCTCTTCCTTTCTCCCTTACCCACCTGTCTCTCTCCTTCTTCATTCGCTAACCCTCCTCCCGCCTTCTCCTCCTCGCCAGTAAACATAAACAGGTCTGCCGAAGCTTACGACCTCAGAGCCATATTCCTGCTAACAAGATTTCCCCCCTCAGCCACCGCCATCATCACAGCTCTCGCCGCCTACATTACCATCATCATCATCACAGCTATCATCACAATCTGCACTAACATCACCAACAGCAGAACTTATCACCGTCATCAGTATTATTCAAGCCTTCTTCACCTAATTCATCACAACTGCCTTCGTCACCTGTTATCATCTTCACTACCGTCGTCATGAGTATTCCACATCACCCTCATCGCTATCGCCGTTATCACCATCAGCAGCAGCAATATCTTCTGTCAAACGATAAACAGCAATAACATCACTGCCGTCGTCACTTCCATCACCATCAATGTCTTCTTAACAGTCATCACCGCCGTTGTTTCTTCATCGTCCTCATTGTCTTTTGTATAACTGTCTTCATCTTTTAAGTCCTCGTCATTGTACTCGCTATTATCGTTTTCGCCATCGCCATCATCAGATCATTACCATTATCTTCACCGACAACACTTTCATTGTTTCATCATCACACTAATTCTCTTCACTGCCATCATTATCATCACCATTATCGTTTTCAAAACTGTCATCACCACCATCATCTTCAGCAAAACTGCCTACATCCTCACCACCATCACTGTCTCTTCACTGCCTCAATCATCAGCACCGCCTCCTTTGCAGGTAAACAGGGTGGAGTCAAAGGCTTTTCGTCTCATCAACTCCTCTCCTCTGACTGACTCACTTCAACCTCTCTCTGCCGCATTGTTGTATTTGTACCGTATCTCTTTACTATCGCTACATCAACGGTCACTGCTCTTCTGAACTCTGCTTGCATCTCTCCTCCATCGCGGTGGGCGCGTAGCACCGCCCTGGCACATCACTATCAACCCTTTTCCGTCCAGCTCCCTAAGGCATAGTTAACGGATACTCTAAGGCCTTCACATATGCAACAGGTCAATTCTGTAACTGTTTTCCTCATTCTGTATCACCCTCTGTCTATGACCCCCAGTCTTTTATATGCAATGTGTGCTGGCATCTCGAACGCATCTTGTAGTCGGCTCTCTCTCTCTCTCTCTCTCTCTCTCTCTCTCTCCCTCTCTCTCTCTCCTTTTTTTTTTTTCTTGAGGAGAACAGCATTGTGCGATTTCAGCCTTTGGTTCCTTCTTCTCTGCCTTTTAAAAAATCACAGCTTTACCACCCTATCTCATCAGAAATACTCACATCCATCATCATCACCAATTTAATCATTAACGTTACCGATATCACTGCTCTTACCTTATCAGATATTTGCCATGCTTACCATCATCTTCATTTATCACTATCATCATTACCCTCACTACCGTTCTCACCACCACCACTATCAACATCATCACTGTCATAGCATTATCACCGTCTTTTCTCATCATCACCAGGCATTACTGCCATTACCACCATAGTCATTTATATCGCCGTCACACTCATCACCATCATACAATACTGTCATTGTTATTTAACCATCGTCCTCATCACTCCCATTATCACAGTCACTATAAACGTCACTTCCGACCCATTCCCATGCCTTCCACTCCATTTTCATCTCTCACTGGCAAACATCACCATCATCACCATTCATTATCATCACCAGCACTACCATCATCAGAAGTCATATGCAACATGTCACGACAATCCTCATCGCCATCACTTTTTCTGCTATCACGATCAGTATCCCTGATTATCATGTTCATCAACATCATCATCATCAGTATCGCCTAACCCCCTCCCCAGACACTCCTTCAACCACCAACCCCTTCACTATGATGAATTAGTTTCCTGACCACTTAAAGATTTTTTTTTTTTTTGGGGGGGGAGGGAAGGAACTTTTGGCATAAGGAGTTAACTGGCTCGACTAACCTCTTCACTACAATGACTGTTTTCTATTTTTCCTCAGCATCCCAGACGATTTAATTTTGTTTACGATGAACTTCCCGCCATTACCCTGTTCACAATGATGATATTATGCAGTTCCCTGATCACCTCCAGACACATTTCTATTAGCTATTATTATTATTATTACTATTATTATTATTATTATTAAAGATGAATTTTTCGCAGTAATGGGGAGACACTGGCTCCTACACCTCCTTCACTTCTGTACTAACACGATTTTCTGTTCCTTCCTGACTACAGTCATATTCCTCTTCCAAATCTAGACGGATTTGAGGTAAAAGGTCTAAAAAGGCTCAGTTTTTTCTTCACGATAACGGCAAATTTCTGTTGTTTCCCGACCAGTCCCAAACATTTTTTTTTTTTTTTTTTTTTTTTAGTGTAGAATGAGATGGTCTGGGAATGTGGAGATGATGAAGGAGGACAAACAGGTGCAGAAGGTGAGAAGTGTCAATGTTGGTGGCAGTGTTGCGTGAGGCAGATCAAAAAAGACCTGAGACGAGGTCATAAGTGTGACCTCAGGGATAAGGGACTCGACAGGGAGGCTACCAGAGAACATGGAGAGCCGCCGTTAGTTGAACAAGGCCAACACATACATGCAAGTTGGAACCTTTATAAATGATACTATACGATACAGGTTTGGCCTCTCGTAATAAAGGGGCTACTCTGATCACTGTGCCATCAGACGAACCCATCACATGGCGGAAGAGACGAAACGCAACAAAGATACAGGCTTTAAAGGGTATTGATATGAGGATGAAAGTGTCATCACTGGTGTAGATCAAAGCATGAAAAGATGATAATTAAAGAACATGACGAAGGGAAGATGATTATATATATACAAGACAGGAACGAAACCATCACATCCTTCTGTCCCCTACTCCTGGAGCACCATCATCATTATCATCACACTGCTTCTTATGTGTGTATCAGGCTCTTGCTAACTGCCGATGCTTGCGAGTCAATTGGCTCCTAAGGTTGCTGATTTACAAAACAATTAAATTTTTAGTAGCCAAGCTGACTACGTGCCGAAATATTTTACTAACAATATATTTATTTATTTACACATTGTGATGATTAGAATCATATAATGAGGTTTTAAACATTCGCAGTGGCGACAAGGAAAGACTTAATAATCGATCACAACGTGGTTTTTTGTTCATTTCAGTGAAATGTACTTATTTTGTAGTTTACTCCTCGCCAAAGTGGATGCATTTTCTCCTCGCCGAAAGGCGACTTGGATGTACAATTTGTTCGCCGAAGGGAAAAAATACTCGCATTTGCGAGCTGTGGCTCGCCAAACAAAAGCCATGTTAGAATGAGATAAAGTCACAACTGTAAAACAAATTCCCCTCCTGTGTCATACAGCCAAGAAGCTGTTAATACAGCAGATTGCAGGATGATGTCGCACACAAAGAGAGAGAGAGAGAGAGAGAGAGAGAGAGAGAGAGAGAGAGAGACCTTCCTTCAGGACCTAAAAATGACACTGCGGGAAATGCGGCAATAATTCTCTTCCGTATCCCAAGCATAAAATCTAAAAACTTATGGAGACAGTAATCAGCAACAATGACGCGGTGACGACTATAGTAACGTACGCTGATATGGCCACAAAAACTGAACACGGCGCTCTAAAAGACACTCCTGCAGGGCCTGGGGTAGGAAGGAGGAGGGCGTGGAACTACAAAAGAAACATCACCAGTTACCGTATACGTCTGTTCTCATATTTATGAGGGCCGCACCCACAACAAAAGCCAGGACGCGCTCACCCATCACTTAATCTCACGCACTTTGGCATAATCACCCCCAAAAACGAATGCTAAAGACGGGATGATAAAGGATTTACGGTCCATACGGAGACAGGATCGGTTGCCTAATGACTGCACCCCCTCCTGGCCTCCCGCTGCCATCACGAGCTAGGAGGCTACTACGTCCTGGTTATTGTCCTGTCAACACACATTACAACTGGCGGCTGTTGCGGATCCCTGCATCACTCACTCACTCACACACTCCCTTCACTGCCTGACTCACCCACTGATGATGAGCTACATACAAGCACAAGGAACAGCTCATACACACACACACACACACACACACACACACACACACACACACACACAAACACACAGCAACTCAAGTCAATGCCACCACTTGCGCACGAGCAGATATTGACATACTGATACACAATGCAAAAGAAAACAAAATCAATTACATAGCTTACACACACACAGATATAAACAGTGACACACACACACACACACACACACACACACACACACACACACACACACACACACACACACACACACACACACATCAGTAAAATTAACAGGAAATAAAAAAAGTGTATCTGTGTGTGTGTGTGTGTGTGTGTGTGTGTGTGTGTGTGTGTGTGTGTGTGTGTGTGTGTGTGTGTGTGTGTGTGTGTGTGTGTGTGTGTGTGTGTGTGCTATTTTTGTACACTACTCAATTTCATTGTTTTTCGTTAGCCTATCACAAACTATATTCCATTTGATTGACCTGTGCAGCTGAGATGTATGGGACAAGTAGGGTGTGTTTGATACGCGGCTGCTGATTGACCGCTGATGATGTCATTCAAGTACATGCAGGCATGTATGGTAGTGCAACATGCGGACGTAGGTGTACACCGTGCGCGGATGCAGTGCAACATGCGGAGTTGGATGTACACCTTAGGTGGATAATTTATTTCAAACATCACTCATCGTTTCATGAAACTTTATAATCAACTTTAATTTTCTGTGATAACAGTAAACTTTCAAAGTTAATTTTGATCTCTTCACCTTCGGAAATTATTCCATATTTAATCTGGCAACTTGTATTGAAGGCAGTTTAAAAATATAAAAATATATGTGTTAAAAAAATAAGTGTAGATTTAAATCATCGGCGGCCAATCAGCAGCCGCGATTCAAACACACTACTCGCCCCATGCACCTCAGCTGCACAGATCAATCAAACAGACTATACAAACTCTAAAAAGGTCGTGCCGCGCTGCCGGTACTGAGTTGCCGTACTTTCTTTAATCCTCAACAAAAAAAAAAATCGAACCTCTTCAGTTTTGGGATGTCATTCGTAATCTAAATAAAACCGTTAAGCGCTGGCCATAATAATAAATATAATAATAATAAATATCAATCAATCAATCAATCATTTCCTGTGGCACCCTCGGGGATGCATAGGGCCTCGATGAACTCACACCACCACATCCTATCTTGTGCTAACTCCTCAAGATCTCCCCAACACTCATCTCCAGCTTCCCGTCTCATTGTCCTCACCCACGTCTCTTTTGGCCTTCCTCTACCTCTCCTACCAAGTGCCACCCACCCTGGTGTACCTCGTACTATTCCCTGTCTCCTATACACATGTCCTAACCACTTCCATCGTGAGAACCTAACATATTCATCGACCGGCTGCACTCCCGTTATTTCTCTAATTCTACTATTTGGTATCCTTTCCCACCACTTAACTCCTAATATTCTTCTAAGTGCTCTGTTTTCAAACACCAAGAATTTATTTTCCATAGTCACTGTGCTGTACCAAGACTCGTGTCCATAAATTAAAGATACTCCTAACCATTACCTTATAAAGTTTGATTTTTGTATGCACAGAAAAATTGTTATTATTCCAAATATTTTTAAGCATTCCCATTGCCTGATTAGCCTTCTTTAACCTTTCCTCGAATTCAAAGTTCAAAGAACCATCCTTGGCTAAATAAGTACCTAAATATTTAAACCTATCAACTTGCTTTACAACCATACCTCCAATTACACATTCCTGTGCATTTTCCATATTCATATTGATTATTTCAGTTTTTCCACAATTAATAACCAAACCCACCTTGCGACCTTCACTCACCAAACAATCCAACACTCTCTGCATCTCTTCTGGCCCATCACAAATCAAAACTATATCATCTGCATAATCTAAATCCAAAAGTTTCCTGTTCTCTCCCCAAAGTATACCTGCACCGGTTTCTGTTCCAACGCGTTTCATAATGTAATCAATGACCAATATAAATAGTAAAGGCGATAGTACACCACCTTGAATTACTCCGGACTTGACTTCAAACGAATCACTCAGACAACCATCAACCATCACTTTACAAAATGTGTCCTCATGCATGTTCATAATGACCCTCACAAACTCCTCTGGTATTCCATAATGTCTCATGATCTTCCCCATAGTCTCTCTCGAAACACTATCAAAAGCCTTCTCAAAATCAACAAAACAAAGACTTAACGGTATTCTCATTTCATTAACTTGCTGCATCAAATGCCTATGATAAAGATCTGATCATTGCAACCACGTCCCTTTCTAAAACCAGCCTGTTCATCCCTCAGAATACCCTCAACCACCGGCTCCAACCTATTTAACAACACTCTACTGATAATAATAAATATAATAATAATATAATAATAATAATAATAAATAATAAATAAATCCTTGCTGTGAAAGGGTTCGTGGCTGGTGTTCTGTTCCTGTGACAACAAAACCAATGTTAGCATCAAGCACTGAATGATTAATTAACTGGGGAATCTATCAGAAACAAGGTTAAATTATTCTCAAAAACTTTCTAATGGAAATACAAACAATACAAGAGCTAAACACATCCTACAGTCAAATACAAAAAAGCCAACATACAATTTACTTAACCAATTAAACAAAACATCCCCAGACAAGATGCGAGCACACACACACACACACACACACACACACACACACACACAGCAGACAAAGCGAAATAACCGTAACGCACGCAGGCAGACAATAAACAAATAAACATACAGGGAGGGAGGATTAGCTAGTGCATAATGGTGCAGGCAGGAAGGGAGAGGAAATAAAGCAAGGTAGAAAAAGTGAGAGGGGAAAATGAAGCCAGAAATAAAGTCAAGGGCGGAAAGCGATAGGAAATACGTGGGCGAAATCGATAGGAAACAGAGTCGAGAAAAAGAGAAAGTAAAGCATGCTGAATGAGGAAAGGAATATGATGGAAAATTATTTAAGACATACGGTGAAACGTGAGCGAGATGAAAATACAAATAAAGGGGATAATAATGCGAGAAAAATATAAAATGAAGTAAAAAATTAATGACGGAATGAAGAAAAAAAATTAAATCAAGCGAGGAAAAACAGGTGATGGAAGATGACTCTAACATGAGGGAAAACGAGGGGAACTGACCAAGAAATTTGAGGAAAACATAAAACACGCAAGAGGTGACAGAAAATAAGGCGAGGAAGAGATGAAAAAGTATATAATGAGAGAATATACAGAGATGAAAGTTAATTATTTCTCCACAAGATCTTTTCCGAAGCTCTACAAAAAAATCAGCAAAATAAGAAATCATCGTATTTGAAAGAGTATACTGATTATATCAAAATTATTTTTTAAGTCTTCACTCAGGGTTCATCCTTAAGCTAAATTATATCTTTTGAAAATAACTATGACAAAACCAATCATCATCGTAGAGATAGAGAGAGGGTTAACACGAAGGGAAAGAACGCGAAGAACTGATAGGGAATGCAGCAAGAGAAAATGAACTACAACGATAGTCAAGCGGTATGGAATATTGAAGAAAGCAAGGGGAAAATTAAAGCAAAAATATAAAACGAACTACAGTCCAGCGAAGTTAGCTAAAGATAGTAGAAACCGTGGTGAAACAGTATGGAAAATAATGCAATATACTGTTTATTAAGCGTCAACAACATCAAGCAATAATGTATAGTGGGGAAATAAAGCCATCAGAAATATTCAAACACAAGTAGTGAGATATAAATAAGACACTACAAGTAAAGTAGGGTTTAAATTAAAACTAGATGTAAGGCGACACGAAAAGTACGAATATCAAGTACCTAGAAGGAATTTCAATAAACTTTACATGTTATATATGTTAAGCAGCAGTCAAGGCTCTGTCAACTACAGAGAAACAGCATCCACAAATTGTTGCGCGCTGGAGGTGTATAGGAGGGAGAAGGGACCTCAAACGATGAAATCGATACGCTTTGCAATTACAAGAGGCATAGTGTGTATGAGAAAAAAAATGACTTGGTTACTGAGACACGGTGCCCACAAGCTGTAAAATATTGAGGGAAGGCTTAGGGGTTGGAGCCTTGAAAATCACTAGGCATCGTCTTTACTTATGGTTACTGGGAATGTAAAGTTACACAAGCAAACGTGGCTCAGTTACAGAGACAAAGCAACCAGAAGTTATGATACACGGAAGGGGATGAGGCGTATCCGATGTCATGCCACTAAAACTAGACAATATTTTTCCCCTATACACAGAGACTAATACAATGACAAGGGATACTGTATATGGAACAAAGGAAACGATAAGTAAGAAGTAATGGAGAAGAAATGAACGGCAAACATGGAGAGGTGAAAATGCAGTAAAGGTGACATAGAGGTAAAAATGACAACGTGACAGGTTAAAAAGGAGGAAAATACTGTAAGTGGATGTATGGCTTTGAGTGGTTACGGGAACACAGAGATGCTTAGATTGTTCTCGTTGTGAACACCTTGGATGAACACTGGAATTTGGTACCGGAGCACCTGACAGCAAGATATTACTCACACACACACACACACACACACACACACACACACACACACACACACACGGGGGGGGGAGGGATAAGAGAAGGATAGGAAACAGAAAGGGTAACCTAACACTTATAAGGACCCGGATAATGATGAAGTAACATAAACAAAACTCTAGATATACTAGGAAGCGCTCAGAAAGCGCATACCTCCACCATTGCCACTACCATTAAAATGAATTCGGATCCGGATCCGTGGAGATATTGTGTGGAATACACAGGATCCGGCGGGATACACTGGATCCGGATCCGCCCCAAAATTCATCCAATTCTTTTTTGGCCCATGGCTCACCTTACACAAAATTTCAATGAAATTCATTTAGAACTTTTAGAGATATTGTGCGGGATATATAATCCGTATCCGGAGCCGGAACCGCCTCAAAATTTAATCAATTCTTCCTTGTTCCATGGCCCACCGATCCACAAAATTTCATTGATATTCACTGGAACTTTTGGAGATATCGCGTGGACAAACAAACATTGATGAATACATAACCTTCTCCAACTTCGTTGGTGGAGGTAATAAAACAAGAAGAAAGCTTTAAGGGAAGCGGTACAATCTGGAGGAAAGACTTAGAGAGGAGGAGGATTAAGAAATAAGCGGCTAAGCACAGAAAATACATGCCAGTATGTAAAATATATATATATATATATATATATATATATATATATATATATATATATCGGAGATAGTAGTGGTGCCTAAAGATGGTAAAAAAAAGGAAAAGAAAAGCTACAGTATAATGAAATTTTTTTTACTTAGTTACAAAAGAGAGAGAGAGAGAGAGAGAGAGAGAGAGAGAGAGAGAGAGAGAGAGAGAGAGAGGAGGATAACGAAGAAGAGGGAAAGAAACTGGAAAGGTTCCGGTATTGGATAAACAAAGAAAAAATAATGAGGAAAAACGATAACACGAGAAAATGAAGATAGAAAGAGGAGAAAATGGAAAACAATAAACTAAGAAGAGCAGAGGATGGGGAGAGAGAGCGAATATAATCAAGGGGGAAATGACACCTCACGTTATTTTACTGCTAATGTGGCACTACTGAGAGAGAGAGAGAGAGAGAGAGAGAGAGAGTTGGGCTTCCTATAGAAAGTCTACGTACTTGTCATTCATAAGGTTACAGACTTCGTGATCAAAATACACTTTCTATCCACCCTATCACGTACTCGGAAGAACGGGTGTAGAGGGGAAGAAGGTATAACGAGTGACAAGTGGGGTGAAACGGAGAAAGAAATGGGAGAGAGGGAGGAGAGGAACTGGAGAGACAAAAGAGAAAGGGATTAGAGAAAAAGATGGGAAGAAGAAAAGAAGGAAAAGGCAAAGAAACAAGCAAAAGATGGGGATATAAAAAGATCGTACGGTAAGTAGAGTAAGTGGGAGAGGAGGGGGACAGAAAGGGAAAGAAGTAAGATAATGGCATAAAGGCAAGAGATGGGGAATAGAAAGGATAGGAAACAGCAGAGACGATGGAAAAGAAAGAGAATCGGGATACACAAGAGAAAGGCCAAGGGAGAGGGAGAGAGAGAGAGAGAGAGAGAGAGTGTGTGTGTGTGTGTGTGTGTGTGTGTGTGTGTGTGTGTGTGTGTGTGTGTGTGTGTGTGTGTGTGTGTGTGTGTGTGTGTGTGTGCGTGAAGTTGGAGAAAAAGGAGAAAAACAATACCAGGCAGTGACTGTGTGAAGAAAGAGTGGGGACAAAAAGTTGAAGAGGTTATTCAAGTTGGTGGATAATACCAACAGATCATAAGAAGAAAATTATACGAGGAGGGTGGTAAGACCAGTGATAAAAGTAATATTTAAAGAAGCTGACAGGGGAGACGAGAAGAGCGAGGTGATAATTATGAAGATAAGAGCGATAAGAGAAAGGTGGTATAAGAACGTGACAATGAGATAATATGCGGACGGTGATAAGAAAGGGATGAGAGAAAGCGGATACGGGAATGGTGGTATGAGAAATATAGATACAACGATAGGTGGTTTCCCTATAGACAATAATATAGTTTAGTGCCTGATTTAAATACACATCAGCCACTGCCAAAGGGTTATCAGACAGTATTCAAAATGAGGCCATCCATACCGGTACACTAACTCCGTCACTACGAGGTTTCACACTGGCTGAATAAAATCGTCTGTTGGTGGTAAGAAATACATATGAGGTCATCGTACTGATGGGGTTAACAAAGGCTGCTTAGGATACTCCCATCAAATACAACAGGAGTCATCGTACTGAAGGGGCTGACCTATCTTACCTACCCCAATAGCCTTCCTCCTTCTCTGCGGGTCATTACCACTTTAACCCCATCATTTCCATGTTATTTGTTTTATTCTTGTTACAACCAGACGATCATATACAGCATAAAGGACCCCAAGTAGCGAAGGTTAATTCCTTATCTGAATAAAACTGCTTGGCGATAGCGAGAATACAAAATAATTGGCCGACTTTGAGCTGAAAGGGTTATAATCCAACAATGTAAAAAGAAGAAGGAGAAGAAGAAGAAGAAGCACAGAGACGAGGAAAAGTGGAGGATGAAACAAGAACCACAGGAAGAGAAGCCGCGTAAATAAGGGAGAAGGGGGAGGGGGACATGGAAAAACAAGTAACTCTAAACTCTCTTTCCTTCTGGAAAAGAAAGGTATGTGAAAGAAAAGGGAAGAAGTATTGCTAACCCTCCCCCTTCGCCCACGTAAACATTTAGGCTGCCAAAATATGAATGATCACCACCACCACTACCAAATCTACATCACCAATGCACTTGAAGTCACAATCACCATCACAACAATAATCACAAGCTACTACTTGAAGCAACATAACCAGTAGTTCCATTCATCACCACCATGCCAACACTAACACCATTATCACCAACGTTACTACCATTACCACAATCACCACAACTATCACTCACCAAACCAAAACTATCACTAACACAACCACCAAACCAAAACTACCACTACCACAACCACCAGCCAAATCAAACTACTACTATCACAACCATCAAACCAAACCTATCACAACCACAGCCACTAACGAAAATTATCACTACCACAACCACCAATCCAAAACTACCACTACCACAATCGCCGACCCCAAACTACCACTAGTGCAATCACCACTATCACTACCACAATCATCACTATTCCTACCACAATCACCACTACTACCACAATCGCATCACAACCACCACAATGCGTCGCGGAAATGGAGATTATTTTGGCAGGGCCATAAGGACTTCCCTTACGCCTCTCTTTCGCATTCTTACTCTTAATGGAATGGGGGAACAGAGTAGGGGGTAGTACAGGAGTAGAGGTAGAGTGGTTGGGGTTGGACAGAGTAGAGGTAGAGCGGCTGGGGTTGGACGGGAGGAGAGAAAAAGGAGCAAAGGTAGAGTGAATGAATGAGATGAAAGTAAAGTCAGGGTGGTGTAGGAGCAGAGGTAGAATTGACAGAATGGAATGAGAGTAGGAAAGAGTAGGTGTGGTGCAAGAATAGAGGTAAAGTGGATGGAATGGGATGGAAGTAGAGGGGAATAGGCGTATAGTAAAGGAGTAGGAGTAGAGGGAATGGAATGGCAGTACTGAAAGTTAAGAGATACGATATGGAAGCAGACGTAGAATGGATGGAATGGGATAGGGGTGGAGGAGGAAGGGACGGTCTGAGGGTAGAAGTGGAGAGGAAGAAATGTGATGGCAGTACAGAAGGTAGAGCGGATGACGGATGGAAAATGGCTTCGGATGGCAGCAGAGAAGGGTAAGGGTGGTATGGGAATAGAAGCAGAGTGGATGGAAATGGGGTGGGGGGACAGAGGGGTAGATGTGGTAGGAAAGGGGAATTTTGGAAGCAATAGTATGACAATATTAAATGTTAGGAGTGGTTTGGGAGCAGAGGTAGAGTGGATGGAATGAGATAGCTGTAGGGATGAGTAAGAATCGTATAGAGAAAGGGTAGATTGGATGGGAGTGAAAATGAGGTGCAGTCGAAATAGTATAGGCGTACAAATAGACTGAATATAATGGTGTGAGGTAAAGAAGAGTAGGAGTGCTATAAGAGCAGCTGTAGATGGCATGGAAAGGAATTTTAGTAGAGAGGGGTTGTGCGGGAGGAAAGGTAAAGTAGAAGGAATGGGATGGGAGCGGGAGGGGTGCTACAGGAAGATAGGTGTAGTGGATGGAATGGGATGATAGTGGAGAGGAGTAGTATAGGAGGATGGGTAGTGTAGATGGAATGAGAGGGTGGCAGAGAGTGATGGTATTGGAGAAGAGGTGGTGAGGATGGAAATGAAAAGAAAGTGGAGTAAAGGGGAAAGGGTAGGGAGGGGTGAAAATTATTATGCAATGAACTGGAAGAAGAGTAAGAAGGGAGGCAAGTATTTAGGAGTGGAGTGGAAGATGGGTGAAGAGGGGGTGTATTGCGGAGTAGTAGTGGTTTAATGTACACGTTTTTCCTACAGTTGGGGCCGAGTTAAAGACGTCCTGAGAAGAATGAAGAGGGCACATCCAGCAGACTTGGGGACTAGGATGGCACAATGTTTGGGGATAGTAGGATGGAAGGTAAGTGAAGTGAAGCAAGAGATGAAGTCAAGAATATACAGAAGTGAAGTGGGATGAAGCAGAGTGCGTGGAATGAAACAAAATGGAAAGGTGTGAATAATCTGGGGAGGGGAGTGAAGCAGACTGGGGAGTGGAGTGAAGCAGACTGGGGAGTGGAGCAAACGGGGGAGTGGAGCAAACGGGGGAGTGAAGCAGACTGGGGAGTGGAGCAAACGGGGGAGTGGAGCAAACGGGGGAGTGAAGTGAAGCAGGCTGGGTTGTGGGGTGAAGCTGACTGGGGAGTCGAGTGAAGCAGACTAGCAGACTGGGGAGTGAAGTGATGCAGGCTGGGGAGTGAAGTGAAGCAGACTGGGGAGTGGAGTGAAGCAGACTGGGGAGTGAAGCAGACTTGGGACTGAAGCACTCTGGGGAGTGATGTAAAGCAGACTAGCGAGTGGGGCAATGCAGACTGGGAAGTGCAGTGCAGCAGACTGGGGAGTGGAGCGATGCAGACTGGTGAGTGGTGGGAAGCAACCTTAGGAGAGGTCGAGCAGAAGCGAGAGCGGAGTGGAGCTGACTGGGGAGTGTTGTAAAGCAGACGGGGGAGCAGAGTGAAGCAGACCGGGGAGTGGAGTGAAACAGACTGGGGGTGGAGCGAAGCAGACCGGGGAGTGAAGAGGAGCAACCTGGGGGGTGGAGTGAAGTAGAATGGGCAGTGGAATGAATCAGACCGGGGAATGGACTAGAATCAAGAAGAGTGGGGAGTGGAGCGGAGAACAACGGGGAGTGGAATGCAACAGACTGGGGAGTGGAGTGAAACAAACCGGGAAGTGGAATGAAGCAGACCGGGGAGTGGACTACAGTGGAGAAGAGCGGGGAGTGGAGTGAAGCAGAAGGACGAGGACTGTGAATAAGAGTGTAAAGAAATGCAAGGGCAATCTGCAGCAAAAGTGAGGTGGATATCACAAAAGAGAGGGAGGCAGGTTGGAGCCTGTGTAAAGAAACTAACAAGCAACCTTGAAGTAAAGAAAAAAAAAATGCTTTCAGATGCGGTGCAGTAAGTGGGTGTGGTGTGGTGCTGCAATGCTGAGCAGGTGTGATGCGTGGTGGTGAAATGTTTGGGAGTCGTTTCATTTACGCAATTAAAAATAAGTAAAAATCTGGTAGATGGATTATTTTTTATTCTTTTGTTTTTCTTTCCTCTGTTCTGTTATTGTGAGAAAATGGAAAAAATTAAAAAAATTAAATGTATAAAAACAGAAAAAAATTTAAAAATTCAAGTAGCTATGGCAAAAGCTAGGAAAGTCGCCTCTTTTATGAGAAAATGGATGAAAACAGGGGCAACTTGAGCCCCCCTCCAGGGGAAAATCACGCCAGCCGCGAGCCGACACATATCTAGCGTGGCTCGGAATATGACCTTGACCTTGACCTACTTTCACCAATTTCAAACCCGAATGAGATTTTCATCTTGTCTACACACCTGTAAAATTCTGTGATGATATTTTGAGCGGTTGCGAAGTTTTCGTGGTAACATACAGACAGACCTAACAGATATACACACAAATTGAAAATAATACCAGCTTCACTATCGCGGCTAAACCATTTCAGTTCGGATGACCCCTGGACACACAGCGTTTGAAAGACTGGAGGTCAAAGGCAGAGGGAAGGACAGCTTGAGGCAGCCTGTAATACAAAGGCGTAATGTGGTTCTGTAATTGTAATAATGTGTGGTTTGTGGTGGCCATGTGTGATAGTTGCGGTTTGTGTGGCAGTTGAAACCCTTGGAACAGCAGTAACCTATCAAAACCAATCACTTATTATGATTCAGGCATCACAGTAATTCTTACACAGCTATCCTTTTATCGAGAACTACTGCATCACAATAGAACGAATTTTTCTTAGGAAAACATAAAAAGATTCCTATATTTAGGCATGATACTGGAAAAAAAAAAAATAGTGCCATTCACTGCCATTCAAACTGCCTCAGGTGGCGTTTGGTGGTGGCGTGTGGGTGTAGTGTGGTGTTATGACTGCAGTTAGAACTGTGTAAGGCGGTAAGAGATACGCTAATGCATTAGAATGTGTACACAGTGGCGCTGTGCACCATAGGTGGAACAGCTGCGGCGTCCACCTGGGAGCCAAACCACCTCGCATATCCTTGCACCTCGCAACGGAAAAATCCCCGGTCCGACCATGGTGAGACGCCGTCTAGCATCAGGAGGCCCCAGATCCCTACATTATGTATGAACTGTACTATACCAGTAGAGCAGCACCATTGAAGCAGTGCTTACCTGTGGTCAACAGCTCTGGTCGGTCAGACTTACCAGGGTTAAGTAACAACAAAAACATCATCATCAACAACAACAACTACAACTACAATGTGCTATATAATGATGCAATATGCTATAGTGCGTTGTGTACAATGACATCATAAAGTGAAGCAGAATGAAATGATAAGATGTGCAGCAAGGAGCAAGATATATTAAAGCGTTGTATTATGCAATGGTTTAGTGCGTTAGTGGTATGGTTTATGGTTTACTGAACTATATTGTAGCATAATTTACTGTACAGTGATGCTCTAGTTTTGTTTAACCTAATACAGCACAATGCAGCGTGTGTAATGGGGGTGTAATACAGGATATGAAAAGTGTACCGTAACAGAGGAAAGTATTGGTAGCGGTAGTACCACAGGCTTATGAACAGGCGCAATGATCTAGCCTGTTATGCTACTGAAGTAAACTTCAACTTGAGCTTCATAAACATAAGTACCTCTTTTTAAGTACCGGTACAATTGCAATTACCAATACTTCAATATTAGCGTAATATAATGTAAGGTAGTGTACTGTACGGCATTAAGGTATGGGGTAAACCAACGTCGTGCAGTATCGTAAGTTATGGCCATAATTTCGTCCGCTGAGAAGGCTACCTACTACCTCTTCCTCACCTTTTTGTTTCTGAATATAACACGTTAATAATCATCAGAATGGTATTTATGCAACTTGTGCGGACATAAAAGATATTATCATGCTAAAAGATATTAAGGTGTCGTATGCAAACTAAATCGCTATGGAAGAGGTGCTTGAGTGCCTCGTAAACTGACAAGAATGCGACTCCTGTTGTATCGCGGTGCTGTGAGGTGAGGGAGAAAAGGCAGGGTTCCAAGGAAAACTTGCCCACCAACCCTCACAGTTCTCTTCCTCTAAATATGGATACTCTCAAACCAGTATGACATAATGCAAAGTGGTGTAGTTGTGGTTTGGTGTAAAGTAGCAAGGTCAGTGAGGGAGGGCATGGATGGAAGGAATGCTTGCTGGTGTGACAGAGAGATGGTAGGCATGGAAGAGAAATATGTTCTCCCACCTACACAATTCTCATCCCCTAAATATGGATCCTCTCAAATCAGCATAGCAGTATGGTGTAATCCAACATAGTGTAGTCTAGCCTAATACAGTGGTGCTGTATGGTGAGGTGGAGAGAAAACACAGGAGTGGAAGGGAAACTTGCCCACCCGCCTACCCTTACAGCTCTCATCCTCTAAATTTGGATACTCTCAAATCCCCAGGAAATTGCGCCCCAGCTCCACGGAGAAAAAGGTTAAAAAGCAAATCCAGCACCTCCACCACCCCAGACTAATGCTCTCCTCTGCTCTGCTCTGCACCCTAACCCTCATCTGCCCACTACGGTACATTCTCTCTCTCTCTCTCTCTCTCTCTCTCTCTCTCTCTCTCTCTCTCTCTCTCTCTGTACTTGTCTGCTTCATTGTATATTTGTATACTGTGTACGAGTATGTTGAGAGAGAGAGAGAGAGAGAGAGAGAGAGAGAGAGAGAGAGAGAATACAAGAATACAGTATACAAAACTACCGCAGTGACAAAAAATATAATGGTAAAAAAGTTTTATTTCGAGGAAAGTGCACTCTAAAGGCCACCACTTCTTCAATTTGCCTGCCTCAATTTACAGAACTTGTGAGCTTTCGCCCGGCACTGGTGTACCGTGCGTGTGTGGGGGGAAGGGGGGATGGACTGTATTTGTGAGAACTGGACAATCTAGATTTTTCAGTACGATGGCGCCATTTTAGTTTATTCCTGCTGTTTTCAGATGATTTTTTTCTTTTTGCATAGGGGAGACTCTTCGAAGTGGAAGGGTTAGACACAGGCTTCATTAATCTCTTCAGTACCAGATGTCTTTCCTGAAGGTGGTACTTCCTCGAATCAAGAGCATGTCTCATTCTGGGTACAAATTTCCTTCAATCAGATACCGGCCTTATCACACAGGACTGTGCCGTGTTCCTTGAATCACTGACAAAGATGCTTTTCTTCTCCTCCTCCACTGATGAGGTCGGACCACTTCCCGGTCGAGTAATTTTTTCCCCCTACCTCCAAATGATTTTAGTGAACGGGATTAATGATGGCCACATTTAACCTCTCCAGATACCTAAGTTGATTCTAAGGTAAATACAATTGTGTGTAGCTAAAAGAGATTAATAAACTGAAAAATACCAGTACATCATTGGAGCGAAGGGGTTAACCTCTACAACACGATGACATCTTACTTGTTTCCCCTTGCCAATGCAGATAACATCAATGACGCTGACGTACAGTTCCCCCAAAGCATCGGCACCTTTCCTAAGAGATACAATGTGGTACAATGGACGAAATCTTGCGAACTGCAATTGCATAGCTACAGTACTGTGTTGGCCAGCCTGCTACCCTTGTATGTGCGAGCTGCTAGTTATCAGTTAGGCACATGCATAATTTACTGTGAGTCTCGTACTATGCTTCAGAAGTCTATATTGTATTAATTCACTTCAAGTGAAAATAATATACCTACGCAGTAAATTACGATGTCACTGCAATTTGATATGGCATTTAAATACAGCTACTTGTAAGTGCTTACATTTGAATGTAACCTAAAACTGGATAATTTTGATTTACACTGAGTTCGAAGCACTTCAACAGTATGCTCGGTTTAAGGGAACACAGTAACGCTATATTTGACACTTCAGATCGATCGAGTTGACAACATGGAAGATACCGGTACATAATTCAGTGAGGTTACAAGTAACGGTGGTGGATTTGCAAATGGCATTTAAAAGTCGCCTTATTTCACTGCACAATGTGATTAGTTGGTTGCATACTGCAGATATGGTGATTATCTGGCGCAATGGTACACAAATAGAAATAAAGGTGCAGACCAAAATACCAAATTTATCGAGTCTGCCGTGCATGTAGTGTTGTTTGTAGCGTTGTGTGCATCTGCAAACACAACGGGCCCAGCAGGACCGACACATTTTTGGGAGACTGCGCTTTGTAGTGAAGAGGTTAGAAACAATTTCCATTAACCAGTCCACTGAATTGTTCTTTTTTTTTATTCTTGCTTCCACCAGATAACTTTTTTTTTTAACAACCTTTCAATACGGTGAAGACTTTGCTACAATATTAACGCAATCTCCGGACGACTTTCTTCAACTTCCAAGAGACTTTTCAAGCTCCAGGGGATGGATAAACCTACATTAACCCTGTCACTGCTTGGATGCTCTCCCAAAATAAACAGCATCATCCTGCAAATGCAAGGATAAAATAAAAATAAAGCCATTGTATTACCAGAGGGAAAACTCAAAACAAATAACAGTAAAAATCAAAACTGTGACTGAAATACTGAGTAAGATGGATTACGATAAGTTCCAAACACAGACTCTCACAATCAACCACAGTATTGCTTCACACGAGGAAACGCAATATTCATAAAAAAAAAAAATTGACCTGTAAACACACACACACATACACACACACACAACAGTAGTGGCATAACGGAGGAAGGAAGGACATAGAGGCACAAGAAGGATGATGCTGTAGTACTGTCACGTCTACATCCACTTCACTGTACTCCATATCACACACACACACACACACACACACACACACACACACACACACACACACACACATTTCATTCATTCATTCATCATCTAATCCACTGTTGCCCCATGAGGAGCTAGGAGCCCGGGACTAAGGAAGTTGGTCCTGACATTTAAGATAAGAATGACCAGACTCACTCAACCCTGAGTAGCATTAAGTGAGCAATAAACCCCAATCACCCCTTGGATATAAACCTGTACCGGCTCAATCCGATTGGAGCGCCTGAATTGCCCACTAAACAACCAAGCGCCATAATTTGGTCATATGGTTACCACCCAGCGTAGTAAATGGTTTCCTGGTGTACAGGAAACCATCTGGCTTGTCACTCAGTGTAGAGTCACCCGCAGACAGATGGAAAAGGAAAGAATGATGGAAAGAGGGTCAGAAGAGGAAGGATGGAAAGAAGAGAGGAAAGGACAGGCACCCGAGCAGCACTACATCGAGTGAGTGGATGGTGAGCGCCCCCATCACCCACTACGAATATACAAAATAATACCGTAAAACAAAATCAGAGGAAACAGCCTACACCACAAATTGTTATGCCACATCATTTAGTGATAGTCTAGCTTCCAGGGCCCCACCCCTCTTTTTAACTCTGAAAACTACAAGCAGCATTAGCTCGCCTCCGGCACTGAATCTAAGTTATATGTGATATAATAATGTGTGACTGATAATACTGAATCCTTATCTCTTTATCAGGCAATACAGTAAAGGCATTTTCTTTTTTTCAGGCTGGTTTGTTATGCGCGAGAATCTGGAGACATGTTCAGGCATGCTCCCGTCAGCACTACATAACAGCTGGCTAAAACGCAGCAGAAACCATCCTACAAGCCTCCTGTTAAAAACAGGTCCACCCTTCTGTCCTTCTTCCCACCACCCACCCGGTGCAGTGTGGCAGAGAAGTACTAGGGTTAGAGTGATCTTCAGCGACAAGTACGGTACTATATGCAGGAGTCAGCTCGTCAACGTAAACTCTTTGCCTCTCCAGCAGCAGGATGACAAGCACAGTCTCCTCCCGCTAAGCTCTAAGCCAATGGGTGGCACCAATTGTGGTCATTCACCAAGGCTCCGCTCGGTATTCCCACACACAGATAGAGGCACAGCAACTTAGCTGAACAGATGCACTTAAAAAAAAAAAAAAAAAAAAAAAAAAAAAAAAAAAAAAGCGCGCGCGGTGAGGCATAACTCAACACTCACAACTGGCCAAACTCTATACCCTTAAAAGCTGTCTGAGTAAGAAACTCTTCGAGACTGACGGTGCCGCCTCCTGTATAGCACAGTCCCGTTCGCTGTGTACGCTTACCGTATTACATGATATAAAGATATAATGATATAAAACCCAGACAGAAAACATATATTCAGGAAAACAACACCTACCACATGGTGTCACAGTCCTTGCACAGCAATGGCAGACCTTAAGTATTTTTATGTGGTGAACTCTTAAAGAACACTACTCGGCGAAGAACTCTATGCAGTTAAAGGGTGGAGCACAAGCTCAATATTCTTTACACTAAGATGGTAGGTTTTATTATTATATTCTAGTTAACTCCTGACACATGAATTCACCAGAGAGAAGCTCTACGCAGTCAGAACAGAACTTCACACATCCCTTTACAGACACGGATCTAGCATAAAAGCCCGAACAAATCAGAACAGGATCATGTAAAAACACCTGATACAAGTGACTGAATGGTAGAATGATGAGCTTTAAAGAGTGAGAGCTTCCGTCAATCATCGGTAGATCAGAGAACGATAAAGCCAGGTTATCAGTGGAGAGGCACCTGTTCCAAATTGATTCTATCAATGGAAATATGAATATGAAGGCACCGAGTTCGATCATGGACTTGAAGTCATGAATAATGGGCTTGAAAATATTATATATATATATATATATATATATATATACAGTATATATATATACACATACATGAGAGAGAGAGATCAACAGACAGACAGACACTGAAAATTGTGTGTGTGTGTGTGTGTGTGTGTGTGTGTGTGTGTGTGTGTGTGTGTGTGTGTGTGTGTGTGTGTGTGTGTGTGCGAGCAATCTTTCCAGTATTTCAGGCTAGTTAATTCATCCGCAAAACGTGGAGGGAAAAGAAAAATGCTTAACACGCAGTCGAGGATGTACAGTATCTGATGACCTTCACTGGGATTATCTTTTTTTTTTTTTTTCTTATTTTATTTCTGATGCTACCTGACCACTGATTCACCTTATACGAACCTCATCGTAGTGAAAGTTAATGAAAACAATATCCAGAACTTCCATTTCGAAAATTCTCACTTAATCTAAACAAATATCATGTGACGTTAGCAAGAAAACTTACACGTCATCTGAAGGGCATTGTTAAATAGATAATAAATGTCTCAACTGAAGAAAGTATAATCTATCTATCTATATACCTAGGCTGCTTCCCCCAAGGAAAGGGAGGTAGCCGAGACAGGACGATACACTCCCCATTTACTCATCCATTCAAACACATTCATTCGCATCTTAGCCCCAAGGGGAGAACGGACAGATCCTCACCGCACCACACCGCACAAGGGTCAACTGCGCAGTGCAATCAGTGACATCCGCAGCAGGGCCCGACAGCAGAGCTGGTTTACCCCTGCCACATCATAATAAAAAAATAAAAAAAGTCTGTTGAAACGCATAATGATATGATATCAAAAAGTGACTTCAAAGGCATTTACCGAGTGATTATGAAATCAACCGACAGTCTGAAAGTGAAACTAAACAAAATAGTGTAAAAACTTGTTCGCTGATCGCCAAGCCCGTAGCGAGCGTATATAGACCTTCCGATCCATTGCGGCTTTTTTTTTTTTTTTTTTTGGGGGGGGGGAGGTTAGATACCGCCCAACGATCTCACTTTTCTTCTACAGAAATACAATGAGAAACACATACAATACAAATGGACTCCGCATTCTTTCTCTGCGGAAACAACATTCCATCGCAAGCGAACTAGGTCTGGCCTACCGACATCTTAAGTACCCCTCCCCCCAGAACTAATTCCGTGCAAAAATTAACAATTGTACACTGTGCGGCCGTTTAGGAGGTTTTGAAAATACAGATCTCATAATCTCACTTTTTATTAACAAGTTTATGCCAAAATCAATGTTATTCACCAAGAACGTAATAATCGCCATAACAAGCACAACACACAATGTTCTATAATAGTGTCAGCAGCTGCTGCCGCAGACTCAAATGGAAACGTCAGTTACCAAATGTGTTCCTTACGAGACAGACTGCGCTAATCCATCAGCCTGGCGGCAGTGATAGCCATTAATTCAGGGCGTCAAAAGCCTTCCTATTAGGCCTGTGATCTAAACACACCCTCCTTCTGCCAGAGTGGCCGCAGTGGCATTATGCGATACTGTGGTGGCATAATGGCGCCGCCTGTATGGGTGTCGGGGGGCGCCACTCCCTGGCTTCCGGCACCTCACAATGGCACTCACGGTTCGTATTTATATAAAATCTTAACCATCTAGCAGGATGAACAAGTCTTTACATTAATTATTAGAAAAATTGTTTTTTCTTTTTTTCTTTTTTTACTTTAGCATTTACACTTAATTAGGATGAAAAGCGCTCAGCAACTGAGTGAATGTCAAAACCTAAACAACCAATACTATGCATAACAGGCAAAGAAACATTTATAAATACGGCCGTTGGCACACAGTGTGTCGCCAGCACAACACTCCTGTCACTTCTTACTTACCAAGCTGATTGAGTGACTGTGGCAGAGGGAGGGGGAGAGAAAGCCAAGTGGATGAGCATACGAGTAATGTGTGTGTGTGTGTGTGTGTGTGTGTGTGTGTGTGTGTGTGTGTGTGTGTGTGTGTGTGTGTGTGTGTGTGTGTGTGTGTGTGTGTGTGTGTGTGTGTGTGTGTGTGTGTGTGTGTGTCCACGACGATCATGTGCTTTCCGATGCAGGTACGATTATTTTTATACAAAACAGAAAAGAAGAAAGACAACAAAGTAGGACAGAGAGAGAGAGAGAGAGAGAGAGAGAGAGAGAGAGAGAGAGAGAGAATAAAAACGTCGAAAAGTGGGAAATCCAGTCAAAAGGAAGTAAACAATTTCAAAAAGAATGGACACTTAAGAAAAGAACGCTAGGAAGAAACATTTAAAATAATTACTGAAAAATAAAGAAAGGGAGACCAAAGAGTAGCGCCTTTCAAGAAGATGACGTACTATCTTCGTTTATTCTTGCTGTTGTACCTCCAGCCAATTTACTCCACTCGGAAATGACCTCTCGTCAAGAGGATACATCTAACCCATCCAATTCCAAAAATCTCTCCCTCGCTGAATAAATCATACATAAACTGCATGAAAAAATATACAAAATATGTCCTCAAGCGGGAAGGATTTATCATGGAAAGATCATAATTTATTGCCTCTCTTGCAAAAGCTGCCTCCAAGAGTTTACGTGTGCTAAGCCGTCTCCGTGCCTTCTTTACCCCCGCACAGCTGCTGACTTAATACATGGGTTATATTCGCCTCTTGTGTCATGTACAGTTTTCATGTGGAGTGGAGGGTCCACACATACAGTTCTTCTTAACAGGGTGGAGTCAAAGGTTTTTCGTCTCATCAACTCTCCTCTTACTGACTTCCTTCAGTCTCTGTCTATTCGCCGCACAGCTGCATCTTTATCCCTTTTCTATCGCTACTTATCTCTGTTCCCGATAAAGTACGATATTTTAACTCCTTCAAAATTAGGTCTTTCCATTTCAAAATAATTTTTTTGTGGATGACTATTTTTGTGTGTCATCGCATGGAAAGGGAAATGGGAATAATTTATAGTACCTCTGTTACACGAGATCTGTCACGAGCAGAAAATAATGATCTAAAGACCTAAGAATATAAATAATACTGAAGCGGATAAAAGAGAGGATGTTGTGAAAGAGGAACTAGAAAATTAATATTACAGGAAAAACAATATGAAAGAGGGATGTCATAATTCTCCTGATGAAATATGGAAGGGGGTATAATCCAAACCCAAACTGTCTTTCCAAGGTTTGGTAAATGCGTGGCGGAAAATTCAAGACATCCTAGAAACGCACTGATCGAAATAGGACAACTGCACTTACTTTGCCAGCAGTAAGTACACTTCACACGAAACTGGGAATACAGCTGTGTCCTAGAGTGCACGCAGGAGGAATAAGAACAGAGAATAGTATAAGGCGGGGGGAAAAAAGTACAGTTAAGGGAAAAAAACGGGAGACAGAAAGCACAGCAGAATGAAAGAATATGGTAGCAAAGGAGTATAAAGAGCGGAAGAGGATATGCATAAGTGAAGACGGTAACAAAAACGCGACATGCAGAAAGTAAAGTACAGACTGTCGCAATTTAGTGAACTTAGGAGGCTTTCCAGTACCTCTTCTTCTATGCTTCATTACCTCCGCAAAGGAGGTTACGTTTTTGCCGGCACTGGTTTGTTTGTCTGTCTGTCTGTTGGCAGGATTACTCAAAGAGTTAAGAATGGATTTTGCTGAAAATTTTTGAAGCGGTAAGGTATGGCCCAAGGAACAATCCAACAGATTTTGGTGGTGATCCGAATCATCATTCGGATCCAGGAATTTTTTGTTTGTTTGTCCACATGATACCTCCAAAAGTTCTCAAATAATTTCAATAAAATTTTGTGGAAACGTGGGCCATGGGCCAAGAAAGAACTGACTGAATTTTGGGGCGGATCCGGATCCTGGAATGGCATGGGCAGAAGTATGTACTCGAGCTTTCTTGTTTTGCATGTAATACCCGGTAGCATAATGTTCTCTAGTATGCTATTCTGTTACTAAGGAAATAATGAGAGTGGGGTGGACGGGGGGGGAGAGAGAGAGAGAGAGAATCAGGTGCCAGAATATGTAAGGGGGGGGAGGGAAGGGAGGGTCATGGGAAGATCGTTACTGTGTAAGGACAGAAACGTCTGGAACTCCTTTATTCGAGGACGCAACACACACGATGCGGCGCCCGGCATCAAATAGTTAGATATATGTTATTTGTCTCTTTCATAGCGATACGGGCTGCATAATATCATCAACAAGAATAGTAAAGTGACATATGCAGAAAAACAGATATGGATGAGGTGCTTACGATCCTCTAAATCCCTTCAATTCGATGACACTTTTTTTTTTTGCCGACTGATGCTGCCTCCAGACTATTTTATGCAGCTCAGAGGAGAAACCAATTAACCAAAGACGGCAATATTTAACCCCTCCAGCTAGTGAAAGCTCTCAAGCTGAAGAAAACCGTCCTAATACAGCAAGAATAGCCTAGAACCCTGGTCATCGTACTAAAGGGGTGAACCTAATGAACTATGGGCCAGATATGCAGGGAACAGGTGCATTCGTTAACTACTTACTGTTTTGTGCCAGTTTAACAGCCAGGCGTCACAGCTGGCAGAACCGTTCCAACAAACTAACCCCTTCAGTGAAATAACGTCTTTTTATAACAAATTACTGCTGCCACCACACGATTTAGGCTGATTCAACTTTAGACAGGCCTCTCGTATTGAGTGGATCAGTGAAGACTTTATTTAACTCCTCTAGTTCGAAAAGCCTCTCCCAAGGGGAATATAAGTGTCCGATGGATGCATGAATAAAATACCAGCAGCTAATCCATGGTGCTCATGTGGTAAACCAGCCCATTGTTTACCTGCATGACATGATTACCAGCAAATTAGCCCACTGATTCACTCAGGTCACTCCACGCTCACTCAGGCCCTTCACATACATTCATGCCTAATTAAATCAATTCCGGGCCATTCAGAATATCAGTTCAGACTCATGGCAGTTCAGTTCTGTACAAGCTAATACACACTAAATGCATCAAAACAGAGTCATCTAGGTCCATTCAGGTCCGATCAGGGCCATTCAGCTCCATTTACGTCCCTCTAGGCCAATTAACTTTAGTCGGGTGCAGTTAGCTACATTTAGATACTACAAGGTTCATTTACAACAGTTACGGCGCATCAAGGCCCCTCTCATACATTCAAACCAGCCAGCTCGCTTTAAAGCCAATTAAGTACCGGTATACTAAGATCCAAACAGCTTCCACTCAGTTAACTGTACTGAAGTTCAATTCATCACAGCCCTTCCAAGTCACTTCAGGTACTACATATCAGTTTCGAATCAGTGAGGTCAATGCACGTCATTTTTTTTTTAATCAGTGTTATTTCATTAAATTAGAAGGGATTTACAGCCCTTAAAAAAAAAAAAAAAAAAAAAAAAAAAAAAAAAATGTTACATCGAACCATACCAATGCAAGTCTCCCCAAGGATAATATTTAATCACCTGAAAATAGTGATAACCAGACTTAATATATGTCCTCATGGTGAAGAAATTGTAATAGTCAGAGTTAGTTTACATTCAAAATCAATTAAATCCAGTTTAGACCAACAAGGACCATTCACGCCATTTCTGTTCGTTCTGACCCTCCATACCTGGTCAGTACAAACCATAAACCACTCACTTTATATAGCGCTGCCTACTTCTTCCTTAGGTGATTCTACACTGAATGAAAAGCCTAATGGTCTCCTGTAACCCAAGACACCACTTAACGTTAGGTGATGCCCATACAGCCAAATAACAGAGTCCTATGAAGCCTTCTAATTTCAGCTACATTCAGTCATGCACGGATCCAAGATGACTAATTTAGCTTATTTCAGTTAGCTTAGGTTATTTTAAGTCTTTTACGGTCACTTCCTGTGAGTCAAAGCAATTGAAGCCCATCACGGCATGTGTCTAAAACCAATTTGATGGGTGAAAAAAATCAACTCCGATAAAATTTTCTACATACAATAAAACAACTCGTGGGGAAAAATCTTGAAATTTAATATGGCCCCCCAAAGAAATCTACTAATATAAAAAAAATAAAAAAAGTATTAAGTGTGGGTACTAGGGCTCTAACGCCATGAGCAAAATCATGGTTCGATTAGCTCAGCGGTTACTGGTAAAAGTCAGTGTTCAATAGTGGCCAAGAGTGGGTGACGTGGGAGAATAAGAGTAGGTAGCGTGGGTGGGGAATGGCATTCGGTGGTGGGGTAGGACGGGACAAGGAGGCTACACCCTGTCATTCTGTCACTAAGAGATGCAACAGTGGCAGCTGGACTTTCTCTCTCTCTCTCTCTCTCTCTCTCTCTCTCTCTCTCTGGAGGGGAGGGGAAAGAGTGGGAGGGATTGGAATGCAGGCGGGCCAGAACGGGGATAACACTGTAAATCCTGTGAAAATGGCCGTTGTTGGTAGGATGGTAAGGAGAATAGAATGGATGGGACGTGGTGACGTTTCAAATGGAGGTTTTAACAATGCAGAAGGAGGAAGTAAACACGCTCTTGGTCACATATACCCGGTGCTTTTCCATCTAAATGTAGAGGGTATAAAAAAAGATATGAAAAAATAAAAAATATAGCAAGAAAAGAGACGAGGAAAATGACAAGGCATAGTTTGAGGAGCGAGGTATCACGTTCGCTTACAATTAAGGAAGAGGGGAGAAGGGGATAGGGGCAGAGGGGAGGGTGAGGGCTGGGGATTACAAAGGGGGGAGAGTACTGGGGAAGATTAAACGTGATGAAGACAGAGACGTGGGAACAGGGCCAGTGAGAGAATAGGAAGGTGAAGGGTGCAATTAGGAGAAAATAAACGTGAAATGGGAGAAAAGGAGGGGTGTATACGTGTGTGTCTGCGCTTTTTTTCTTATGATGAACAAACTCGCCTGACGGTATTACGACTAAATTACGGAAGCTGCCACGGTGCTGATGGAGTTCCTAAAAATTATACATACAGTAATCCCTTCCCTTTGAGGGGTTTCCCCTTAAATGAATGAAATAGTCTAGAGGTAACAAAAATAAAATATAAAAGATGTCATCATAGTGAACAGGTTTAAGTCAGTGTTTCCTATTGGTTGCTAGAAGAAAAGCAAGAAAGGCCCACCCCCGCACCACCACTAGATCACAGCTACTGAGACTACCATTATTACACAATTATACAGCATTACACCACACAGGCACCATACACATACCACCACAAGATTACTGGATAATCTTCACATCATACAGCCTCAAACAGCCATCACTACACCTCTTCATAGCCACTTCACCACCATACTCACAACATGGCATCCCAGATATCTCACAACACCTCATCACCACCATACCACCTCACGGCCAACACACTATCACTTCTTGATTATCACACCAACATACGGCCACCACTATATAACTATCACACCACCTAACTGTCACCACACTATCATGAGGCCTAATTACCCACTGTTACCAGACTATCATACCACCATACGACCACCACAACTATCATACCACCTTACACCCAACAACTCGCTACCACAACCATACTACACTACCAGTACAACCACAATACCACACCAGCACCCAGCCTCTATAAAGCTACCGAAATACCACCGTGTCAAAACCATACCAGCACTGAGACACCATAAAGCTATCAAATCACCACCACACCAGCACCCAACCATCATTAAATTACAAGACAACCACTATACCACCTCAAATACACTTCCATAATCAATCACCCATCACACCATTCGAGTCACCATAAAACTGCCCAACCAATGTCATACCCTTAAACAGCTACCACCACTTCAGCCACCAAACAACTACCAAACCACCACCATACCAACACGAACCCACCAAACTAGCACCATACCACCTCAATGCCACCCAAAACTACCAATCCAGCACCATACCAGCCCAGCACCAGAGCAGCAGCAGCACCCAGCCGCCAATTACGGCACTAATGAGGCACACAAGCGCCAGTTCCCAATAATTACTGGCATCTTCCCCTCACACCTGCCTTGCTCCCTCGTCCACAGGGAGGAAGGAACAGTTTGGGCGGCCAGTTTGACTTAGCAGACTTACTACCCTTCTATTTTACAGGCTTTTATTTTTTTTTTCTGGCTACTTTTCAGTCTATCATTTCTTTTTAATATTCAGTAGGCACTGTTTTTTTAACGTATTCCTTCTCTTCGTTTTGACATACTGAACCAAAGATTTTTTGGGGGGAGCTTCTTCAATCACTACCGGTCCCTTCTTTTAGTAAGCAAGTTTTCTACTGTCATATATATATATATATATATATATATATATATATATATATATATATATTTATATATATATATATATATATATATATATATATATATATATATATATATATATATATATATATATATATATATATATATATATATATATATATATATATTTTTTTTTTTCAGGGTTTAAAATTTTCAGTATCTATTTTTCCAATACTTGCTACGGATTTCCTTACACGTTATTAAAAATTCCTACTATACTTTCTTCTCCTCCGTGTTTATTTTCTAGCATTCTTACTTGATTTATATTTTGTAGTTTATTTTTTTCATTCATTTTTTCCGTGCTTTTCATTTATTTATAAGTATCCTTTTTCCCTCCATACTTAGACTTTCTTAATCTTAGAAGGCTTTTCTTTACCGGTATTCTTATAAGGGTTCTGACTTTCCAATTTATTTCAGGGCTTCCATTTTGGTATTTATTTCCGACCAGTATTCTTACAAAAGTTTTTTTTTTCTTTTTTTTCTTTTTTGAGGGGGGATTTTGGCTTGGATTTTCTCCTTGGTATCTATTTTACTCATACGAAACTTTTCTTTTGGTGCGTGTGTTATTCTTCTTCTTACAAGGCTTTTGTGGGTTATTTTCTTTTACCTGAGTTTATTTTCTAGTGTTTATTTTTTTCTTAATACTGTTTTGCTCTCCAGTGTTATTCATCCATTTTCTTATATGGCATTTTCATATGAATATTTTTCATTTTTCCTAGGGCTGTTTTCCTCATTTATCTTGTCCCTGTGTAAATTCTTTCTAATTTTTACTTGTTAGTTTTGTCCGTGTCATTTTCCCTTATTGTAGTTATTTCCCTTCATTATTGGTGCTTTTATTATTACTATTTTTCCCCCTGTGGCGGGGGGGACACAACCTGGCCGCACTATGGGGTGGTACTACTACTCTGCGGCCAGGTTGTGTTAGGAAGAATACTGCCACCGTATTCCCTGCGTGTCGTAAAAGGCGACTAAAAGGAGCGGGGTGAGGGGACTAGGGACCCCCTCCTCTGTTTTGTAGTTCCTAAAAAGAGACAGGCCAGAGAAAGGGATGCGGGATGGAGTTATCCCCGTACCCTGAAGATTGGGTCTATGAATGTGCGTGGATGTAGTACGATTGAGGCTAAAAGGGAGGAGATTGGGAGAATGTTTGTGAGAAGAAAGTTGGATGTGTTAGCTTTGAGTGAAACGAAGATGAAAGGGAAGGGGGAATCTATGTTTGGAAGTGTGAATGGAAGATTGTCAGGTGTTGATAGAGGAAGGGCAAGAGAAGGTGTGGCCTTGTTAGTGAGTCCGGAAGTTCAGCAATGTGTGATTGAATGGAAGGAGGTGTCATCGAGACTGATGTGGGTGAAAGCGAAATTTGAACGTGAGTTGTGGGTGTTTGTGAGTGCATATGGGCCTGGTAGTGAAAGGGATGAACAAGAGAGGGAGTCTTTCTGGAATGATGTTGATGAGTGTCTGCAGAGTTTTGAAGCGAATGTGAATGTGGTAATGATGGGAGATCTGAATGCTAGAGTGGGAAATGTAGCAGTTGAAGGTGTAGTTGGTATGCATGGTGTGCCTGGAAGAAATGAAAATGGGGAACGAATGATAGCGATGTGTGTTGAGCGAGAGATGGTGATTGGGAATACGCTGTTTGAGAAGAAGGATATTTATAAGTATACATGGGTGAGACAGGAGGGTGGAAGGGTTGTTGATAGAGCCTTGATGGACTATGTGGTTGTGTCTAGGAATGTAATAGGAAGATTGTTGGATGTGAGAGGGGAGGGTGGAGGTATGTCTGACCACTACCTGGTGGAGGGAAAGTTAAGAGTAGGTAAGAGATGGATGAGAGCTAGGAGGGTTAGGTGTGGCAGGGAGGTTTTGAAAGTGAGTGAGTTGGATAAAAGAGAGAAAAAGATAGAGTATCAGGAGAAATTGAAAGATGAGTGGAACGCAGTGAAAGATCGGGAAAATGGCAGCGTGGAGGAGGAATGGCAGTTGTTTAAGAGTGCTGTGGTGGGGCATGCAGAAGAGGTGTGTGGTGTGAGACGTGTGGGTGGTGGTGTAAGAAAAGGAAGTGAATGGTGGTGCGAGGAAGTAAGTATGGCTGTGGCAGAGAAGAGACGTGCATATGAAGTGTGGCTGCAGAGGAAGGATGAGATGTCATATCAAAGGTATAAGGAGAAGAGGAATAGAGCGAGAAGGGCTGTGCGTGATGCTAAAGTGGCAGCAGATGAGAGGTGGGGTAGGCGGCTGACTGAGAATTTTCAGCAGAATAAGAAAATGTTTTGGAAGGAGGTGAAAAGGGTGCGAAAGGGAGAGTCTGGGAAGGAAGAACGAGTAAAAGCAGAGGATGGAAGGATGTTAATTGAGATGGATGCAGTAAGGAAGAGATGGGCAGAGTATTTTGAAAGATTGTTAAATGTAGAGGAGGAAAGGGTGGCTGAGATTGTGGCGGATGGAAGGGTGCAAGGAATAAATGTGTTGGGAGAGTTGAATGATTCTTTGATCACGAAGGAAGAAGTGGAGAAGGCAGTAAAGGAGATGAAAACAGGGAAAGCTGCAGGTATGGATGGGTGTGCTGTGGAATGCCTGAAGGGTGGTGGAGTGACTATTGTTGACTGGTTAGTAAGATTGTTGAATGTGTGCTTTGAGAAAGGTATGGTGCCAATTGACTGGGCAAGTGCTTGTGTGGTCCCGTTGTATAAAGGCAAGGGTGATAAGTATGAATGTACTAGCTTTAGGGGTATAAGTTTGTTGAGTGTTGTAGGTAAGGTGTATGGTAGAGTGTTAATTATGAGAGTTAGAGAGGGTACAGAGGGAGTGATTAGTGATGAGCAGTGTGGCTTTAGGAGAGGGAGGGGATGCGTTGATCAGGTGTTTGCTGTGAGACAAGTGTGTGAAAAGTATTTAGCGAAAGGCAAGGATGTGTTTTGGGCATTTATGGATTTAGAGAAAGCGTATGATAGAATTGATAGGGAGGCTTTGTGGACTGTTTTAAGATTGTATGGACTTGATGGTAGGTTACTAAAAGGGGTGAAAAGTTTTTATGTAAATAGTAGAGCGTGTGTAAGAGTCGGAAATGCTGTGAGTGATTGGTTTCCCGTGAGAGTGGGGCTGCGACAGGGATGTGTGATGTCGCCTTGGTTGTTTAATATTTACATGGATGGTGTTGTAAGGGAGGTGAATGCAAGAGTTTTAGGTGGTCTGAGTCTGGTAAATGTTGATGGAGGAGAGTGGAATCTGAAGCAGCTGCTGTTTGCAGATGATACTGCACTGGTGACTGATTCAGAGGAGAGATTGAGACAGTTGGTAGAGGAGTTTGGAAGGGTGTGTGAAAGGAGGAAATTGAAAGTAAATGAGAATAAGAGTAAAGTGATGAAGTGTACGAGGTTGATAGATGGTAGGGGGATGAATATAGTTTTGAATGGTGAGTTGCCTGAGGAGGTAGATTGTTTTAAATATCTAGGGTCACATGTTGCTGTGGATGGAAGAATAGATGCAGAAGTGAAGTTTAGAATAAATGAAGTAGGAAAGGTGCTGGGAGGAATGAAAAAAGTGTTTAAATGTCGTTCGCTTAGAATGGATGTAAAGAGAAGGCTGTATGAGGGTGTTGTGGTACCGACTGCATTATATGGGGCTGAAACATGGAATATGGGTGTAGCAGAGAGGAAAAGTTTGAATGTGATGGAGATGAGATGTCTGAGGAGTATGTGTGGAGTGATGCATATGGATCGGGTGCGAAATGATGAAGTGCGAAGGAGAACTGGAGTTGTTCGGGAGATGGCTGGTAGAGTTGAGCAGAGGGTGTTGCAATGGTTTGGACATATGGAGAGAATGGATAATGAGCGACTGGTGAAAAAGATAACTAGATCTGATGTGAGAGGTGTAAGGCTGAGAGGAAGACCACGAATAGGATGGATGGACAGTGTGAAGAGAGCGCTGGATGCGAGAGGGATGTCTGTTGAGCAAGGAAGAGTGGCTGTGCGTGACAGAAATAAATGGAGAGAAATTGTGAATGAATAAGTGATGACTCAGCCCTGAGGGGATATTCTCCCGCATTTGGTCTGATCAGCTAGTCAGGTCAGGTGCGGGTAAGGGGATGGGTCTGTTATGATGTGGCAGGGGTAAACCAGTTCTGCTGTCGGGCCCTGCTGCGGATGTCACTGATTGCATTGCCCAGTTGACCCTTGTGCGGTGTGGTGCGGTGAGGATCTGTCCGTTCTCTCCTTTGGGGCTAAGATGCAAATGAATGTGTTTGAATGGATGAGTAAATGGAGAGTGAGTCGTCCTGTCTCGGCTACCTCCCTTTCCTTGGGGGAAGCAGCCTAGGTATATAGATAGATAGATAGATTTTTCTTCCATCTTTACTCACTCTTACCCGAGTTATTTTTTAAATGTAATTTCTACTTAATCTTACTAAATATTTTGTATTCATGAGTATTTTTCTAATTCTTACTAGTTTTTCCTTTTTCCATACCCGTTTTCTCTTATTTTTAATACATTTTTTTATTTTTTTCCTTGTTGCTGTTGTTCCCCAGCGTTTATGCTCTCTTAGCCTTCATAGAGTTTTCCTTTCCAATATTTCTCCCTTGTGCCCGTCTTCCCGTCAGTTAAAGAGGCACCATGGCACCTCTTCCTTAGCTATTTATTTTTCGATGTACCTCACTAATATCCTTTTGTACGTTATCTACACAGAGTATCGAGATATTAAATGGATTTATATAACACAAGGGCGGACAGTGAGATATAATACGCAAAATAAATCGCTTAACAAAATGTGTTAGGGAGCTTCCTTATGCGACAAGAATACAGGCCCTAGTCTTCACATGATTTTCTTTTCCAGTGTTTATATTTAATTAGTTTTGCCAGGTTTTTCTCCATTTTTTTTATTAAAGTCTTTTCCTGTGTAGATTTTTCTTTTTCTTACATTTCCCCCAGACTGTGTTTCTTATTCTTACTCCCCCTTTGTCTGTTTTCTATTCTTAATGTGTGTGTGTGTGTGTGTGTGTGTGTGTGTGTGTGTGTGTGTGTGTGTGTGTGTGTGTTTTCTCCACTGTAGCTATATTCTTTCCTATTGTTAGCAGGGTTTCATTTACCAAAGCAGTTTTTTCTTATTCTGACTAAGGTATTATTTTCCTGAGCATTTTTTGTTTCTAACATACGTTTTCTTTTTCAATATTTACTCTTCTCACTCCTCCCAGTTTTTTTTTTTTTCTTCATTTCAGGGTTTTCTTTTTTACATTTTTTATAAGTTTTTCCATGGTACATTTTTTTTTCTTATACTTCTAGGGATTTCCATTTTTTCAAGTGTATATTTTTATATTTCTAAGATTATTCTTTTCAGGTGTTTCTTCTTTTTCATTGTTTTGACACCTACTTGCTTGAGTCGTGTGTGTGTGTGTGTGTGTGTGTGTGTGTGTGTGTGTGTGTGTGTGTGTGCTTTACCTACCAGTACCTGTTTTCATTTACCATACTTGGCAGACTTACAAGGTTTAGCTTTTCCACGGTACAACTTTGTTCTTCCTTCTGACGCAGATATTAAATATTTTCCGTTTACTACGCCTGATATCTCTCAAACTGGCCGACTTATCAGGGTTTTCCAATTTTTTTTGTTTTTCTGTATTCTGACTTAGCTAACGTACGCGGATCTTTATCTTGTTTTACCTATACACTTACTCAAGTTTACGTATTTATTCTTAGTATTGATTGCAGGATTTCCTAGGATGTTTAATGTTTTTTGGGGGGATTCAGACTTAGTAAGCTAACAATATTTTTCCTTTATGCGTATTCTTCCTTTGTGTTTTGATTTAGCTGACTTAGTATTTTTCGTTTACTCTTTTTTCTGCATTTCGACTGGGCAGACTAGTGTTCACGTTTACTCTGTTTTGACTTACCAGACTACTAGGGTATTTCTGTTGAGCATTTGTGTGTGTGTGTGTGTGTGTGTGTGTGTGTGTGTGTGTGTGTGTGTGTGTGTGTGTGTGTGTGTGTGTGTGTGTGTGTGTGTGTGTGTGCACTTTGACTTGCCACTAACATTTTCCTGAGTTTACTCTCCTTCTCTGTGCTGCGAATTTGTTGACTGAGTTTCTTCCGCGACAGGAGTAGACTGTAGCACCAGTCGAGCAGGGCAGTACTCCCAAAGTGGATGGAAAGCTGAAGACAGGGAGAGCTGGAGCTCCCGTTTCATCAGCCCTCGGGACTAGGTCCCGACCATCCCCCTTTGCTGAACTTTTTCAGTGTCTCAGTAACACAGAGAGTAGGCCAGCATGCTCTCCAATCCAAGTTTCTCTAACTATCAACACCAAACTACATGCACAGTACACACCACACTTCCTTATCAAAATTTTGAAAAATGGCATCGAATAACATAGCCTCGGAGTCCAGGAGGGGGGGGGGACCATAAATGCCCCCACCTTCTGCCCCTCTCCCGGTGACGACTCAAGATGCCTGGAACCACTGTCTGACTCAATTCTTCATTTCTGCAACATTCGTGGCCTTTCCTCTAACTTTCGCTCTGTTGAGCACCACCTCTCCTTCTCTAAACCTCACCTTCTTTTTCTAACTGAGACTCAGCTGTCTGAGGGAACTGACAGCAGACCCTTTTCTGTATCCTCCTCCTTTTTCTATACTCATTTCAAAGCCAAAGGTGGCTGTTGTGTACTGTATATATACGCAACAACTTATCTTGCTCTCGTGTTCCTGAACTCGATTCTTCTGAATTCTCTACACTCTGGCTTCGGTTCTCCTGTCATTCTCTGACTAAATATACCTGTGCTGTTTACTTATCTCCTAATTCTACTATCAAAAATTCTTTGACTATCTTATTTCTACAATGGAACACATTCTATCAAATTCTCCTTTCTCTGAAATCTCCATTCTTGGAAATTTCAATGTTCACCACCACCTCTGGCTCTCCTCTCCTTTCACTGATCCACCTGGTGAACAAGCCTACACCTTTTCTATCCTTAATGACCTAGAGCAGCTTGTACAGCACCCTACGCGTATCCCAGACCGCCTTGGAGAGAGCTCCAACATACTTGACCTCTTCCTTACAACTAATCCTTCTGCTTACACTGTTAATCTTTTCTCTCCGTTGGGCTCCTCCGATCACAACCTTATCACCTTAACTTGTCCTATCGATCCGGTATGGCCTGCAGACCCTCCAAAGAAACGTCGTCTGTGGCACTTTGGAGCGGCAGACTGGGAGGCCCTCAGGCAGTACTTCTTCGATTTTCCCTGGAAGGATTATTGCTTCCATGGCCGGGAGCCATCTGGGTGTGCCTTGCGCATTACAGAGGTTATTCTCTCGGACATGGAAGCTAGATTCCTTTCTGGTCGTTCTATAGCCACTGTTGTAGAAGGCCATCGTTCTTCTCCTAGATCTATCAACAGTGGTGTTCCTCAGGGCTCTGTCCAATCACCAACTCTCTTCCTTTTATTCATCAATGATCTAAGCTGTACATCTAACCCTGTCCACTCATACGCTGATGACTCCACCCTTCACCTTTCCATTCGGTTCCCGCAACGCCCATCTCAACAGTTATTTCAACAAACAAGGGATGAGGCTATGGCACACCTAGTGTCTGACTTGGCTCGTATCTCTGACTGGGGTAAAAATAATCTGGTTGGTTTTAATGCATCTAAGACTCAGTTCTTACACCTATCAACCCGACAAAATCTTCCACAGGTATACCCACTAATGTTTAATAATATTCAACTTAATCCTGCATAATCCTTGAACATGCTTGGGGTTTCATTTACTCGGGACTTATCTTGGAAAGATCATATTACATCTCTTGTAAAATCTGCTTCCAAGAGATTGGGTGGCTAAGCCGACTCCGCTCTTTCTTTACCCCTGCACAATTGTTGACTCTATACAGGGGCGGAACTCTCATGTGTGGGGAGGCTCCCCACATACAGCTCTTCTCAATAGGGTGGAGTCAAAGGCTTTTCGTCTCATTAACTCTCCTCCTCTTACTGACTCCCTTCAACCTCTGTCCCTTCGCCGCACTGCTGCATCTTTATCACTTTTCTATCGCTACTTTAATGGTCACTGCTCCTCTGAACTGTCTGCTTGCATTCCTCCATCTCTACGACGGGCGCGTAGCACCCGTCTGGCAGCAAACTCTCATCCCTTTTCTGTCCAACTCTCTAATGCAAGAGTTAACCGTTACTCCCAGTCTTTCATTTATGCTACAGGTCAACTCTGGAACTGTCTCCCTCTGTCTGTATTTCCTGCTTCCTATGATCTCCAGTCTTTCAAACGCAGTGTGTCTAGGCATCTCAAAATGATCGGATCTTGAATTTGGCTCTCTATTGTATTTTGTTTTTCTCTTGGAGGGAACTGTTACCGCGGGCTCATGGCCTTTGGTTCCTTCTTCCTCGCATAAAAAAAAAAACATGTCAGGACTCCATATTATAATTACAAATCATAATAGATAGATAGATAAATAGATAGATAGACAGCTCCAGGCAAGCCTGGGAAAGGGAAATGATCTTGCAAGTTAACTGAGGAAATGCTGACAATACACAGGAAGTACCAAGTCAGGGGATGATATAGGTAGTGTGTCAGCGAGACAGCATACGAACAAAGCCTAGTGACCATACACAAACATACACACATACTCACACACAGGTTTCTGGAACTTTCCAACCACAGTGTAACACACGTGACACGACCCCTGCTTCACCAGAATTTAGGAAGCAGAGCTGAGAAGGAGGCTAGCCATAGAACAGGCAGGTAGTACGAAGAACGAGCTTAGCAACATGGAAGAGAGAGAGAGAGAGAAAGAGAGAGAGAGAGAGCAAGACAGGAGGTAGCTCACGGGACTCTACTTAACTTCACTCGTGTGTGAGAGACTTTGTTAATATTTCCAAGACTAATAAAAATAGTCCCATACTATTCTTTACCTCTCCTGTCATTGCATGACAAATGGGAACGAAGATTATCTACTTACAAACTACTCACGTATAACAACCGCTCGTCCACAAGTCTAATATATATATATATAACTAAACTACAAAACATCACTACAAGTTTCTACAAAGTCTTTTATGACATACATTCCTTTCTCATATCCTTTGACTAATGCAAGAAAACCTTGGCTTAATCACGCTTGTTCTAATGCTGTTCGCAACAAGGAGAGGGCCTATAAAAGGTACCGGAGCCAACCCGCCCCTGAATCACATCTTTTATATGTTTCTGCCCGGAATCGTGCTAAGTCTGTTCTTCACTCTGCTAAAAATAATTTCATATGCACAAAATGCTCTCAACTCTCTAACTCGAATTCTTCCCGCTCCTTCTGGCACCTTGCCAAAAACCTTTCTAACAACTTTACCTCATCATCCTTCCCTCCTCTTTTCTACTCTGATGGCTCTGTAGCTATTTCTTCTACTGATAAAGCAGATCTCTTCGCTCAGACTTTCTCCTCCAATTCCATCTTAGACGATTCCAGTGCTGTTCCTCCATCACTTCCCCCCTCTGACTTCCTCATGGCTAACATTAAAATTTCTTCAACTGATGTATTTTCTGCCATCACTCTCCTCAATACTAATAAGGCATATGGGCCTGATGGAGTCCCTCCTGTTGTCCTCAAGAACTGTGCTTCTGTGCTTACACCCTGCCTAGGCAAACTCTTTCGCCTTTGTCTATCAACTTGTACCTTTCCTTCTTGCTGGAAGTTTGCTCTCATTCAGCCAGTCCCAAAGAAGGGTGACCATTCCCAACCCTCTAACTATCGTCCAATTGCTTTAACATCCTGTATCTCAAAAGTTTTCGAGTCTATTCTTAATAGAAAAATTTTAAAGCATCTTTCCTATTACAACCTTCTTTCTGATCGTCAGTATGGGTTCCATCAGGGACGCTCCACAGGCGATCTTACCTACCTTTCAGACTCTTGGTCATCCTCCTTTCGGGACTTTGACGAAAGCTTTGGCATTGCACTTGACATCTCAAAGGCTTTTGATCGAGTCTGGCATAAATCTTTAATTTCCAAACTGCCCTCTTACGGTTTTTATCCTTCTATCTGTGCCTTCATCTCTAGCTTCCTTTCTGGTCATTCTATAGCCGCTGTTGTAGATGGCCATCGTTCTTCTCCTAGATCTATCAACAGTGGTGTTCCTCAGGGCTCTGTCCTATCACCAACTTTCTTCCCTTTATTCATCAGTGACCTTCTAAGCTGTACATCTAACCCTACCCACTCAAACGCTGATGACTCCACCCTTCACCTTTCCATTCAATTCCCACAACGTCCATCTCAGCAGTTACTTCAACAAACAAGGGATGAGGCTATGTTACACCTAATGTCTGACTTGGCTCGTATCTCTGACTGGAGTAAAAATAATCTGTTTTTTTTAATGCATCAAAGACTCAGTTTTTGCACCTATCAACCCGACAAAATCTTCCATGGGTATACCCACTAATGTTTAATAATATTCAACTTAATCCGCCATCATCCTTGAACATGCTTGGGGTTTCATTTACCAGGGACTTATCTTGGAAAGATCACATTACATCTCTTGTAAAATATGCTTCCAAGAGATTGGGTGTGCTAAGCCGACTCCGTTCCTTCTTTACCCCTGCACAATTGTTGACTCTATACAGGGGTTTTATCCGCCCCTGCGTGGCGTACAACTCTCATGTGTGGGGAGACTCCCCACATACAGCTCTTCTCAATAGGGTGGAGTCAAAGGCTTTTCGTCTCATTAACTCTCCCCCTCTTAATGACTCCCTTCAACCTGTCGCTTCATCGCACTGTTGCATCTTTATCTCTTTTCTATCGCTACTTCAATGGTCACTGTTCCTCTGAACTGTCTGCATGCATTCCTCCACCTCTACGACGGGCGCATAGCACCCGTCTAGCAGCAAACTCTCACCCCTTTTCTGTCCAACTCTCTAATGCAAGAGTTAACCGTTACTCCCAGTCCTTCATTTATGCAACAGGTCAACTCTGGAAATGTCTCCCTCTGTCTGTATTTCCTGCTTCCTATGATCTCCAGTCTTTCAAACGCAGTGTGTCTGGGCATCTCGAAATGAATGGATCTTGAATTTGGCTCTCTCTTGTATTTTGCTTTTTTCTTGGAAGGAACAGTTTTGCGGGCTCATTGCCTTTGGTTCCTTCTTCCTCACAAAAAAAAAAAAAAAAAGGAATGGGTGCAACCCATCCATTCACTACATGTGCTGTTAACTACACATGACTGCACCAAATGACTGGCCAAACGGTTTACTTACACCAGGGACCTATTTACTACCCTGGAAGTCCATGAGGATAAGGCACCCCTATCTGATGCGGCCTATAAGAGTTTAACCCTACATAAGAAGACCTGTGCCATATGGATACACGGCCAGGGTGCATTTATGTTTTGCAGTTAATGGTGTCCACAATAATGGGTAATGGGCAACTTTTTCGTTACACCAAGCAGTCCTGAGCCAGCCCATGCTGTTTCTGCCCACAGGCTCAAGTTCCCGCCATTGTCGACACTCTGGTGAGTACCTGTGTATCCAATTGGCACATGTCT
>NC_137040.1:12670496-12895496 GCF_032717465.1 Coenobita brevimanus | reverse complement strand
TGAAAGATACATCCTTTCGGTTTTGGTTTCATGTCGATATGACGAATTTGAAAGGACTTACGGCGAAAAAACTATTTCTTTTTTTTTTTTTACATTTTTTTGGGCCTACAGCCTGGGCCTTGGCCCAATTTGGCCCAGAATTTAATCAGATGATCAGAGGGTCATAGCCCATCATCCCTGTAATTTTAGTCAAAATCGCACCAGTAGGCTAGTTTTCGCGCAAAGTTAACAGACAGAGAGACAAACAGACAGACGGGCAGATAGACAGACAAACAAACAGACAGATCGAGTGAAAACAATACCCATCCCCAAGCCCCTCCGGGACGGGGACGGGGAATAATCCATCCATCCATCCATCATCCAATCCTATGTTGCCCCATGAGGAGTGTAGGAGCCCGAGGCTATGTAAGTTGGTCCTGACATTTAAGATAAGAGTGAACGGGTAATGACACTACTACTACTACTACTAATAATAATAATAATAATAATATTATTATTATTATTATTATTAACAATCATGGTACGGTGAGAGAGAGAGAGAGAGAGACAGAGAGACAGACAGACAGACAGACAGACAGACAGAATATGCACTTGAGGGTTTTATTCCCGACTTGCTTCTTACACACCAAAGTTTTAAGGACTGTCTCGAGTCTCGGAGGGGAGGAAGAGACGACAAGGGAAAAGGAGAGAAAAGAGAAGAAAAGAGGAAAGGGAAAATGAGAAGAGGAGAGGAGGGGAGAGAAGACTGGTGAGGAGAGCAGGAACGGAGAGGTTGAAATTAGATGAAAGATAGGAGAAAAGACAAAGGAACAGAGAATTATAAAATACAAAAAGAAAACTGAGAAGAGAAAAGAGGATAAAAAATGAAGAAAGGAAAGGAGCAAAATGAAAAGACAGAGGCAAAAGATGAGGAAGGCGTCGAGAAGAGGAAAGAAGTAACAAAGCAAAGTATATACAGTGGGGAAGAGAACCGAGGAAGTAGAGGAGAGAAGAGAACGGCAAGAGAAGAGAACATCGGGAAGAAGAGATGATAATAAGATAAGCAAGAGAGGTAAGAAAAGCATACGAAGATTGGAAAAGGGGAGAATTAACAAAGAATTATGGGGCGAAAAAGGCAGAGAAAGCCCGATACCCTAAGTGACTACAGAAGAGAGAGAGAGAGAGAGAAAGAGAGAGAGAGAGAGAGAGAGAGAGAAAAGTTAGCATCTCAAAAATTAGTGCATTCAGAGGAGACAACACAGGAGTAATTTAGTGCAACGTATGCAAGACAGAAACAATCACAATCTTTATAATGTGCAGAATTTTTAGCCACTGCTAAACTTTTCTACTGTTGTACTGTTCACAGCCTACGAGGGTGGTTCGTCGCGGGCTGAGCACATGTAAAGTTTTCATGTAAGCTGGTGTTGAACTTCATCCAAATAATCTTCCATCAAAGTTTCTTGCTAGATTCCCGTCAAGGTTAAACATTTTTCTATAATCTATATCGTCAAACTTCTTTAGTATTTTGAAAACTTGAGTTAGCTGATTCGCGAGGCGTACAAGACTCTCACAAAATGAAACCCACAACTTTTAATCTTTGTAGCTTAGCCTCCTAATCCATGGAATAAGACTCATATCCCCCGCTTGTATGCTTTCTCTCTCTCTGCATCTGATGGTTGACGTCAACTACAACTGTACTGCATACTCCACATGAAGTAAAGCAGTTACAGTATTAAGAACTATCACATCGTTCCTGAAGCTAAACTGCCTCTTTAGAAGCTAAATAATTTCTGGGCTCTGGAAACTTTAGCCATAAACTAAGAGACGGATACATGGCTGCAGCACATAAACATATAGCAATCCAATGCTGTGGCACAGATATAACAGGCGGCTCAATTACCAGTTTATACAAACGCTCCTTAACTACTTCCTTATCCCCTAAAGAAAGATGGTGGAATACAGGAGGGCCACTTAGGCTTGAGGTCCACCTGGTTCACATTTCAAGCGAACCCCGGGAAACAACAAAAACGGTTCTGGAATCAAGGTTCGAGCGCTTTCTTACCTCAAGTTGATTCTGTTCAATACGGTAAAGCATTTACGAAACACGACACACAAGAACACAACACCAAACCTCACAAGATCCCCAAATGGCGTGTGTGTGAATGTCTGAATGAAAGGTTCCTCCCCCAGTTCCATCACACCTCTGATGAATCACGAGATCAAATTATCATATAAATTGCTTTCAATCTAACCATACCTATTCGTAATTCTCCTTCGCCCTTAACGTATTTCATGCCGTATGTGTGCGTATGGGATCGTGTGTGTGTGTGTGTGTGTGTGTGTGTGTGTGTGTGTGTGTGTGTGTGTGTGTGTGTGTGTGTGTGTGTGTGTGTGGACATCCGCGTCTTGATGATGATAAGGAGGAGGAGGAGGAAGAGGATAAGGAAGAGCATTTCAGGGAGTGCAACACCCACACCCAACTTGTCTCAGGGCAGAATATTTCACTTTCCCCTTTGACTTGACTTTCGCGCGCGTGCGTATATTCACAAGTGAATGAATATATGCTTACTTTCATGAATGTATATAAGTTCATGAATGCGAGGTTATTAGTCATTTTTTATTCTAACTGCTGCCGTCAAATTTTAGTAAATTATTTAGACCTTCGTGACCGTCAGATAATTTTACTTGTCTGAGTGAAACTTGCAATACTCCTTGAGTTATAAATACACTGCACACAAACCGGTTAAGGAATTCATCACTGATACGACGGTAAGCTATATTACACAGGTTAATGAAGACAAACACATGCAACAATGAAATACAGGACATTAACCCTTTGATACTGACACACACATACACACATGAGAGAGAGAGAGAGAGAGAGAGAGAGAGAGAGAGAGAGAGAGAGAATCTTCGAGTAAATTATGCTATCCCATCCCTCACACCCTTACCACATTTCAACACACTGCACTGGAAGGAAACAAGCTCGATGTTGGGGTCAGTTCTGTGCCAGCCATGCAACAATATCTCCCAACGTTCTCCTATGACGCTTAACACGCTCTTCGTACTGATACTAATTACAACATTAAGTGTAATAGTACCAATGATGGTAATAACATAATTAATATATGATTACAGGGACAACAGTATAAGCAGCAACAGAGGTGGTGGTAGTAGTAGTAGCAGTAGTAGTAGTAGTAGTAGTAGTAATGATGATGATGATGATGATAATAATAATAATAATAATAATAATAATAATAATAATAAATAATAATAATAATAAACTGACACACGCATACGACTATGTCCTGTTCCGGCGTTTCATCGTATAAGTAGAGAACAATATTGCGCTTATGAATAATGAACTTTTTCCATGAACTAAAACCAGGGGATTAGGAATACTCACCAGCATTAATGAGCAGTCTTTCCAACTACCACCGATGCCACCTACAAGAGGAGAAAAACAAGTCAATCAGCATCCTTCTCAAATGTATACCAATAATCGTGCCCCTGTTCATCACTCAATCATCAAGATAAGCACATGAAAAGCTAATGGTATCTTGGAGGAAAAAAATCGTATCTTCTCTCCCTTTTCCAAACAGAAAGTACACATAGTAACTGTAAATCTTGAAGTTACAGTAAAAATTCAAACATCAACAGCATGGCCGAAGACACTGATTATTCAATCATTCATTTCAGCACACAAGCCTATGGTATAACAACGAACAAGCAAAATTACAACTGTTGCATTTTTAAACAGTTCCTTGTTAAAATCACCCAAGCAAATTCCACCCGCGAAAATTACTCACATTAGATTACCACGCCAAATATTCCATCCATAAAACGAAAAATTCCACCCACACTCAAATATTATATATATATATATATATATATATATATATATATATATACCGGTGTGTGTGTGTGTGTGTGTGTGTGTGTGTGTGTGGACGCTCAGTGGTAGAGCGCCTGACTCGAGACTGAAGAGTCGTGAGTTTGCGTCGCGCCTAGGAGAGCTGCCTTGCCGGGAGAGGTAACGCTCTCCTGTCATCTACCAGGCTTCACAAACGGCTGCTGAGCGACAGCGCCGCACGTCGTCGTACGGGAGTCAACGATCACCCCTCAAGGGCGATTCACAAACGCTGTATTTGGCTCCCTTCCAAGACTCTTCCGTAGCAAGCAGGGATTTTTCTGGGTAAAATTTACGCGACCAATCAGCAGGCACCGATCTATCACGTGACTGAATTTAAACAGACAACACCCTCCCCCATCCTCCTCCCTTCCTCCTCCTTCTCTCCCTCCCTCTCCCCACAAAACAAGTACATACTGTACTGTACACAAATACGTACATATGCATTTACGCACGTAATTACGTACGTACTTAAGGACAATTGTATTCCAAGGCGGACGAAAGTATTTATGTACATATGAATATAAGTATTCACGCACGTACGTACGTGAATACTTACATAAGTATATACTTATGTACGTACGTCAACTCATGTAAGCACGTACTTACGTACGTACGTGAATACTAATGTAAGTACGTACGTGAGTACTAACGTAAGTACGTACGTGAATACTTACGTATGAACGTACTTACGTACGTGAATACTTACGCAATACGTACGTACTTCCGTAAGCACGTACATACGTGAGTACGTACATGAATGCGTTAGTACGTACATAGGTGCGTACGTAAATACGTGCATAGGGGTGTACATAAGTACGTATACATGTACGTACGTACGTAAGTACGTACATGGGTGCATTCGTAGGCATGTACAGACATTCATACATAAACACATGCGTACGTAATTACGTACGTACAGTACATGCGGACGTACTTATGTACGTGAATACTTACGCAAGGACGTACGTATGTACGTATTTCCGTAAGCACGTACATACGGGCGTACGTAAGTACGTACATAGGTAAGTACATGAATGCATTAGTACGTACATAGGTGCATATGTAAATACGTGCATGGGCGTGTACGTAGTTACGTATACAGGTGCATTGGTAGGCACGTACATATAAACAAATGCATGCGTACGTAATTATGTACGTGGATGTGTACGTAAGTACGTACGTAGATCCAGATGTATGTACACAGGTGCGCATGTAAGTATGGTACGTACATAGGTACGTGTACATTCCCTTCATGTCGCACATCTCACAGCTGTTTTGGTCGGGGGTCATGTAATCGATACAATGTGCCTCTATCTCCGAATCACGATCCTGTAAGGGTGGTCTGGAGGACCCTTAGCGAAAGGGAGACGCTACGACAAAAAATGGCGGCCGACACAGTTTGTGCATGCCGGTGTAACGCCGAAAGGGAGCGGCGTTACCGGTAAGGGAGGCGTCAAGAGCGTGCGACCGTTTGTGAATCCGGGCCCAGGGTTGTAGCAGCCGTGGCTCAAGAGGTTAGAGCACTCTGGCCGAGAAGTCGGAGGTTCGAGTCCACCCAAGGGTCACAGGTAGACATCAGGAGGGGCATCCGGTCATAAAGTGTTACATGTTCCAAAACCACAGTCCTCTAACCAAGGGCAACGCCTTAGCCATTATCGAAGAAAGGGGTCACGACGAAAAACTTAAATTAACAACAACAACAATAATAATAATAATACGTACAGTATGTGTACTTATAAAAGAGCCGCGTTGTTTGTTTGTCTTTCAGTCACGCCCAAATCAAGGGGTCAAAGACCCTCAGACCCATAAATATTCTGAATCAACGTAGCCTAAGGATGGTTTTAGGGGAGTCAAAATTCAGATCTGGGTCATTTGAAGTCAGAGGGGTCAAAATTCAGATCTGGGTCATTTGAAGTCACCGGAAGTGTTCAATTTTTTGGCTCGGGCAACGCCGGGAACCCCTGCAGCCCAATTTTTGGCATGGAGACACAAATGACCTCCAGTTCGGACATACGCTATGAGGTGGACCTCCGAGGTCATTTGAGGTCACCGGTCGGTCATTTGAGGTCACCAGTAACAGTAAACAAGTGAGCACAAATAGTGCATTAGTCTGCGACAGCTGAAATAGAGAGTTCCTGGACTCTTATAATCCCTCTTCAAAAGCGTAAGAGGTACACGGTCTTCCTGGAGTAGAAAGATTGAACTAGAACAAACTGGTCTGAAATGTTCGTCTTTTTGGCCCAGGCAACGCCGAGTAGGCCTACCCCTGCTAAAAGGACTACATGTATACAAATATATATGACAACTAGATACAGACAGATAAAGCAAATATCTAAAATATCGCTACAACTTAAACATATGTTACGTGAATTTAATGAAAAGTGTAAGTTATGAACAACACCTTTCAGATACGCCTATTTATTATCAGTACTACAACATGCCACCAACGTTATTTGTACATTGACAGCGTGATATTTACTGTCCTTCATCGTTTGGTCATTGAATATGAACCTGAACTTTGCCACCTTTATAGAAAAGTTGACACTAACAACAGCATATATTTGCCTTTTTTGGAAGGAAGGGGAGACGGTTGCATAAAATTTCAGAGGCATCCAGAAACAGAATCGTTTTGTAAAGCCTCGTATTCCGCCACTGGGGGGGGGGGGATACTTTGGTATACACAGGTAGCTGCGCACACTTTTTGTCTATAAATCACACTTCGCGAAGCAACCACCGGATTGCTGTCGACTTCTTTAACCACTAAAACTCCAGACGACTGAATACTGCCTCATAAAGACCCCTGGTACTGGATGGGTTTATGAAGGCTATATTAACTAACCCCTCCAGTTAGAAATGTCTCTTGGTCTATACGGTCATCTCGAGATACAAAGAAGTTTGGATATAATATAAAACAAACTCATCACAAGAGTAAACATCAGCTCTTCACCCATTCCCTTGCTTAATTCACCATCCAGACTCTTTTCTTCATGAAAGGCATCTCATATTTCTGAGACTTGTGAAGGCTTTATCTAACCCATGCAGTTCAAAATATCGTCAGGAAATAGCAAATATATTATAGAAAAATAAAAAAATGATCGCAGTGAGGGTGATACTGCCAAATGTTCGAATCACACATCGCTGTTATCATCCTGGATCAAGATACAAACGCACTTAACGATCCGTTCTCTGTCGTAGCTCTAGTTTTGAACTGCAGTATGGACAATGAGGCTATCGAATCTTCCTCTGTCCCCTGTTCTAACTTACTAAATATACCTTAAGTAGTCAGACAAAAAAAAAAAATGCAGGCTATAACTGTTTTCTGCTGGATGATCACGGAAAGGGGTGCAAAATTTTCCCCTTTCCAATTTCCTCCTGTAAAAACATATTTAAGTGTATCCCACACCTGCTTCGAATCCTCTGAATCTGACAGGTCTACGAATACGATACCGTCGCTTAGGCTGCGTTCACACCAAGCGATTCGATTCGATTCAATTCATGGAGAATCAATTGATTCGATTCATTTTGAATCAGCGCCGTTCATACCGACAGAATCAAACTGTCAGAATCAACAGGGAGTAGTGCAATGGCTGACTTGAACGAGGATGGACGTAGACGCTCTTGCTGAAATAGAGGTGTTGCTGTGGCTGAGGCGGCGTAGGCGTAGGCGTCCAAGAAGAATATGGGTGCATGAAATTAATGCAAAAAGACCTGATTTTGGGAGTTTCGGACACTTGTTCCCAGATTTGATAAACAATTCAGACAAGTTTTATGATTATTTTAGGATGACCACTGAACAGTTTAAAATGCTAGTGGAGTTGACTGCACCCAACATAAGAAAACAGAATACTAATTACCGACGTGCAGTTGGAGTTGAAGAAAGGATTGCCATTTACCTTAGGTAAGAAGTGAACTGTTAAAAAGTCTGAAAGTTGGGAGAAGTAGTGTTTCATGCAGTATAAAAGACATCTTTTATTTCTGGTTATGAATACAGAATACATTAAGAAAACATATCTTTTATTTCTGGTTGTGCATAGAGTAAAAATAAGTATAAATTCTTTGTTTCTGGTTGTGAATATATTAAGAAAATAGACATCCTTTATTTATGGCTGTGAATACAGTAAAAAAATAGACATCCTTCATTAATCACTGAATAGAGTCAAAAAATAGACATAATATGTTTATCGTTGTGAATGCACCAAAATCATTGTTCCACTTTTTAGCATCATAAATAGTACGTCGCTCTCTCACTAAATTTATCATGACGTCCGGCAGCATGGTGCTCACTCCTCCACTGAATCGCCGTGACTGATGAAAAAATGGACCCTCGCGCATCAGTGATTCTGAATCGCCTTGAATCGCCATGATTTGAATTGAATTGATTCGCTTGGTGTGAACAGTTCCTATAGGAATTAACATGTCGCATCAAGACGAATCATGAATCGATATGATTCTCCATGAATTGAATCGAATCGAATCGCTTGGTATGAACGCAGCCTTACAGGAGAAATCAGGTGGGTTTGATGCGTTACTTTTACTCCCATATTTTTCACTGGGCCACGTTCTAATATCGGCAGATACTACGTTCCGGGTATTTAGATTTGATTTTAAGCAATCGACTGTAGATATGTTCCCCATTAGCTCCCTCCAGTCACTTTGTGTGTGTGTGTGTGTGTGTGTGTGTGTGTTTATTCCTGCAGCTTCCATATGAGTTTATTCAGCTTTAGGAGAGTTTACAAACTGGGGAGGTAGATATAGCTCTGATTAAAATATTCATTGCAAAATATCATTCCCAACTTAGAATAAAATCATCTGGATATAACAAAACAAAATACACAGATGCAAGAGGTTAACTACTTTCTTACCTGGTCATATGTGGAAAACGGAATAAAGTTTACTTACTATACTCCACAGTCGATGTGACAATTATGCTATACTCTACGTCACTTACCCAAATATACCCTGTTACGACCCGGTAGCAAAGTAATGACGTCATTTGTGTACTTAGCCTAATTGTGGGACTTTCTTTAGAAATCACTTAATTACCGTCGCTGACCTTAGGCCTGCTTATTATCTTTGCTCTGTTACTTTTTATTCGTAAGCGTATATGCTGGGTTGCACTGACGCTAACTGAATTTCACACCATGTGAAGTTAGGATATACAGTACTTAGAGCATACATGTATATGCAGGCATATCATTAAACGGTTTTTGCACTAAAATCAACCCCCGATGAGGGCGGGCAGTAAGAGAAAGATGAGTGAGTTGGTGGAGGGGGAGGGATATTCCAACCAGGGCTTCAGCATGAAATTTTAATGGAACAATATATGGTCACAATCAGTGGCTTTGAACCAAATGTTGCTCGCTGGAAGGAAGAGATCAGAGTAATGCGAGATAACACCATCCCAGAGGCACTGATTCATTGGGGAAATTTACTTGGTGAAATGACCGTTTTTATTTTTTTTAAGAACCATATAAAACACACACATACACACACACACACACACACACACACACACACACACACACACACACACACATTTCATTTTTCCAGTCAAACGAATCACATACTATAGCGGTAATTTTCGAACAAAAATCAGTATATTTATAGATACAATGTCAGCATCCTTTACAAACTCGTACCGTAGAACACATAGCTGTTCTCCTTTAACTCCAATTGGAGGGAAGGAAGTTTTTTCTAAGCTAACTATACAGTAATCGCCTGGCGGTAGCAAGAAACTACTAAAGTAACCATGCTATGGGATTACTGGAGGCTGATTTTAACCCCTTCGCTGTGGATCACTTAAAAAAAAAAAAAAAAAAAAAAAAAAAAAAAACGGATACTTTTTAAACGTGGGCCGAATGGATTAATCACTCATTACTAGATTATAATGGTGGATAATCAGGTTTTATGTCGACAATGACGTTAGCGGGAAAATTTCTGTATACCGTACTGACACCAGCAGAATTTTTTAAGTTCGAAGTTAACCCTTAAATTGCGATGATGGACCTTGATACACCATTTTCTGTAACCTAAAACTTCAGCCACGAGCGTTTTCACTGGTAGACAGGCCACTTTAACGTAGACCCGAGAGTGTCAGCAGTCGATTTTAAATACCCATATCTTTATACATGCGTGCTTATCCTGTACATACAGTATGTCTATGGCTACATGTGCGTGAATATATACATATATGCATAGATATATATTTGTGCATACGTGCCACTCTGCATACGTGTGAAGATACGTATACTGTATTTGTATCACTTTGCTCATCTCAAAACAACTTTGTACCATGTATGTCATTGTAGGTTTTTGTTCATTACTGTGCCTGTAATGATAATTACTTCTATAACTTCCTTGCCCTAACGAATCAATCTCTCTCTCTCATGCATCCTTCCCTGCTTAGTCTTCGGGGACAATATTCCCCAGCGTTGGGGCTTGTACTTAATGGTAAATGAACCTAAAAAATAAAAAATCCAATGTAATTTACACCGCTGCTTTTATGCCAGATTATCGAACAAGGAATGTGCACGAGATATTTTTATTAGGTCTGGGCTGCCAGATTATCAAACAAGGAATGTGCACGAGTTATTTTTATTAGGTCTAGGCCAGAAGATTATCCTGTCAGTATGATAACGTATTTTATTTTACTCTACCTACCATCAAACGATTTTCAGCTTAAGATCTTGCGGTAAATGGGCACACTAAGGCCATACCATACCCTTCCACTTTGAAAATCTCCTGTGGTTAATCAAATCTAGAGATAGTGAAGGGCAGTATTGCCCTGTGGGGCTAACCATTTTATTAAGCAGGTTGGCAGAGTACAAATGCAGCAAATTAAGAAAACCTACAAAGGCCTCCTATTGCATCTGGGAATGTGTGTGATAATTGGAAAAGGCAGTGATCTCTGGCACAGAAATCTTGTTGGCTCAGTGTTGGAGGAAAAAAAAAAAAAAAAAAAAAAAGTGTTTTAAGAGACCCTTAATCTCCTATGATCATGAGTTGTGCCTGGTGTACACAACAGCCACATGTCATAGCCAGGAGGTAAATTAACAATTTCAACATCCCATGGTTATTAAATGTTGACAAGAACTGGGAGATGAAAGGACACGGAGTGGCGGCAGGGATCCAATATTACCATCCAACCATCCATCATCCAATCCTATGTTGCCCCATAAGAAGCGTAGGAGCCCGGGGCTAGGCAAGTTGGTCTCGATGAGGGTACCCAGCCTGACTCATCCCTGAGTGGCATTACGTGAGCAATTAACCCCAACAACCCCTTGGATACAAACCAGCACCGGCTCAATCCGATTGGAGCACCTAAATTACCTACTAAACCACCAGATGCCATAATTTGGTTATATGGTTACCATCCAGCATAGTAAATGGTTTCCTGGTGTACAGGAAACGATTTGGCCTGCCACTCAGTGTAGTCACCCATACGCAGCAGGAAGAGGACAGAATGAAGGAAAGAAAGACAGAAGTGGGAATGTAAAGTCACCCGTTGACAGACAGAAGAGGAATGAATGAAGGAAAGACAGACAGAAGAGGATGGAAGGAAGAGAGGAAAGGGCAGACACCCAAAGCAGCACTACATCGAGTGAGTGGATGGTGAGCGCCCCCACCTACCACAATATTACCAACCAGTGTAAAGCCACTCACCACTGATGAAAGAGAAAGAGAGAACACTGATAATAATTCCTCTCTCCTACGCAACACCACCCATGACCTAGCCTGGCATGTTGAGAGATGCAGTAGGGTTGGAACTCTGTACTGGTACAATGATGTACAGCATCTGTCTGCATCAATATACAGGGAGATTCCCCCTTGAATGACTGAGCTAGTTGGATAGTTGGTGGCTGCAAGAATAGGGAATGGTACTGAATGTCAAACCCTGCCATTGTGCCTTAACATGCACAGACATCAGGGCTGCATTGTCCCTTTAAGAAGTATGAGGAAGGGCAAATGGTTAGGAGTGAAGGACTGCATGTGTCAGGAGTTATTCAAAGAAATGGCAGTTTCATGAAAAACCTCTCTGCCAGAGGGACCTCTTTGATGAACCATATGTATGTCAATTGTCAAATATGCTGGTTTTGCCACCAAGGGATAATCCTGTACCCTAAGATGAGGAGGAGGGGTGAAGACCAGGGATCTGTCGCCAGTTAGCTGGGAGTTGGTGATCACTGGGGACAATCATGTGCCTGAAGATCTGAAGATTAAGAGCTGAGTAGAGGGCTCACACAATGTCTCAATGGATGTCACCAATCAACTGATAGCTGCTGATCTTGCCCCTCCCTATGGCAGTTTCTCTGCTGTTAAACTGTGCATGATGTAGCTGCTGTGACCAAAAATCACAAAGATGGAGAATCAAAGCTCTGTAACATGAATGTGATGTACTGAACCCAACCAGACATCAGCCCTTCAGGTAGATGACCATCATTGCCCTTGAAAGAGTAAGGGTAAGGAGTATAACCACGTGGGACTGCTAATCCCACAAAGGCTTCTCACAGCAAGGACCACATGACCTGTATTGTAATACTGTAGCCTGATCTGTAATACAAACAACACTTTGTGGCACCATCAAGTCAATGGTATACTGAGTTAAGGCATGCTCCATCTGTGGGCTGATTTGTCAATAAGTAGGACCAAGGTCACTGATGCATATCAGGCAAACCACTAGCATTCATTAGTGGCTACTCCATCCAAAGGTTGTGGATCTCATCAACTGTGAAGGTAAGTACTACTGCCTTGATGCGCAATAATGTGCACAAACAAGGTCTATGACTCATCAAACTAACTAGAAGAGTAACTTTCTTTTTTTAGCAAAGACAGAACCAAAGCTTGAGACCAGTCATTCTTCTCAAAAAAAAAAAAAAAAAAAAAAAAAGCCAAATTCAATGTCCATTCATTCTGAGATATCTGGACACAGTACAATAAAATGACTGGGGGTCACATACTGAGATAAATGGAGACTGAGGAGAACAGTTCCAGAGTTGACATGTAGCATACAAGAACAACTGAGAAAATCAGGTAACTTTTGCATTAGAAAACTGAACAGAAAAGGGGTCAACGGATGTCTCTGTGGTGGGAGAGTAGCAAATGTGAGTGGCCGTAAATTAGTACCAATAACCAAGTTTCACTGATCAGTAAGCAGTCTTGTATCACATTCATCCCCATGGGTGGCAAGTGCATAATAAGACTGCACAAGTGGTATGTAAAGGTAATTAATGACCGCATTATCAGTGAGTAACCGCCTGGTGGCAAATCACATAGCAACCCACTGAGCCTGACCTGGCATCAACCTTTAAAAGATGCTTGATGCAATCTGACCCCTGATGAGGGGCTTAACTGGTGACTTGCATCAACACACAAGAAGGTACAGCCATAGCAGACAGATGGACCAAGTCCCAACATGGGAAGGCCAATAATCTCTGTTCATAGATCTGCAACAGGCATAATGCTGAGGAATGCACTTTAGTGGATGAACAGTCCAAGACTGCATGACCAATGACTCAACTGGTTCGAACCTGTTATTGGTATGGTGCCATCCCCATGGGCTGTTACCATCACGAAGATCTGTAAGGATTAATGACTGTGGAGGTCTGTAGTGGATGTTAGAGGAAGGCTGATGCCTCACTAACTACGGTACTGTATAGGGGACTACAACCTCCTCTTAACACAAATTCTGCTAAGGTGCACCATGGTTTTGTAAGACTGCCTAATTGCTAACTTCTTTATTCTCATGCAAATATAATCTACCATTCTTGACTTACATCTGGAAAATCAATAAATCACGTAAGGTGCAGTTCCAACGAACTTATTTTTTGGTATGTAAGTCAATGGCTAGTGTTAGGAGAAACACAATGAGGTGGTTTGGCCATGTGGAGTGGATGAAGAGCAAGAGACTGACGAGGAGAGTGTATGTGAGTGAGGTGGAGGCCAAGGATGAGATGGAGGGATGGAGTGGAGAGGTATATGAGAGAGGGGGGTATGAGCTAGGAGCAAGGCAGTGAAACGGAAGGAGACAGGGCAACATGGAGACGACTTGTTTGTGGCCACCCCTTATGGGATTAAGGTGTCTGGCAATAGATAGATAGACAGAAGTCAATGGTTTCACAGAAGACCTGTACAGTAATTTACCTTTTTCATCAGTGCTATCATTCTCAACTCTCCAAATGTTTTCCAAATACAGTAACATGGGTCAGGCAGGTTCAAGAGATAACACTCCTCCATCCTGCTCTGTCCCATGACAGCTCTCTAGTGATACCTCAAGTTGTAGGGCTGGCACATTTCACCTCATCCCAAGTCTTTCCCAGTCTACCTTTCTGTCAACAACCTGGCACCTCAAAGCTTCTATACCTCCTCATCCAACTCACTGAGTCAAGCCTTACATGTCCAAACCATCTCAGTCGTCTCTTTTCTGTTTTCATCCCAATGCCAACCATACCCAACCACCTTCTAAGCTCATCTAAGGATGTCATCATCTGGCTTCAACCTCTCATAAGTTCATTCCAGTCTCACAATATCCTCCTAGATATCATCATTTTTGTTTTATCCACATTTACTCTCAAACCCTTGTGTCCCATTCCGCATTCCCACTTCCTAAATCTAAGGCAGGGGGAGAAAAGATTAGAGAAGTGGCGAGATGGAATGGAGAACAAGGGTTTGACAGTAAATGCAGAAAAAACAAGTGATGACATCCAAGGCTAGAGGTGGTACTGTCAAAGCAGAAGGCTGGTGGCAATGTGCGGTTTGCTACAAGGGTGTGGGAAGCAACTCCATCTTGTGTTGTGCTGGTAATAAGTGGGAGCATGAGAGATGTTGTAATATTGGAGGAAGACATGAGATAATGCTGATATCATGTGTGCGGTGTGTCGGGGAGACAAGGTTGGCAGTGATTAAATCAAACTGACTTAATCATGTGATTAAATCGCTGTTTTTTTGGCAAAAAAAAAAAATAAATAAATAAAAAAAATTATCTACAGTAAAAGTTAACAAAAATAAAATCTATCTATCTATCTATCTATCTATCTATCTATTGCCAGACACCATAATCTCGTAAAGGGTGGCCATTTGACACTGAGTTAGTTGTTTTACAGGGAGGGGCACCAACCCTCCACCAACCCACTTGTTGACACGTAGGGAGCACGTATGTTTTGGTTATATGGTTACCACCCAGCGTTGTAAATGGTTTCTTGGCTTACAGGAAGCCATTTGGCTTGTCACTCAATGTAAAGCCACCTGTAAAGGAAAGAAAAGGAATAAGAAGTGACAGGAAAGATAGGAGAAATAGGAAGAGAGCAGGGCAGGCACAGAAAAAGAATGATAAAAGATAAGGAAGTAGGCAGCACTACATCAAGTGAGTGGATGATGGTCGCCACCACCTACCACAAAAATAAAATCTGAAGGGTTATAAAAGTTGTGTATAACTTTCTGTTGGCATTTATTTATGCAGATACTTAAGCATTAAGTTAACAGATTTTGGAGAATGGTGCCATTAAAAATTGCTACTCTGTATGACACAAAGAATATTTTTACATTTGTGTAATTAAGAAATGAAATTACTTGTGCATCTAAAATAATGAGCCATAAATCAAAAACCAAAGCCATAAGGCTAGGTAGGCTATGCTTGGTCACTTAAGGCCATGTCACAATGGTATCAGCTTAAGATTTCTCTGTGTGGTAATATATTCAGCTTTGGAATATGCTGTCTTGATTACCACTGGCAACTCAGCCTTAACCAATAGTGTACAGACAGGACTTGAACAGGTATGCATCTGGGCAGTGGCCTTCAGCCTGAACCATCAGTGGATAGACAGTTTTCAGTATACTGCTTTTGAAATACAGTATTAGCTACACAATACACAGAAAAAACAAAAATCAAATAAATTGAATAAATAAGAAAAATCACCTACCCTGCAGGAAGAGTATGTCAGATGTGAAAGGATTGATCTTGCTATGAGTCTCTTGAGTGCGTGAATGAGTTTTGTTATTTGGGGGACATGTTATGTGCTGGAGATGGGGCTGGAGCTAGCTCTGTGGCTAGGGTAAGAAGTGGTTGGAGGAAGATCAGGGAGCTGTTGCCACTCCTGACGCTAAGAGGGCTCTCCCTCCATGCTAAGGGGTCTTTGTATGTGGCATGCATTAGAAGTGTAATGCTGTACGGTAGTGAGACCTGGGCAGTACTGGAAGATGATATTTGTAGGTTCAAATGTACCAAAATGACAATGATTAGATGGATTTGTGGTAGGTGATGGCAACCACCATCCACCCCCCTATGTAGTGCTGCCTACTTCTTCCTTCACCTTTATCATTCTTTATCTGTGTCTGCCCACCTCTCTTCCTGTTTCTCCCATCTCTCCTGTCACTTTTTACTACTCTTCTTTCCTTTTCAGGTGGCTTTACACTAAGTGACAAGCCTAATAGTTTCCTGTAAGCCAGGAAACCATTTACGATGCTGGGTGGTAACCACATAACCAAGCCATGTGTATTCCCTACGTATGAAAAAGTGGGTTGGCAAAGTGTTAGTGCCCCTCCCTGTAATATATCTAACTCAAAGACAAATGGCCACCCCTTATGTGATTACAGTAAAAGTCCTCTCATTCGGCATCATCAGGACCAAGCAGGTGTCGAAAGAGCAGAAACTGCCGAATGACCGGGAAAACCTGCCAGAAAGTTTCTAGCAATCATGGTCAGTCAACCCAATGCAATCACAGTGACTAGCAAGTATGATAATATTGGACAACCCTAAGCACTAAATATTTAATAAGCAACTTAACTATTTTATGTATTTAATAATACAATACACATGAACTTACCTTAATCTAGGTGTACAGTATTTACATATGTACAGTCGCTCATAAAAGTATCCTCCCAAAGGTGCCGTGAGTCAATCAGACACAACGGACGAAAAAATATGGAAAATATTAAATGAGAGTGAGATCTGTTAGTAGCCCTGGTTTACTTACGGCGCAGCGGTGTACGAGTTAAAGTGTCGCATGGAAACATTAAACCCTTGTGAAATGCAATAAGGGAATTAACTCAGATATATGAAATGGGATTATTCATGTATTTCCGATGTATAGCCTGTATGAGTAGAACAGAACACTATAGACTCTGTATCGGATATCTGAAATCCTCGACTCAAACTTTGGATCTTGATAAGAGGTACCGAATCTATCGTGATATCTGAGAGAGCCAGGATTGCCAACAATACCAACACTGCTTCACTTGCCCGACACATTCTGAAGTTCTGCGCTCATATGGTGGGAGGATACTTTTTTGAGCGACTGTACATCGTAAAATATCACGACAAAGATTCCATACTTTCAAAAGGTCCTGCCCACAAAGCCAGACACTCAAGAGTCTTGATGGCTGACTGCACATGCAGTGTTGGCAAGTAGAAATCTTCAAAAGTGCTAAGCTCAACTTTAAAATGCACTAAACTACAGGTGAACTGTTCAAATTTCTGTGCTAAATTGGACATCAAAACGGGCTAGATACAGAAGAAAATCTAATATTTGTTGGTGCTAAATTATTAAGAAAAATGCTAGATCTAGCACCAACAGTGCCAAATTGGCAACTATAGACACATGGGTACCAGTGACGAGCTGGCAACCCCATCGCGGGTGCCGATCGGCTCAGCTCATGTGCTGGAAGAGCAGAGAACTTTCGTAAAGGGACTATTTATGAAAACCACCGAAAGACCGGAAATACTGTAAGACCAGCTGCAGAATGAGAGGACTTTTACTGTATATCATCTGGCTACAGATAAAGAGATCAGATGGATGTGTAGCGTGTCCTTGAATGCAAGGCCTGGGGGCTAGGTTTACAACTGAAGAGTCAAGAGGAAGGATGAGACTGAAGTGTATCGGTGTTGTGATGAGGAGTGGTAGATTGAGATTATTTGGGCATGTGGAGAGGACAGAGAATGACAACTGGGTGCAGAAAGTGAGAAATGTGAATGTAGAGGGTAGGCTGTGAGAGGTAGACTGAAAAAGACCTGTAATGAGGTCATTGTGTAACTTCAGGGATAAGGAAACTATAGGGAGGCTGCCAGAGATCAAGCAGTGTAGACAGCTGCCATTAGGTGACCAAAGCTGATGCACGGAAGCATGCTGAAGTCTTTATAAACGAAACAAAACAAAACTCTATGTGCGTATGAGAAAAAGAGAGAGAGAGACAGACAGACAGACAGAGACAGAGACAGAGACAGACAGACAGAGACAGAGACAGACAGACAGACACAGAGAGAGAGAGAGAGAGAGAGAGAGAGAGATTTTTTTTTTTTTTTTTTTAATTAATCCCCGAGCTAGACCTCATCAGATCATATAGCCCTGCTAGGGTTACAGGAGAGCGCTACCCCTCCCAGCACGACGGCCACATGGCTGGGCGCAAACACGCAACCTCACAATTACAAGCCTGACACCCTACCACCGAGCTACCGCGCTCCCCAGAGAGAGAGAGAATGTCTTATGCATCCTCAGCATGGGGCTCCATCCCATCTAACTCACAATACAACACCTTACAGACCATACACAACAATACCTCAAACATCATCACAGGCTGCACCAAAACCACTCCCCCAGCTCAGCTACATTTTGGAACAAAGTTCCTCCCTGTCAGAGAATATCTAGATATGAGAGGCACACAGTTCTAAGCAGTAACCCATGTCAACTCACAACAACCCTTTTCATTTCATGACAAAGCCCCATACCTGGTAACACAACTATACACATCGATGCACATAAAACAATCGCCACACAAGCATTACCAACCCTCTTTTATAATGTCGTACCTTCAAAGAAGAAACGCCTACAACCTCACTTCACAAACAAGGCAATGTTAAAACTCGATCAGAACACTATACTCCACGCCGCCCCTCCCGACACTCACCCATCTCAGACATCCTTAAACAGAAATGATCAAGTGTCCTTAGCCCTCCTTAGCTACCAGCTTAGACCTGGGCAGGGTGGAATCACAGATGACACGTGACCTGCTTGTAGAACAGGCCCACAGAACATAACAGATAATGGAGCACTGCACAGCATATGCCACACTAAGACAGACACAACATCAATGGTGTAAGATGACTCCACAGGGGCAGTTGCATACGTGTGGTCAATGGAGATGCTCAGCCAGGCAGACTGGCAACTGAATGTGAAATACAAAGACATGTAACCCTTTCACAGCCAATAATAAAAAGAAAGGTCCCATGGCTTAATATATGTGTACGAAGACAAGTACAGCATTACCTGGCTGCTGCTGCTGCTTATTTTTTGAGCAAGCATGGAATGCTTCATTCATCTCTTGAAGTGATACAATTGAAACAGTCAGCATAATGGGCAATGAAGCCACCACTAACTTCCATATAAGTTCCTGCCCAAAATGAAAGAAAGAGGTTGGTAATTACAAACTGATACAAGTCTTTAATGCTGATAAGATTGGACTCTATCTAAAAGAATGCCAACCAGCACTTACAGAACATCAGTGAGGCCAATGAGACCATCTGAGATGAAAACCCTCAAAGACATGGTTGCTGATACTGCTCTGTGGCAGTGCAAAAAACCCAAGGCAGTTTTATAATGGCTGAGGCTGCAAAAGCCTGCACAGCTCACTAGGATGTCAGCCATCATACTGATCAAAGGTAGTCAGTAGTAGCAGAGTAGCTAATCCCTATCTATCTGGCTAAGCAGACCCATCAAGTGCAGATATACATTCATCCCAGCAAGGTCATCCCATGCGGTGAACCGTTATTCCTTTGTGATGGACAGCATCTTACCACTGCAAGGCACATGGAAGAATGTAAAGGTTTGGTTTCTGGATGGATGCCATGTTGGCATCTCTTCACCCACTTAACAGGGGCACCATAGTGGGCTCAATATTACCTCATCTCTATCTATCTATTGCCAGACACCTCAATCCCATAAGAGGTGGCCAGAAAAAAATTGCCTCCATGCTGCCCTCCCCCCCACTCACACCCCCCTTTCTAATGTACCTTTCCACTCCAGCCCTCCATCTCATCCTCGGCCTCACCCTCCCTCTCCACCCCCACTTCACTCACACTCTCCTCGTCAGTTTCTCACTCTCCATCCTCTCCACATGGCCAAACCACCTCAGTATATTTCTCCTAATGCTTTCCACAACATCCACACCACAACGCTCCTTCACTTCCTCATCTGCCAGCTTATCGCTTCATGTTACTCCACACGCTCCTCTCAGATAGCTCATTTCCACTGCTCTCACTTGACATGTGTCTTTCCAACATGGTCCAAGCTTCACTTCCTTATGTTAGTGTTGGTATCACAATACTATCAAGCAGTAAGTTTTTTAGTTCCATGCTCACTTTGCTATTTCTTATCACTGTTTTCAAAGAACAAGCAACCTTTCTTCAATGTTGTGCCCTTTCAAGCACTTCATCCTCCAAACATCCATCCTTCATCATCACACTACCCAAGTACTTAAATGCACTATCATCCAACCTCACTGTGCATTCAGTGACATCACTTCTCTCAAAGACCATAACTTTAATCTTCCCTACGTTAACCTTTATGATCTGTTTCTTACACACTCTCAAACTCACTTACCATGCCTTGGAGTTCCCCTTCATCTTCACATAACAATACACTATCATCTGCAAACAACAGAACAGGAGTTTCCAAATGCTGCCCTCTCTCATTATGGCTGCTCCAATATCCACCGCTCTACCTTGTATCTCTTGTATAACCTCATCCATATAGCTACAGATTAAACAACCATGGAGACATAACACATCCCTGTTTCAATCCAACATTCAAACAGAAAAGTTCACTCAGTTCACCATCCACACACATTGCAGCCTTAGCACCTCATACATAATCTTCACAGCATTCAATATTTACTCCATATATTCTATATATTCTCCACATTTCTTGTCTAACCACTCTGTCATATGCCTTCTCCAAATCCACGAAGGTTGCATACAGCTTCTTTCCCTTTTCCAAAAACTTTTCCATTACTTCATTATCTGGTTATATGGTTACCACCCAGCATTGAAAATGATTTCCTACATTACAAGAAACAATTAGGCTTGTCACTCAGTGTACAGTCATCTAAGGAGGAAGAAGGCAGCACTACAACAAGTGAGTGGATGCAGGTCCCCATCACCTATCATGGACTGATAGCTGATTAGCATAATTTACATTCCATTTTTTTTTTTATGTCCCTAATTCAGTAGTGTCCAACCCATGAAAAAAAAAAAAAAAACATTAACATACCTTGTTAACAACCTTTTGGTATTTACACAGAATACAATGAGAATACTACTCAGTAAAAACAAGACTGGAAAAGACAGTGGAAAATATGGTTAAGCCATAAATCGTTGACTGATATTAAGCTAATCAGATCTTCATATAATCTTATTTCTTATTAAACATCTTGCATTAAAGATAAAACTACCTATCTATCAACTGCCAGACACCTTAATCCCGTACGGAGTGGCCACAAACAAATTGCCTCCACGTTGCCCTGTTCTCCGCCATTTCATTGCCCTGCTCCCAACTCACACCCCCCTCTCTCATATACCTCTCCACTCCATCCCTCCATCTCATCCTTGGCTGCCCCCTCCCTGTCCCCCCCTCCACCTCAATCACATATACTCTCCTCATCAGTCTCTCATCCTCCATCCTCCCCACATGACCAAACCACCTCAGTGTGTTCCTCCTAACGTTTCATACCACATCCACATCCACACCACAACACTCCTTTATATCCTCATTTGTCAGTCTGTCTCTCCATGTGACTCCACAGGCTCCTTTTAAATAACCCATTTCCACTGCTCTCACTCTTGACTTGTGTCCTTCCAACAACGTCCAAATGTCACTTCCATGCATTAGAGTTGGTATCATAATACTGTCATGTAGTAACTTTTTCATTTCCATGCTCACTTCCCTGTTTCTTATCACTGCTTTCAAGGAACCAGCAACCTTTATTCCTTGTTGTACCCTTTCAAGCACTTCACCCCCCAAACTTCCATCCTTACTCATCACACTCCCCAAGTACTTAGACGTACTCACATTTTCCATTTCCTCACCATCCAACCTCATTGTACATTCACTGACTTCACCTCTCTCAAAGACCATCACTTTACTCTTCCCTACATTCACCTTTAGATTCCATTTCTTACACACTCTCCCAAATTCATCCACCAAGCCTTGCAGCTCCCCTTCGTCTTCACTCAACAACACAGTATCATCTGCAAACAACAGTGCAGGGAGTTTCCAAACACTACCCCCTCTCACTTGGGCCACTCCAACATCCACTGCCCTACCTTGTATCTCTTACATTACTCCATCCATGTACACATTGAACAACCATGGAGACATGACATCCCTGTTTCAACCCAACCTTCAAAGAGAAAAATTCACTCAGTTCACAATCTACACACACCGCAGCCTTAGCACCATCATACATACTCTTCACAGCATTCAACAACTTCCCATCTACTCCACATATTCTTAATACTTTCCACATTCCTCGTCTATCCATCCTGTCATATGCTTTCTCCAAATCCATGAAGGCCGCATACAACTTCTTTCCCTTCTCTAGAAACTTTTCCACTGAAGATCTAAGAATGAATATCTGATCTATACAATCTCTTCCCTTCCTAAAGCCTCCCTGTTCTTCTCCAACTAATTCCTCTGTTATTTGTCCCTAAAGACAAAACTATACCTGGATAATATACAGTAGTACAATAACACAATCACACACCACTTCCCGTTACATCAGAACTTTCTGTACTATCACCTACAGTTCACTGCAAAAAACCAATACATGGCTCTGGAGATGTTTCAAATGTTTTCTTTTTGGAAATTAAATATGAATGATTTTCTTGCCTATGAATACTGCAAACCCTCATTTTATGATCAATTGCCTGTATGATGACTGAGAAGCTAGAATCTTTCTGCATTATACCATACAATTTTCACTTATATGATCATTGTGATCACATACAAAGCCTCACTGGTTGATGCACAATCACTAGTTTAGCTTATTCGATAGCCAACAGGGAAGCTTACAGTCATTTGTTTGTTCCGAGATTACCTTTGAACTCAGTCACTGTCGGGTGTGCTAGTGTCAAAGATGGAATAGTAGTGTAGTGCTGGAGAGCTCAGGCAACAAGTGAAGTGCAGTGAAATGAAACACCTACCAGCTTAAGTGAATTGGAAACTGACTTCTTGACCTTTTTTTTTGCAGTATGCAACAAGTGAAGCACACTGCAGTTAAATAACTATCAGTTAAGGGGAGTCGGAAACTAGTTTTTTTTACTTCATTGGGTGGGTGACTATTGGCCAAAAACTTATAGGGCATTCCATGGAAGATGGGCCAACCGTCTATACGGTCTGGAGAAAAGCACTTACAGATTTGAAAATTAATCTCTCAGTAATGACCACTCCATTTTTCTTTATTAACCCACCAAAAAGGAGCGAATTAATAGGTGTTCATCCTACAACTAAATGCATTAAGAGTCATGATAATAGTCTATCTATCTATCTATCTATTGCCAGATGCCATAATCCCTTAAGGGGTGGCCATTTGACTTTGAGTTATTGGTTTTATGGGGAGGGGCACTAACCCTCCACCAACCCACTTTCTGACACGTAGGGAGCACATATGGGTTGGTTATGTGGTTACCACCCAGCGTTGTAAATGGTTTCTTGGCTTACAGGAAACCATTTGGCTTGTCACTCAATGTAAAGCCACCTGTAAAGGAATGAAGAGCAATAAGAAGTGACAGGAAAGATGGGAGATATAGGAAGAGAGGTGGGCAGGCACAGAAAAAGAATGATAAAGGATAAGGAAGAAGTAGGCAGCACTACATCAAGTGAGTGGATGATGGTAAATCCTAAATATACAGAACCTTCTTTTAACATATCTCAGTTTTAACAACCATCTTGAGCTGGTCGAACATTACGTTCATTTAACGAATTTTCATTCAGTAAAAGAATGGATGTGGGGGAAACACCGATCACTGTGACGTCCCTATACACACACACACACGCACACGCACACACACACACACACACACACACACACTCCTCCATATCATGCAGAATGCTGCATCAGTCTCTGGGTGACCAACATCGTCAGAGGAGCCGTAAACTGAGCATTAACTGAGAAGAAGAGCCATTTAGACCTAGCTGTATGTTATCGTACTGTGTATGAATGTCCAGCCAAATGATGCTCTATATTTAACAATATTTGTTTGGTAAAAGCCACGACGCCTGGGAAATTACCAAACAGCACGATGTTCAGCTTTAATGAACTGTCGACTTTAATGTCGTGGGTTTGGTGGCAATTAGTTTGTTATATCAAGGGTGTACTGTACGTACAACATGATAAATGGGGGATACGTGGTTGGTGGCACCTATTTTTTTACATTGAGAAGCCAAAACCGATCTCATTTTGAAGGTTATGAAATGAGAAGATTATCTGTATCATTTATAAAACACTCCAACATGCTTGCATGTATCAGCCTTGGTCACCCAGTGGTGGCTCTCCATGCTCTCAGTCTCTGGCAGACTCCCTTTTCAACCCCTTATTCCTGACGTCAAACTCTATGACTTCTTTGCAGATATTTTTCGGTCTGCTTCTCGTAACTTTACCCCTGAAATTCATACTTATCACTTTCACTCCGCTATCAACTTCCATCCTCTCAACATGGCCAAACCATCTCAATCTGCCCCTACTCATCACAGCACCAATACACTCCAGTCCCATCCTTCCTCTTAACTCTCACAGCACCAATACACTCCAGTACCATCCTTCCTCTCAACTCTTCAACCGTAAACCTTGCCCCCCCCCCCCCCAGGCCTCACATTCGAGGACACACTACACATCCGCGTAATCATTGTCATTTCTATACGTCTGAGTCTATGAACATCCTCTTCTTTTATTGCACAGGTCTCACTACGGTACCATACAGCATTACACTCCTAACACAGGTCATATACAAAGATCCTTTAGCATGGAGGAAGAGCCCTCTCAATGTCAAGAGAGGCAACAGCTCCCTGATCTTCCTCCAACTACTCTTTACCCTAGCCACAGAGCTAGTTCTTACCCCACCTCCAACATGCCCCCCAAATAACAAAACTTTTCTACACACTCGAAATGTTCAATCCTTTTATGCCTCACAATCTCTATAAGCTCTCCTCGACACAATGCACACACAAAATCAGCATTCTCTCACAGTCTACCTCTAATACCACTACATCTCTCGTGTATCCATTTACCACAAATACTGCACAAGATGGAGCTAACTACTTCCCACACCCTTGTGGCAGACCACACATGGCCACTCTCCTTCTGCTTTGACAGTACCACCACCAGCCCTAGATATCATCACTTTTGTTTTATCCGCATTTACTCCGAAACCCTTGTGCCCCATTCTGTCCCTCCACTCCATAAATCTTTCCTCCGCCTCCCTCCCATTTTTTGCGATCAGCACCAAGTCATCAGCATACAACATCTCCCATGGGAGTCCATTTCTGAAGTCATGCGAGAGAGCTTCAGGCACCATGACAAACAATAAAGGACTCAAGACCAATCCTTGATGCTTGCCAACATTTACGGAAAACTCATCACTCAAATCTCCATTTACCCTCACCTGCGTGCGAGCACCCACATACATAGCCATATCCACTCTAACCAGCCACTCCTCAATCCCAAGCTTTCTCATTGCCCACTTCACCACCTTCCTTGGGACTGTCAAAGGCATTCTCCATTTTTTTCCCCGAAGCTGTTGGACAATGAATATGGCATCAGTGGTCCCTCTGTCTGGCATAAGCCCAAACTGCATCTCATCAATACTGACTCTTTCCCTGCTCATACCTTCTAGGACACTCTCCATTACCTTCATTATCTAATCCAAAAGCTTTATGCCTCTATAATCTCCTCTTTCCAGGACATCACCCTTCCCCTTGTGCATATTTACAATTACAGTACATTCTTCAGACAGTCATCTGGGACAACACACTCATATGTAACAATATTCTTTGTATGAATATTTCAAAATGTTCTGTTCTCAGCACTCGATGATTTTCTAATACAGTACCTCACAATGTTCTGTTCTCAACAGTGTCTGATGTCGGTTTAAAGGTTGAAATGCCGCTGATAAAAAACATTATACAGACCGAAACGAGAGCCCCAAGGCAAGAGTCAATTATGCCATCGTGTTTTCCCATATACCAGTGAAGCTATTATTTTGTGCAGCAACTCTGTTTTTCTCAGTATAATTTCCTCCTACACATACCTATGGTTCTATAACTTATGGCAATAAATTGTGGTAAATCACGCTTGTAGCTTCCACGATACTCAGAATTAATGCATCAAATGTTATGCAGTTACCTTACTGTATGGTATTTATGGAGTGGACGGGAAACTGCTGAACACTGTCAAAAGCAAGTACAGTAATCCCTCCAAGATCCGACGCAATAGAGCCAAAGGCATATCCGGGACTAGATTTTGTCTGGGACTTGGGAAAAATGCCCCTGGACAGGTACTTATGGACCCCAACCTAAACTAACTTTGAAAGACACCTAAATAACTCCCTACCAGACATGCACAGCACCTATTTAAGACCCTATGCACACAAATAAGGGACAGAAATCATAAAATAAATGAAAAGAGACCAGAGAATGAGAAATTAGAAGCGAGTATGGAAAATATTTAGCAGTGTACAAGGTACTTACGACACATCCGTGGCCATTGCGAAGATTACCCCGCCTCTTCTCCGGCTCTGACAGTGGTGAAGGTGCACTTGAAGCATGTACAGAAATCCAGTGCTGCGCTGCACTTAATCCTTTACACTCTGAATTCTAATATCTTAACACTGCACATTCTGTTCTTATTTGCGCTGCACTTGAAACAAGCCAGTGTTGCACTCTGCACATAATCCTTTGTACTCTGAATTCTAATTTCTTAACATTGCACTTTCTGTTCTTACTTGTGCTGCACTTGAAACACACCAGTGTTGCACTCTGAACCTAACCCTTTGCAATCTGAATTTTAATTTCTTGACACTGCATATTCTTTTTGTACTTGTGCCATGCCAGTTTCAACACACCAGTGTTTCACTCTGCACGTAATCCTTTGCACTCCGAATTCTAATTTCTTAACACTGCAAATTCTGTTCTTAACACTGCACAACACTGTAAATTCCCATGTGGTCTAGTGGCAAGTTTTTGCTGTTTATACACTGTCAGAGCAAGACAGTAGGTGTTGCAGGTGGCCAAGGGGAACGTTGCTGTGACATGGTGATGGGCTACCTACTGCAGACAACTCTGAAGATAGCCGCAAACTCAAGTCCAGTGGAGACTCCACTGTGGCAAATGTCCTGGGCTGTGGCTCAGAAGTGGAAAGCAGGTCTTGGTGAGGCAGTGGTGTGGAGCCAGGGCTGGGCACAGCCGGGGTCACAGGCCTGAAGAAGGTGTCAAATGGTTGGTTGACGTAAGGAACAGCGATTCTGGCGACTGCTGATGCGCTGCCTAACAGCACGCACTTCCTCCACAAGTCCCAGGGGCCCTATCTCCCTGTTGCAGGCCAGGTGTTCAAGGTAGTCCAGAATGAACTTGACTTGCCCCCGGAGTGTGCTCAGCTTGGGGATGGCTGGAGTAGTGGTGCACTGAGAAGAGTCCGCATTATTTTTGCTGTCCTCGTCGGAATCTTCCAGCTGGGTACTTGTACCTGCAACTGAAGATGCGATCTTGATATCAGACATGATCTGATACCCAGGATCGCCCTCATCGTCATCCAACCATTCACGCACTTCATCCACATCCACCTCATCGCCAGCCGCACGAAGACGTGCATGGAAGTCATCCACATCAAAACCTAGAAAGTCATGCACCACATTGGCTCCGAGAAGCAGACGAGACCAACCACTTTCCACAGTCTTGACAGGGACCTCCCTCCATGCACTAGCCCGGTTGTAGATGGATGACTTGAGGTTGTAGCAGCGAAGATTTTCCACAGTCTGCTGGCCTCCCGTGTCTCATCCCTCCCTGAGCTCATCTTCATCCTCGAGAACAAGCATCACCTCGTCCAGAAACTTCCGACGGTACAACCTCTTCATAGCCACAATCACTCAGTCCATTGGCTGGATGAGAGCAGTAGTATTAGGTGGCAAGAACAAGCACCTAATGCGGCCATTCTCAGCCACCAACTCCTTGTCGGATGGATGCACAGGTGCATTGTCCAGAAGAAGGAGAGCCTTTACCTGGTTGTGTGGGATTCCCAGTGTGTTTGTCTGATAATGGATGACCTCCTTGATGAAGTGCTGGTGAAACCAGTCTTTAAAAATCTTGGCTGTGAACCAAGCCTTCACAAAATGGTACCAAGCAACAGGAAGGACATCCACCAACCCCCGAAGGCACACGGCCAACAATAACGTGCTTGATCCAGTGCATGCCGTTAGCACTGGCACAACACAAAGCAGATATCCGTTGCTTGGAGAGCTTGTGTCCATGTACACGCTTCTCCGTCTCCTCTGCTAGGGTGTTTGTGGGCAGCGAGCGATAAGAGAGACGTGTTTCATCAGTGTTGTAGACTTGACCGAGAGTGAGGCCCTCCCTGTCGATCAAGCCCTTCACCTTCTGCTGAGACTCTTCTACTCCATCCTCGGTGGCATCCAAAGCTTCGCCATGGGCCTTACGGTTGGTAAGCCCATGTCGTAGTTTGAAAGCGAAGAGCAACCCTTTGGATGCCTTGAAGTCTGGGGTGCTGTGTAGCTCCGTACCACGCACCAGCACACCAGCAGCACACTGCTGACGATACCAAATCACCATGGAGCGGTCGACCTCTGCAAATCTGAGAGGGTGCATAATCTTCCTCTACATTTTGCGTTTGGTCTTCGATGTGAAGTCTGCCATGTGCTGGGTGTGTTTGTCCTGGGATTTCTTGATATCGAACAAGGTAGAGCGGGCCAGGTTGAATTCACAGAGGATGTAGGAAGTCAACCATCCTGCGTCCGCCTTCTCCAGTACCTCCCTCTTCTTCTCCAGAGTCAGAATCACTCGTTTCCTCTTCTCAGGTGGCGGGGCCATTGTCACACACTCAAGTCAGAGGCAGCAGAGGAACAGCAGGGCCTGCAGCAGGTAGGGCACAACCACAAAAGCGAGCACGTGGGCAGCCATAGCAACGAGCATGCAGTCACGACAGTAGGTAGGCGGGAAATGGGGAACATGCAGGGGCGCACTAGCAGACATCGGTGGAACTACGCGCCAAAACACAGCTGTTTGTCACCGTATGGCAAATTCAAAGCAGGGATGAAAACATTATGTATGTATGTATAGGCTATATATATATATATATATATATATATATATCTATCTATCTATATATATATATATATATATATATATATATTGTCATTGGTAGACATCAGGAAGGGCATCCGGTCATAAAATGCTACACGCTCCAAACCAAAGTCCTCTACCCAGGGGCAATGCCTTAGCCCTTATCCAAAAAAGGGGTACCGTACCTGACATAAAACTCACTTTTATATTGTATATATATATTTTTTTTTGGCGTTCATGGACCCGAGCCCAAAATGTCCGGGACTTGGGGTGTCCGGGACTTGGGCGTCTGGGTCTTACAGGGATTACTGTAGTTCCTTAGCATAATGGTGACAATTATGCACAGCAACTGAGCTAACACACAACATCCTTATTATGTTACAAAACAACACAACACACCTTGACACAAAACACATACTGTATACACATTAACTGATTTCATCATCATCCTAGCTCCAGACATTCCAACATCAGCAAAAAAGAAACACATACACAGAACTCATTATGAGCAACAGCAAGGCCCTCACGAGTAACACGTCAAGTAGTGGCATTTTCTCACATATAAGTGGCACAACCCGGCCCAGCCTGACCATAACGCTATTGAGAAGTTTATATCTCAACAACCACAGGGCCAATCACTGCGTGGTTTGCACCATACAATAGCCCATTTCTTTAAGGTTTATTTCTGTCAAGTTTCATCACACCCAGGTGGTGCATGTGGCACGTGACACGTGCCAAGTGCAGCATGTCGAAAATTCTCAAAAGAGGACCACAGGCCAGATAGTTTGTCATAAAGGCATGAAACTTGGTAGGCAGATAGCCATATAGGGTAGTGGATGTTGGAGTGTCCCTGGTGAGAGAGGGTAGTGTTTGGAAACTCCCTGTACTGTTGTTTGCAGATGATACTGTGTTGTTGAGTGAAGACAAGGGAGAGCTGCGGGGCTTGGTGGATGCGTTTGGGAGAGTGTGTAAGAAACAGAATCTAAAGGTGAATGCAAGGAAGAGTAAAGTGATGGTCTTTGAGAGAGGTGAAGTCAGTGAATGTACAGCGAGGTTGGATGGTGAGGAATTGGAAAATGTGCGTACGTTCAAGTACTTGGGTAATGTGATGAGTGAGGATGGAGGCTTGGAGGATGAAGTGCTTGAAAGGGTACAGCAGGGAAGAAAGGTTGCTGGTTCCTTGAAAGCAGTGATAAGAAACAGGGAAGTGAACATGGAAGTGAAAAAGTTACTGCATGACAATATTGTGATACCAACTCTAACGTATGGAAGTGAAGCTTGGACGTTGTTGGAAGGACACAAGTCAAGAGTGAGAGCAGTGGAATTGTGTTATTTAAGAGGAGCCTGTGGTGTCACATGGAGAGACAGGCTGGCAAATGAGGATATAAAGAAGCATTGTGGTGTGGATGTGGATGTGATAGGAAGCGTTAGGAGGAATACACTGAGGTGGTTTGGCCATGTGGGGAGGATGGAGGGTGAAAGACTGACGAAGAGAGCGTATGCGAGTGAGGTGGAGGGGGGGAAAGGGAGGGGGAGGCCGAGGATGAGATGGAGGGATGGGGTGGAGAGGTATATGAGAGAGGGGTGTGTGAGTTGGGAGCAGGGCAGTGAAATGGCGAGGGACAGGGCGACATGGAGGCGATTTGTTTGTGGCCACCCCGAATGGGATTGAGGCATCTGGCAATAGACAGAATAGATAGATCCTTGGATTGTAAGGCAACAGTTCAATGCTTTTGAATTTAAATGGCCATGCTCATACCTTGCTGACAAAAGCGTTTTACTGGTTTCACATGCAGGAAAATACAACATCTCAGTCAGAACACTTTACTACAAGATCCCCTCCTAGCGTCCACCCATCAGAGGTATACTTAACGAGTTGACTGAGTTTACTTGACCTGACTTAGATCAGGACATTACACTGCCCTCCTAGGTTATCAGCTTACACTAGAATCAGGTTGGGTGGAATCACAAAAGCCACATATAGTGTATACCCTGCTTGTACAAGAGACCCAAACAATATTCGTTTCATTTCGTTTATAAAGGATCCAACATGTTTACATGCATCGGCCTTGGTCACCTAATGGCAGCTTAACATGCATAATGGACAACACATGCCACAAGGAGATGCAGACACATCACCAATGTTGGAAACCTATGGGGCAACACTATAGTGGCAGGTGCTTATCTGTAGTTGATGGATCTGTTTGGTCAGGCAGACTGCGGATAAGCTACAAGAACAACTGTGAAAGCCATATCCTTCAATCTCAAACTAAACAAAGTCCAATTCCTACTCCAGGATGCTATTAAGGCATGAGGAGGTGTAGGATATTATTATCAGATAAAAACTTGGAGAGCTCCCAACCACAGATGCTTAAGTTCATGACATGTATTAAATTTACGACACCCAAATTCTGTAGATATTATGATACCAGGGTCTGGACCAAACAATACTGTTTCAGGTTTAGGATTGGTCTCATTATTCTTTGCCTGTACGAAAAACAGATGAGTTCTTCAATTAAGTACACTACAAAATCCCAAATCCTCTATCTGTCAATCTATAGCCAGATGCCATACTTCCATAAGGCGTGGCCGTTTGTCTCTGAGCCAGTGATTTAACAGGGAGGGGACACTAACCCTCCACCAACCCACTTGCTGACACATACAGAACATATGTGGGTTGATTATGTGGTTACCACCCAGCGTTGTAAATGGTTTCCTGGATTACAGGAAACCATCTGGCTTTTCACTCAATGTAAAGCCACCTAAAAAGGAAAGAAGAGTAATAAAAAGTGACAGGAAAGCTGGGAGATATAGGTAGAGAGGACGGCAGACACAGAAAAACAATGATATTGGCGAAGGAAGAAGTAGGCAACACTACAACAAGCAAGTGGAAGACAGTCACCACCACAACTTTACAAAATATTTTTTCAAGCTATAGAGGAGAGTTGATATGACATGTCCTCACAAAATCACTGATCATCTGATGACAAAGTTCTTTTGCAAACATGTGTATACAAGTCTATCTAGCTGTATCTATAGCCAGACATCATACCAGTAATCCCATAAGGAGTGGTCGTTTGTCTCTGAGTTAGTTGTTTTACAGGGAAGGGCACTAACCCTCCAGCAACTCACTTGTTGATAACTGTATGTACGGAACACATGTAGGTTGGTTATATGGTTACTGCCTATTGCTGTTAATGGTTTCCTGACTTACAGGAAACCATTTGGCTTGTCACTCAGTGTAAAGCCACCTGGAAAGGAGAGTAATAAGAACTGACAAGAAAGATGGGAGAAATAGGAAGAGAGAGGACAGACACAGAAAAGGGTGATAATGGTCAAGGAAGATACAGGCAGCACTACATCAAGTGAGTGGATGATGGTCGCCACCACCTACCACCATAACAGATGATATATTACTAATGTAAGGTATTTCAGTATATTTATTCTTCACAGTACAGTAATTTTGACTGTTTATTAAATGATTTTCTCATAGTTTACACTATGATTCCACTTTCCAAAATACTTCATTTTCCATAAAGCCTTTGGAACCTGGCATTTCTGATGAGAGTTTGTACTATACAATACCTGAAAATTACAAATCTGCATCTTTTAAAAATACCATTTTAAAAACAAATTACAGTGCTGTAACAATCAGGTTATATTTCACACAGGAAAAAAATAAAAGTTTTACAGGACTTGGTGCCTTCATTGAATTTCACTATGATTCCTTAACCTATCTATCTATCTATCTAGGCTATAGCCCGACGCCCTAATCCCGCAAAGGGTGGCTGCAGACAAAACACCCCCAAGTCGCTCTGTCACCCACCATTTGACTACCCTCCCCCCAGCTCACCCCTCCCTCCCTCATATACCTCTCAACTCCATCCCTCCACCTCATCCTCGGTCTACCCCTCCCTCTCCCTCCCTCCACCTCACCTACATACACCCTCTTAGTCAGTCTCTCATTCTCCATTCTCTCCACATGTCCGAACTACCTCAGTGTATTTCTCCTAATCTTCTCAACCACATCCACATCCACCCCACAACATTCCTTCACTTCTTCATTCGTCAACCTGTCCCTCCATGTCACTCCACATGCTCCTCTCATGTAACTCATTTCTACTGTTCTCACTCTTGACTTGTTTCCCTCTTGCAGGGTCCACGCCTCGCTTCCATACGTCAGGGTAGGGATCACAATACTATCATGCAGTGACTTCTTAACTTCCATACTCACCTCCCTATTCCTCATCACTGCTTTCAGTGAACCAACAACCTTCCTTCCCTGCTGTACCCTTTCACGCACTTCATCCCCCAAAGTTCCATCCTTACTCATCACACTACCAAAGTACTTGAATGCACTCACATTCTCCATATCCTCACCATCCACCTTACTGTACATTCTATGACTTCATTCCTCTCAAACACCATAACTTTACTTTTGTTTACGTTAACTTTCAGCTTCCTCCTACTACACACTGTCCCAAATTCATTCACCAAACCTTGCAACTACCATTCATCTTCACTCAACAATACTATATCATCAACAAACAGCAACACCGGAATCTTCCAAATCTCACCCTCATTCCTTAACCTCCATCCATCCATTGCCAGACGCCACATATCCCAAACGGGGTGGTCAAGGGCTTAGAGTTAATTGTTTTACAGGGAGGGGCACTAATCCTCCACCAACCCCACTTGACACGTAGGGATGCCAACAGCATCTGGTGTTCCCAGGCGGTCACCCATCCAAGTACTAACCAGACCCAACGTTGCTTACAGAGAGAAAATTAGTTATTCAATGAAAGATAAATACTAATATAGCTTATCACCCTTTGAATCACCCACACTTTAAATAACTTTAAATCAACAAGTAAAATCTCTCGTTCTGTGACAATATGCTTCACAGACTACGAAATACCAACAGAATACAGTACTGTACCTACCGCATTTTAATTACGGCATAAACGGATTTTGTAGTTGTGAAATTCAGTTTTGCCAGTACTAGTGGCATTCCAGGGGTAATTTTTACTCTCTTAAATACAAAACTGTCTGAAAGGCTATGTGAACAGTGCTTAATTAAAGATACTGTAATACGATAAGAAAAGGTGCTTCATGCTTTAAAAGTTAAATTAACATAATATGGCATGCTCTATAATTTGGAATGATTTACATGAACCCACATAATAAAGTACGAAACTGGTCAACTGCATCCATGCCAAATATCCTGTAACAGCTGTAGACGTGACATACCTGTACACTGTACTGGCTGGTGTGTGAAGTAGTGGAATACTTGAGAACTTAGCGCAACACACACTTTTGGCCACCTCTCTACGCCCTCCTACTCTCAGTGTCAGTCACTTATTTTTCAAATGTAATACTGCAGGTTGACAGAGTCAAATACAGCTCAGGCTATGTGTGTCTCCCAAAATGTCATGACAATATTCACAAATACTTTAGGGTCAGCGATCCTTACTGAACTTCCATCAAAACATTGACTGTGAAGCTGAACATCGCAGTGACGAAAATAGAACCTGTTATCAGATGGTATACATTAGTTTACCTTATTATTATATCCAAAAGAAAAAAAGCAGTGAGCAACTCTGTAGTTATCTCTGCAGTCATAACATTCTAATTCATATTTCATTTGCGTGTCGTCTGCTACCTCCATAGCAGACGAGAATGATGCCGGTGCGGGAAATTCAAATTCATATAACTTTTCACGAAAGAGGAAGTTATTGTAAAATTTCATATCATTCTATCAAAAGCAAAGAAATAATTTCACTCTAGAATACACTTATCTGCATACTTTGAAAGTGAGTGAAATCGGCAGTATTATGGATAAGTTTAAGAGGCGGTGTAGGAGAATATGTGAATGAAACCCTGGGTTATACGTATCTGCAGCACTGAGCTCTACTGCAGCCATTATTAACATACACACGCCCACCGGTAAAGAAGCAATTAATAATTGGAGGATATTTATTAGCATTTACTGGAATGCCTGACGAGAAATATAGTTTGCCTTCTAACTTAATTTTGCTGCTAACGGTAGCCAAGGTAATGTGAAAAACACCTTTCAGTTGGACACCATCTCTGATTTTACGAGTACTCATGCCACCGCAGTATTGTATTGCTGAGGCTAAGACTTAAAATTCGTGGGATCTAAAAGTAGTGGCCATTAATTCCTTCACTACGTACGAGACACTTGCCTAAGCTGAATAAAATCTAATGAAGATAAGATTATAATGAAAAGGGCGTTGCACTAGCCATTGAGGGACTTATACTTTGGGGGCCCCTGGTCAGGAGTCACATGGGGTCCTCCAGCATAACTTACGATTTTCGTATCCTGATATTATAATATCAGTAGGCTTTCCACAGAAAAGTTCAGGTCCTAAAACATTTTTACTTAACTGTACGTGATGTTAACTGAAAGAATAAAACAAAACAAAGTATTAAATATATATTTCATTATTATGACAGCCAAATATGGAGCCCCCTTTGTGAGGGGTCTCTGGGCAGTTATAATTGCCCAGTATGCTCACCCTGGCAGTCACATATTACGCCTACACAAATTCTAACTATAGTAGCCGCAGCGAGAAATGAACGCTGTGGTGGGGCAGCCGGGATGACCTGGGATTCCCCCACTGTAGCCATATTTACATGTCACCGACCATCGGCCACCGCTGCAGCCCCGCTCCATGATCCTTACCCTGTGTCTCTGGCTTTCTGTTTCTCTCTCGGTTTCTATATAAACTGCTGTATTTCCGAAACTAATTATGAAATTATTATGACTTTTGTTCCACACCACCTTTGAGGTAAAAATCAAGGAGAGTTTTCTGTATAAAGGTTTCCCCCCCCTCCTAAATGTGGCATATGAGCGGGGGAGTGCGGCCTTGCCGATACCTCCGCCTGACCTATAATTATACACTCGCCAGAACTGACCTGCCCTCAGACAAGGGGGGGGAAACCTTTATACAGAAAACTCTCCTTGATTTTTACCTCAGTGGTGGTGTGGAACAAAAGTCATAATAATTTCATAATTAGTTTCGGAAATACAGCAGTTTAAATAGAAACCGAGAGACAAAGAGAAAGCCAGAGACACAGGGTAAGGATCATGGAGCGGGGCTGCAGCGGTGGCCGATGGTCGGTGACATCCTACCTCTATGGTCGGTGACATGAGGATATGGCTACGGTGGGGGAATCCCCGGATGACCGGCTGCCCCACCACAGCGTTCATTTCTCGCTGCGGCTACTATAGAGGGGCACTCAGTGGAGTCATTTCTCCGACAAGGGCAAAATAATTTCCAAACCACACTTCATAGTGGGTTAGGATTTCTCATCACTGATTAGGGTTTCACAAAAAAATGTTTCCCGGATCTAGAATCTGTAATACGATTGGGATCGGTCCCAAAAGTTAATCGATTGCTCCCTGGGACATGGGCTATCTACCCACCAAATTTGGTTCAAATATATATATATATATATATATATATATATATATATATATATATATATATATATATATATATATATATATATATATAAAGTTTTTAAGTAATCCTGCTAACAAACAGCAAACACACAAACAGGGGAGAAAACATACTTTCCTTGTCGGAGAGAATGATAATGTATTACGACATTGCCTTTCGCACTTCGATCTGGTGTTTAATGTTTTGGCTGCTAACAATAGGGTTTATTTCGACTGAACAACGTCGATCGTCTCGTATCCTCCTAGATTCCGCGCTGTACATGTATTGCACCAGCTGAAATACCCACCCGACGGAGCGACCCCGGCACACCCACCCCAAGAGGAGGCCACGGGGAGGCGACACCAATCCCAAGAGGAGGCCACGGGGAGGCGACACCAATCCCAAGAGGAGGCCACGGGGAGGCGACACCAATCCCAAGAGGAGGCCACGGGGAGGCGACACCAATCCCAAGAGGAGGCCACGGGGAGGCGACACCAATCCCAAGAGGAGGCCACAGGGAGGCTCACAGGGCCCCGAGCTACACCGGCCCACGTCCCCAGCTACCGTATGCCCCTCATCCACCCAGCTAGACCCACGGGAAGTGCATCGTCCAGGTGCATTATCCTCCGACAAGGACAGCACTCACCAGACTCGGGGGGGGAACTTGTTTGTATACAGTTCCACGTAGGCCCTCGGTGGTAGAGTCCACAGGATCTGCCGTCACACGAGGAGGAGAGACCACCGGTCCAGTTAGACCTACACACCCCAGGGGGAGCAGCGGCGCAGTAGAGTCCACCGGACCTGCTGTAGAGGGGGAGTCCACCGGACCTCCTGCTGCCACCCACCTTCGGGAGCAGGGGCTCCGGAATGTCCACCGGACTTCCCCCACCTGCAGTCCCAGGGAAGTGAGCAGAGCCGTGGTAGAGTCCACCGGGCCTGCCACAGAGGAGGAATCCACCGGATACCCCTCAGCTGCTACTTTCCCCCAGCAGCATGACAGTGGTATAGAGTCCACCGGATCTGCCGCAGAAGCCAGAAAGTCCGTCGGACTTCCTCCTCCTGCTGTCCCCAGGACGGGTGGTGCCCCAGCGGAGTCCACCAGACCTGTTGGGTGGAGGGAAAGTTCACCGGACCTCCTTCTTCCACTGCCTTGGGAGGGAGCCTGGGTAGAGTCCACCAGACCTACCAGGTGGAAGGAGAATCCACTGGACCCCCTTTTTCTGCCCCGGAGTGGAGTTCCAGCAGAGTCCATTGGACCTGCAAAGCCAAGGGAGAGACCACCAGTCGTCCCTTCCCCATTACCCCGGAGGCTCCCTGCGAGGGCGACGTCCCTGGCTCGGCCCGCCCCTCCAGAGGCCGAGCGAGACGCCCCTCACGCTCCCTCTGTACTACAAAGGGTAGAGATTGCTCCCCTACAGGACTCCTGTTGGAGAGTGTCTGGAGCGGACCTGTCGTGAGCTTGGGTGTACTGTCCCTGCAGCTGAGCCTCCGATGCCTCCAGCAGCTGTCGGACCCCCCGAGAGCGAGCAGCCACAGACGACCCCTGACGGCCTCCCCTTCCTGGCGAGGCTGCAGCACGCAGACCCCGGCCCCAGACCAGCCCTGACCCTCTAACAGGACTCCCACCACAGCCAAGGGCAGGCGCCGAACCGCGTGCCTACTAGCCCTATTTGGCCCCAGTACCGAGAGCCACCACACCCCTAAGGCCCCCATCAGGAAAGGGCCTCCCACACGCCGCCCTCCAGCCTACACCGGACATCTGAGTGTGCAGCCCGAGACCAGCGCCTCTCTTGAGAGCGCACCCCTGACGGCCCCCCTCCCACACCTGGCCGCCACCTGCACCTACCTGTAATATAAACTCTGTAATACTTGTGCCTCATATATAGTGTTGTACTGTGTTCTGTATTGTGGAAGTCCACTGTATGCTTATAAGGTAATACACGTGTAAGACTGGTTAGCCTTGTGTTTGAACCCTGTTCCTTGGTTGCGTGATCTGTCACGGTCCTGAACAATAGAACCCAAGTCCATGCCCGTATCCTGAGTTCAAGAAGTTGAACCCAGAATACGCTGCATAACACCAGCAACAGGGAATGAGTGATTCGAAACAAATCTTGAAGCTTTTGACTGCTAGGATTTTCCTCAGGTGAACGAAATTTTCCGATGTTAGGCTGCAAAAACATGGACGGATCCCGTGGTGTTGCCCAAGGTGTCTGGGATTTCACTTTTTTTTTTTTTTTTTTTTTTTTTTTTTAAGAAAGGAGTAATGCTGTATAAGGTGCTTTACATAAACTGCATCTTTCACTGGCACAAAGTTGTGCGTTCAAAGGATTATTACCGCATATTATGAGCACCTGTACTATGTAGGAAAAGTTGTACCATTTCTTCAAATGGTCTTTATTGTACGAACATTAAAGACACAGTTTAACAACTTAGCCTACTCAAGGTCCAGTGGACCTTGAGACTACTGTTGGCATACTGTCGTGAAAATGTTTTAGTGCCCACATTAACACAAAGGTTTAAGATTGGTATAGCAAGAGAGCAACAAGTCAAGAATGACAGCAGTGCAAATGGGATTACTGTATTCAGGAATGTGAAAGACTGCGTTAGGATAGGGAATAATGCTATTTGTGAAAGCTGTGATGTAAGGAAATTTGATGAAAATAATGCGATTTGTGAAAGATGAGTAAGGAAACTTGATGAAAATAGGGCATACTAGTAGGGATAACCGTCAATGAGCGGGTAAAACCCTATCATCGTGAATACCAGTATTGCTTGGGACCCTGGATGGCCACCTTCCTTGTGGAAGATGACCCTCGGGGTCCCATTTTACCCAGTGAACCTGTGTTCCTCCTTGGGCCCATTTCTCCAGGAATATTCCCCAAGGATCTATTCCTACCATGAACCTACTGTAGTGTCCCACTACCCACCCATCCACCGGGATAATCTCGTTGCCTGGGTAAAACTCCATCATCGTGATTACCTGTATGGGCTGGGACCCTGGATGGCCACTCCCCTTGTGGGAGATGACCCTCAGGGTCCCATTTTACCCAATGAACCTGTGTTCCTCCTTGGGCCCATTTCTCCAGGAATATATTCCCCATGGACCTGTTCCTACCATGAACCTACTGTAGTTTCCTACTACCCACCCACCCACCAATCCTGCCCACCCACCCCACCTGCTCTGCCCACCCCACCAATCCATCCATCCATCCAACCTGTTGTAGCTAATAATGATATGGTTATACTGTAAAGTAAAAGGGGGAAAAAAAAAAACTTTGGTAACTGGCTACCATGTTTCCACCATAATGATGGTTATTAATTGGTTCTAATCTTGGTCATCAGGGTGCCACTTTTTTTTTTTTTTTTTTTTTTTTTGAGTCCGATTCTAAGCAAAGGCATCAGGGCCTATCCCCAAGGCCCAGTAGTCTTCCTACATCGCCACATGTCACCGTTTTGGCATGAACACTCACTGTCCATATAAAATACATGCTACGGCTGTCTCACACAGGACTGGTGTACTGGTACTAGCGGGGTTGTACAAGATATGTCAGCGGGTCTTCTGGTAGATCAGTAAAGTCTACTTTTTATGAAATTCAAATCCATAAACTGTTCCCTGGCCCAGCAGGGATTTGAACCGGGGTCCATAAGGACTGCAGGCCACCTCTCTACCGACTGGAACACCACCTCCCCCAAGCAACTAAAGTACACATTTAAATTCATCATATAGTTACATCAGTCTGAACTATTTAGGAAGTTCCATAAGCATCCCCCTCGATTTCCACAGAGGACAAAGAGACAGACAGGCTTACTTCCCCTTTTATATAACTTCCTTATATATATACATGGACAGAGGAGTGTATTTTTATGTTTTATGGAAAGAACAGATGTAATCAAGGTTGTTGTTGCTGCTCAACTCCTGTATGTCCTACCAGTCAGATCTGTCGACCACAGGTAAGCCCACAAGCACAGCACAACATATACACCATGCAGGGATCTGGTGCCCCTCTGTGGTAGGCAATGCCTGGTCAGGGTCAGACCAGGTCCCCTCTCACAATGCAAGGCATGGAAACATGAGGAGGCTAGGCTCCCTGGTGGATGCTGTAGCCACTTCACCCAGGGTACACAACGCCACCACGTGTAGGCTCCTCGTCAGCATCAGACAGGGTAATGAAGGGGGTATAGGTAAGTGAATTTGGAGGTGGGAGGAGGCATGATACGCCACAAGGGAAGTGAACAGATATGGCAAATGAGTGTGCAAGAAGGGTAGGTATGGAAGTTAGGCTTGGAAACTGACAGAGGATCAAGCTGAATGAATGATGTACAGAAAGGCAGGTGACAAGAGCTTGGTACCCCTCTAATATTCATCAGTAGTTATCTGAGCTGTACATCTAGCCCTGTACACTCATATTGCTCATAATTTCCCACTTACATTTCCACCTTTATGGTGTCCAAAATGCTTGAGCTACAGCATAGTGCCCCCAGAAACTCCCCGACAGGTAACATGCGCGAGCTACAGCATAGTGCCCCCGGAAACTCACTGACACCCCCACCCAGACCCCACGGAGTAGCCGCAGCCGAACCACAGGATGCAGTGCGACAACGGCACAAGTCAGCCCGGGCCGTGCACCCCTATAACACTCAGCCTCCTCACCGTCGCCCTAGCAGGAAGTCAACACTACCTTCGGGGAGAGGGACCGCCAGATCAGATCAGGGTGGAGTTGTCTATCCAGCTCCAAACAGCACCCCTCAGGAGACGGCTTATAGCCGCCCTCGCCCTCTACAGGAGTGCACCCATAGCCTCTCCGAAGGTGCCTTCTCTTTAGGGACGGCTGGTAGCCGCCTGCCCCTTGTAAGGGAATCGGTGTCTCACCGACCTGAGGGTAATCAGGAGACGGCCGATAGCCGCTCCTGCCTTCATCAGAAGGTGTCCTTCCTGGGACGGCCGATAGCCGCCCTACACCCCCTCCTACAAGAGATGGCCGTTAGCCGCTCCTCCCTCCAGAAGAAGGAGATGGCAAGTGGCCGCTCCCGCCTTTGCCAGACGGCTGATAGCCGCTCCGAAGGTGCTGCCCCCGAGTCGGCCGATAGCCGCCCTTCCCTCCGGCAGAAGGAGACAGCAAGTGGCCGCTCCCGCCTTTGTCAGACAGCTGATAGCCGCTCCGAAGGTGCTGCCCCCATGTCGGCCGATAGCCCCTCTTCCCTCTGGCAGAAGGAGATGGCAAGAGGCCGCTCCTGCCTTCGTCAGATGGCAGACTCTGAAGGTGCTGCCCCCGAGTCGGCCTATAGCCGCTCCCCCTCCCTCCTGCAGGAGACGGACTGGGGCCGCTCCCGCCTTCATCAGACGGCTGATAGCCGCTCCAAAGGTGTCCAGAGGCGCGCTGATCCCCCACTCAGGCCACGGCCAATAGCCGGGCCTTGGCGCCTCATAGTCGCACCCTTGGGCAGCCACCGCCAATAGCCGGGCCCCATGGCCAGAAAGAGGTAAGAGCAGTGTCACCGCCCCAGCGTGAGACGAGTGTCCGGACTTCCAACGCAGAAGGACCCCAGAGAGGCCCTACGACCTCCCCCGGCCTCTGCTCCCTACGCCTGGCTCTGGAGAAGACTCACCTGACGGACCCTAATTCAGGTTGGTGCTGCAGCCCCTCCCTGACGGCGCCCCTTGACTCTGGAGGCCGCAGTCCTAGGGTACTCCAGGCCCTCCCCAGGATGCCCGAGCGCGATCTCCCCACGCCCCGGCGGTGGAAGACCTCCACCTCCAACCGAGACCTGAGCCAGAGATTCCTGGACCTGTTTGGCCCCAGTCCTAAGGGCCACACCCCTGTTCCCAGCCCGGAGAATACGGGCCCCTTCGCCACCTGCAGCCCTGGACGAGAGAGGACGCCCCTGCGAGACATCCCGTGCCCTCTCGGCACGCCCTCCCCTGGTGGTGCCCCTGTTCCGGCAGAGTTGTCGCCGGCATGTCTCCCCGCCGCCCCCACCATAGAAGTGAGAAGTGACTTATGTTAAGTGTGATGTTGCCCCAAAATTAGTGTAACAGTGATACAGTGACTTGGTATATGTTGAATAACAGGGCAAGTGTTCAGGAGAAGATAACAGGAGAATACGTGATATCACGTGGTGGATTAATAAGGACGAGTGCAGAGACTAAGTTCTGGTGAATCAGACTCATGAGTGTCGCCTTTATATAAAATCAGTAAGACTCCTAGCATGGGAGATTCTCCTTAGTAAAATAACCAAACGTCCCTTGCTACCAGGAAATAGTGAAGAGAGAGTGTTAGTAATATCCTCCCGCTCGTATTACCATAAACATAATGAAACTCTCAGTGTCTTCCACCCTCCCTTAACAAATCTCCTCTCAGCAGTCAGTGCATATGGAAGAACCTGGACTAGTAATATAATCAATTATCAAAATCCCCTTGCTACCAGAAAATACTAAGACAGAATCCGTAACGTCAGTTCCCTCCCAGTATTACTATAACTTTAATCTGACCCTCCACCAGTCACCCCCCCCCCCCGTGTAAGACCCACTCCTACTCTCCCACGCGCACCGTGACCCTGTGGTCCAAGTACACCTGTGCACTAAGCCTAGAGTGTTAGCATCAGTCCTGCGAGATACTGATTATCTAGTTAAGGCTTTATTCTCTACCATATACTGTGTTGTATTATCTGCTGTTTTTGTCCTGTGTCTGACTGTGGTAATATACGTGTAAAGGTTATTGCCTGGAGTTTTTGTGTCCTACCTCTCTTTATTGCACTAAGCCCCAGTCTCGAAAGAGGACCCCGCTACACATTAGGTGTTCTAGGACCGAGGAGTCGGACCTTTTCCACCTAGCATTACAGTGTCCATCATGGCAGTCACTCCAAATCTCATACAATGAAGCAATGTCACAAGTAACTCTTGCTATTTCTTCAGACTGTGGAAAAAGGAGGCAGTCCCCCCCCGCCCTTCTTTTTGTTTAACGCATCAAAAACATAATTCATTCATCTTTCTGCTTGGTACAGCCTCCTGAACAATGTTCTCCTTTCCTTCAATATCACATATTAGCACTTTACTGTAATATAGTGTTACACATCACACTTACCATTACATCTCACTTTCACATCACAGAAAAGCTTTTCAATGATTTTTCTGGGAGCACATGGCTTAAATGGTCAGCTTGTAGTAGTCCACCGGCCACAACAATATTTCAACATTCTCAGTGTCTCTCATGACCTATCTAAGAAAGGTTAAACTGCTACTCACGCAAAATTTTCTTGGAGATGAGTGTGCTGACACAATGCTGTTTTCATTAGCCTTCTTCCATAGGAAGCTCTCTACACTAAAGGGTTCTTAGTTTACCTCTCTGTAGATTACAGCTCAGAGACAAAAGTTTGCCTACTATTCTAATGTGTGTGTTTCACACTTAGGACATCTGTCACTCTCCTCCCTGACACATTAAATCAAGAGTGTGGGCAAAGAAACATAAATAAGCTACTCTTAGCTTGGGAATATTATCTTGCAAAAGAAAATTGTAGATGTACTGTAGTGAAATATTATGCTATCTTTTGTTCCCAGTCACATAATCATGAGCAAAAGTTCACTGATGATCCTCTTCCAGCAGTATGTCCAGCACTCCATATTTGTCATTCCTCTTAGAACATCAGAGAGTATTATTATCTTCATTCTTTTGTTGTGCCTCACATTGCCATCACAAAATGCTTCATGTAACACCTTCCAGCCAGCAGAAAGATGTTCACAAACTCATGGTTATGATGCACAGCATCTAGCAGAAACTACAGTACTCAGCACCTTCAACACTGCCAGACTGCATACTGAGGAACACCTGCCGCACTGATCAGTTGCAGGAGAGTCTTCCTTTCCTTTTGTCTATGACTTTCTTTTAATTGCCTGGCTATGGTGAGTTTCTATGACTGAAATTACCTATTGTACCACATTGTTTATAAAGACTCCAACATGCTAAGTTGCTTGCATGTGTCTGCCTGGGTCACCTAATGTGGCTCTCTATGCTGCTCAGTCTCTGACAGGCTCCCTATTAAGTCCCTTATCCCTGAGGTCACACATCCCAGGTCTTTTTTTGGTCTGCACCTTGCAACCCTGCCACCAGAGTTTACACCTCTCATCTTCCACACCCAACGGTCATCCTCCATCCTCTTTGCATGTCCAAATCATCTAAATCTACCCCTCCTCATCACAGCACCAATACATTCAAGTTCCATCCTTCTTCTCAACTCTCTAATAGTGGTCCTAGACCCCCTAGGCCTCGTATTCAAGGGTGCATTATACATCCATCTAATCATTGTCATTTCTGTATGTCTGAGCTTAAGAATGTCCTCTTCCTTTACTGCCCAGGTCTCCCTACCATGCTGCATTACACTAATACATGCCATATACAAATATCACATAAAACGGAGGGAGCGCTCTCTCAATGTTGAGAAGCAACAGCTCCCTGAACTTTCTCCAACCACTCCCTACCCTAGCCTCAAAGCTAGTTCCAGCCCAGCCTCCAGCACTGAGCATTGTAAAAATTGTCTGCCATTGACTATACTAATATGTATAAGAGGACAACAGCAACAGCAGCAGCAGCAGCATTAGTAGTGGTTGTTTTTAACCTCATGCTCATTTGAATGTGAACCCAGTGGACTGCAGACTGAGGCTGCTCTCCTCCTGCAGTTCACCATCCTCCTTTCAGGGGACAGATAGGGAGCTGAGGGATGTTTAAATATTCAGGCAGCGAAGCTAACCAGCTATAATGGTGTCACTGCAAGGTGTCCCATTCCAGCACCTGCCATCAAAGTATTGCCATATTCATATGTCTGGTTATTTCATATTAACATACTATAGTTCCACTTTGACCTTTTTTCAACCTCATGGGAGGGGGTATATTGCAGGCTTGTAACCTTTGCTGATTCTTTTCTGCATTGGAGAAAAAACAAAAACAGCATGAAACTGTCTTCAAGAGTGATGCCGTGGCTGATCTTCTAGAAAGAAATTATGAAGAGGTAACCCTCTTCAATGTCACAAATATTGTTAAAAACACTATACTGTAATTGAATTACCTTAGCTTGGCAGAGATGTGGCAATTCTGCAGTTTATGTCCTGCAGCTCAATGGCAAATAAGACAATACCATTCTTCTACATCCTTTCTGGAACTTTTTTCTTTTTTTTTAACAGCATCATATTCTAGTGCTGAACTCTTGTTACAGTTCCCCATTTTAACCCCTTAAGTACGCAATTTGCTCAGCAGGTCTGTCCCTCCAGCCGCAATACAGGGTCGATTTTTCGACTTTCACCAAGTTAAAAATTTTTCTTCCACATTTCAAGAGACTGAATTTACACACCTGAAAATGTATGTTTCAGCCAGATTGACCATATAGTTATCGCACAAGCACCCATCAAAGATGCAAAAAAGTTACCAATCCCTCACGGTTGAAAACAGAAAATGCACAGAAAATGCATTATTTACAATAAATAATTAGGTATATATATATAACTAATGTAAAAAACCCCCTTTATAATTGGTAGGACAAGCTGTCAGTGTGGCATATGCCCATAGCAACAAAACAAGCCAGGCAAAATGTGGAAGTGGAGTGTGTATGGCTGGAGGGGGGAGGAGGATGGGGGGATAGGGGAGAAAGGTTGCTATGCACACACACCGCTGTAGGCATTATGTTGGGGTATGGTTGGTTGGAAGGGGACAATGTGGAGATTATGCAGTGGGGCTGAGGGAGGTAAAGTGATGGTGGTGGGAGGGGGGGTTCCTTCTCCCCAACCTTAGGGGGCCAATCATGCCATACCACCCCAGACACTCTAGCTCTCATTGGTCTGATCCCATATACATCACCAAAGGGGCAGAGTTACCCTCCCCCAGTTTTTTGTGTGTCTTTTGCGATCGAGCGGGATAGGCTTGCTTGTCAAATTACATAAAAGCACGATCGTGCCGCATTCGTCTTGAGGGGTTAAGGAGATGTGGAAATTGTAGATCACATTATATAGTACTATTGCTTGGACACTAAACAGAATACACAACCCATCAGCTACAGTATGACACAACCTACATTATTATTATTTCACTCTCATCTTAAATGTCAGGTCCAACTTGCCTAGCCCCGGGTTAAAACGCTCCTCATGGGGCGACATAGGACTGGATGGATGGATGGACATCACCATTACAGTGAAGATGTGAAAAGCCCAGAACTTTAAGTTTTATCTTTATTTTCAGACTACAAAATATGAGTCCCAAGAGGATAAGGGAGAAATGATACTCCCCCCTTATCTCCTAGATGTTATAAAAGCAATTAAAAGGAGCTAAAGTGAGGGACTGGAAAAACTCCCACTTTGTACTGGTGTACAGATGCAGTGACCCTGCAGCTTTAAGAGTCATAATCCCGTTAAATAATCTTTCAAGTCTGGTGGCAATTAAATTTATTATAATGCTCCTACCACCAGATAATTTTATTCAACCTAGGTCAGATGTCCCTTAGGTGAAGGGGACAATAAAGGCCATATCATACTCATGCAGTTTTAAGTCTAGTCTAAGCTGAATAAAATCATTAGATAATGGAAGAGATAAAATGAAATAATGTCCCTGGCTCTAAGGTTTAACAAGGCTCCCTAGCACCTCTTTCTTACCATTTTATTTCATCCTGCCTTACCTCAATTTTGGCTGGGAAAAGAGGGCAGGATGATGGTAATCAGGTATGTTAATGTACTCTTCTATGTTATTTGTGCACTCTACTATATATTAAAAAGATATAAATAGCAAAGAACATAATACTGAGATGAAATATTCATGATAAACTGCTAAGAAAGAGATGCTAAAAACCTTCTCACTTCACAAGAATATGGGACTAATAGGGATGTGGATGTCGTACCTAGCATTTTGTTCTGATACCTGTTCTCAAAGACAGTAAGGATCCTTTTCTAGATCTCCCCACCCTAAGTGAAGCATGAGAAACAGTATTACCTTACTAATGACTAAGATAAAACAACTTTTGGTAAATTAACCCTTTCGCTTTTTATGGACATACAAAGTTATTTAATTCAGGCTACAAGATGATTCTGTTCAGATGATGTAATACTAGTAGTCAGTTGGTTGAAAGCTATTTCAAGTTTCCTATGAATCACAGGAGACTCCCTAAGGTGACAAAATGATGTGGATTTACCTGAACAAAATTTCCAACTGCATACATGGCAATGAATGGGTTAATACAATAGTTTCCAAACTTTTTGTATAATACATGCCTTCCCCTTCCCTGTAGGCAGTTTCCTTGCTTCCTCCTTGCTCGACCTCTGCTTAGCATAAAAGCAATCACAACACCAGCCACCTTCTTTCCCTGTGCCACTCTACTTCCCACTTCCTCTGCACATTTACAGTATCATTTTTTTTTTTTTTTTTTTTTTTTTAATTACAGCAACATGGTAATGAAATTCCCTCACCAATTCAAGTCTCTCATCTTTAACTGGCACATTACACTGAGCTATCTTCCTGCTCAGCAAACAATACTTTACTCTTATTGACATTTATTTTCAAAACATAATTCTCACATACATCCTCAGAACTCCATTCCAAAATATAAAGCTCTTGCTCACTATCAACAGGCAATGCAACACCATCTGCCTACATCAGATATGAGTAACAAGATTACTGGCTTCCTGCAAACCAGGAAACCATTTACAATGCTGGGTGGTAACCAAATAACCAGATAACAGGGTGATGTGGAGTCTACTAAAGTGCTCATGAACTGGGTGGGAAACCCATAGTGATTGTTAACTGGGTGGGAAACCCAAATGTAGTGTCCACCTGGGAACCAAACCTCCATACACTTCCTTATGCCTCATTATGGTGAGTTACTGTCCACTACAAGGGAACAATGGTTCAGTGCAGGACCCTGCAGGGGCAACTGCTTATCTGTGGATGATGAGTCTGCCTGACCAGACAGACTGGGGTTACTCTGCTATCACTACTACCAAATCAGATTTGAGACACTGTACTTCACCCTCTACCATTCATTACCATTTTCATACTTCTCTCCATAACTTGAGTTTTAATCTCCTTTACAACCCATCCTGTATACCATCTATTCACGATGAACCGGCCATGGAGACATCATAAACCAATTACATCCCTCTTTCACTCCAGCACTGATACTGGTCCAGCTCAAAATGGGTTACACTTGGCTTTATATGGTGTGAAATCTTGCATTATAGACAAGGTGACCATATTATAGTGGCATGAACTTCAAACAGGAAGGGCAGATTAGACTGATGTGAGATCTGCTTTCTCCATCTTGTACTAACTATAAATGTTCATTAAGGTACTTAGTCACTATCACCTGAATCATTACGATTTAACCTTGCTGTGATTTCAGTTGCTGGACTAAAGATACCACCTGTATTCTCACCACAAACATAACAGCGTTTGTTTTTCTTGAAGTGTTCTAGAGCACACTTTTCACAGAAATAGTGTTTGCATTTAGTTACAACTGGATCAGTGAAGGACTGTCTGCAGATGAAGCACTTGAAGGGGAGGTGCTCATCATCACTCGGAATCTCCCAGTTTTCATCAGAATCAGCATCACCACCACGCTGGTTTCCTGCCTCCAACTCCAGCTGCCACCCAAGCTTGTAATCAGTGCGGTCATGAAGAAATTTACAGCTATCTGTGTGTAGTGAACAATAATTCAACATCATCATCCTGACCTTTTTTCCTCCTAAGGATTATGCATGGTAATAATACACTAAGATATTATGGGAATCTGATTTAAAAAGGCTAATACTGTATTGTGAAACATATGTACTAAACAACAAAAATAACCAATAGGCTGCAAAACTACACTATAATCAAGTTGGAAAACACTCACTATACAGCATACACAAGCCAGAAAAGTTACTCATTGTACTGCAGAACAGCATCAGAGGTTTACACATCATAAACAGTAGGTACCCACAGTACGCGAATTTATGGGCGGCAGAGGAGGTCACATACTAAGATTTCGCATACTGTGAATACATAAACTTATGGGAAAAATTACATATGGGTGACACCCCCCTTCATCAGTAACCCATGAGACTTCTTTCAGACCTAAGTATTGTACTGCACAGGGAAACTATCTAAGACATATTACCTAAGATAAAGTAAGCCAACAACATTAGGGCTTTACTAAATCAACAAGGATGTGGCTGCTCACCTTAACCCAAGAGGACAACAGGCTTGATGGACGTAAGAAGGGGATTCGAGGCAAGGTGAGGCACCTAGCATGCACCTCCTGCACCACCTGCCACACCACCTTCCTCACCACTCTTGTCACCAGCATTTTCGACACATTCACTAGCTAATGCACTCACTTTGACCCTTCAAAGTCTATTTCTGACACTTCAGACATCGCATCATCCTCTTGATCCTCCCCAGGAAATGGCTCTTCTGATGTTGAAGGGAGTGATTCCTCACTTTCTTGAGGCTGCAGGTAACGGGTGAAGAGGCAACCGTTGGTGCGTCTTGGTGTGGCAATCTTGCATGCTCGGGGTAACCCTGGATTTGGGCCACTCTTTGCTGCCTTCTCACCTATTATGAGTTCAATTCGCGTACTATTAAAAAATACACTGAAATTCGATAAAAAAATAGGTCCTCCTGTACTATGCGATTCACATACTGTGAGCTTGCGTACTGTGCGTACCTACTGTATAATAAAACTCACTAATTCAAACAAAAGTACACCAATTTAACCAAACTATTAATTTCTTCAAAACAAGAAAACTTCATATTTTTTTCAACTACCACCAGATTACTTGTTTCAGCTCAAGAACCCCCCTGAAAGGAGGAATTAAAATTAGCCCATTAACCCTTTCATTAAACTTATCATTTGCAGAGAAGCTTCATTATGTGATGGGGTTGCATCAAGTGAAGACCTACTGCATAACAAATTATTACATAACGTGGTGGATATAACATGGGTTCAATGGGGTTAGTGAGGGTGACGTCGACCGCAAACCATAAAATTACCTAAAAGAAACTCTGCCATGCACCTTAAGTCTGTCCTATGCTGGTATGTGTCATCATCAAGGGTGCCCCCTCCCCCACCCCCTTCCCTGGGATGAGGGACAGTTGGAGTGCCTGGATGACCACTCCACACAAAAGATACGTTATCACTTCACGTAATACTGCACATTGCACTATTTGTTATGCACTTGCACTCTTATTTGGCAATAACAATGGTGGTCCAGTGGTCTTTTATGCACAAATTAAAACAAAACACAATGATCACAGCCAGTATAAACACTGGGTGGGCATCTTCACTCAGTTAGCTGTGTAGAGGCCTAGAAAGGGGATGACAGTTACGTAAGGTTGACACGATTTCCATGTCACAAGTTTCAGTTCTTCACACATAAAAAAGTATCACATCATTTAATATTGCATACTGCACTATTTGTTAAGCACTTGCACTATTATTTGCCATAAAATGGTGTTTCAGTGGCCTTTCACACAAAATATAATGAAAGGCAATGATCACAGCCAATGTAAACACTAGGTGGGCATCTTTGCTCAGTCAGCTGTGTAGAGGCCTGGAAATGAGATGATGGTTATGTAAGGTTGACACGATTTCCAAGTCACAACTTTCAGTTTTTCACACACAAAAAAGTATTACTTAACTTAATATTGCACACTGCACTATTTGTTATGCACTTGCACTGTTGTTTGGCAGTAACAATGATGTTTCAGTGGCCTTTCATGCACAAAATAGAATGAAAGGCAACAATCACAATCAATGTAAACAATGGGCAGTCATTTTGGCTTGTGTGCGTCACCGCGTCCGCACAAGATTTTCGGCGACGGCCATGGAAAATATCGTTGGAGTGAAATCACAATTAATTTTTTAAAGTTGTACCAGGACAGGGTATATTCTTAATTACTGTTGTATCAATTTATCATATAGCAAGGTGCTGTATAATAAGGCTGTACTTTATTTTATTTCAGTTCTTGGTATCACCAGATGATTTTGAAGCTCATGAAGGACCTCTATTTGTGAAGACGTTAAAGTGAAAAACACACAAAACATCTTCTCGCTCTCTCTCACATGTGCACATGCAAGCATGCATGCATGTGCACACACACACTCTCTCTCTCTCTCTCTCTCTCTCTTGTTCAAATAACCCCCATCCATTTCCCTCCACAAATATTAGCTCTCTCACATATTACCTTTCTAGCATGGAACTTTTATTTCTCCCAGGCACTATACACACAGACAGTGGATGGTTACCATCATTCATATACTGTAATATACCACCATGGGAGTGGTGTGGGGCCAGGGCCCAACAGTTGGTCTTGCACATCGGCATTGACTGGGGTACTCAAAGAAGTTAGACTCATTAACCATGGACTTTAGCTGGCCTAGGATAAGTAAAGCTACTTATTCAAACAAAAAACCCTAGATAGGGTCCACAACAATAATGGCACATGACTATTAAACCTGCCCATGCTACCTGCAGATGCCACACCAGAGATGATGGAGCTACAAGGCATCTGGTATCATTGTTAATTGCCACCAACAGGTGATAAAAGGCTTACACATGGATGCATGTTTAAGGCCTTCAACAATATAAATATAAGAATTGTCTCTCAGATTTCTGTTACCCTCCTTCAGGCAATTCAGTGAAACCTTTGTTACTGTACTACATATATTAGAGGCTTTCAAGCAAGCCTGTCGCATATTCTAATGTATCGAAATCCTCTCTTAAGGTTTCTATCTTTCTTTTTTTTTCTTTTTTCTTTTTTTTTTTTATGCAAGGAAGAAGGAACAAAAGGCCATGAGCCCGCAATAACTGTTCCCTCCAAGAGAAAAACAAAATACAAGAGAGAGCCAAATTCAAGATCCGATCATTTTGAGATGCCTGGACATGCTGCATTTGAAAGACTGGAGATCATACGAAGCAGGAAATACAGACAGAGGGAGACTGCTCCAGAGTTGACCTGCTGCATAAAAGAAGGACTGGGAGTAACGGTTAACTCTTGCATTAGAGAGTTGGACAGAAAAGGGATGAGAATTAGCTGGTAGACAGGTGCTACACGTCTGTCGTAGAGGTGGAGGAATGCAAGCAGACAGTTCAGAGGAGCAGTGACCACTGAAGTTGCGACAGAAAAGAGATAAAGATGAAACAGTGCGGTGAAGAGACAGAGGTTGAAGGAAGTCAGTAAGAAGAGTAGAGTTAATCAGACGAAAAGCCTTTGACTCCACCCTGTTGAGAAGAGCTGTAAGTGGGGAAGCTTCCCACACATGAGAGTTGTACTCCAAACAGGGGTGGATAAAACTCCTGTATAGAGTCAACAATTGTGCAGGGGTAAAGAAGGAATGGAGTCGGCTTAGCACACCTAATCTCTTGGAAGCATATTTTACAAAAGATGTAATATGATCTTTCCAAGATAAGTCATGAGTAAATGAAACCCCAAGCATGTTCAAAGATGATGCAGGATTAAGCTGAATATTATTAAACATTAGTGGGTACACCTGTGGAAGATTTTGTTGGGCTGATAGGTATAAGAACCAAGTCTTTGATGCATTAAAAAAAGAAGATTATTTTTACCCCAGTCAGAGATACGAGCCAAGTCAGACATTAGGTGTGCCATACCCTCATCCCTTGTTTGTTGAAGAAACTGCTGAGATGGACGTTGCGGGAACCGAATTGAAAGGTGAAAGGTGTAGTTATCAGCGTATGAGTGGACAGGGTTAGATGTACAGCTCAGAAGGTCATTGATGAATAAAAGGAAGAGAGTTGGTGATAGGACAGAGCCCAGAGGAACACCACTGTTGATGGATCTAGGAGAAGAACGATGGTCGTCTACAATAGCAGCTATAGAACGACCAGAAAGAAAGCTACAGATGAAGGCACAGATAGAAGGATAGAAACCATAAGAGGGCAGTTAGGAAATAAAAGATTTTTGCCAGACTCGATCGAAAGCCTTTGAGATGTCAAGTGCAATGGCAAAGCTTTCGCCAAAGTCCCGAAAGTAGGATGACCAGGAGTATGAAAGGTAGGTGAAAAGATCGCCAGTGAAGCGTCCCTGATGGAACCCATACTGACAATCAGAAAGAAGGTTGTGATAGGAAAGATGCCTTAAAATTTTTCTATTAACCCCTTAACTGCGAGGCCTCACTTTCGTGACGGTCAGGTGCAATGGATCACACCGCGGGGCATCACTTTGGTGATTCTGTGTTATTTTGAATTTGCCCGGTCTTTCAAGTGGTTGCTTGTATCATCTGTCAGTACTGCCAGTGTCTAACAATAGTCAGTGCTGCTACTGTCATCTGTACTCCCATCCATTGTTGACAATTTAGCCATTTCTTCCTGTTCTTGACTCCCCTCCCTACCTCCCCTCCATTACCCTCTCCTCCCGCCTGCCCCAGCTGCGCCGCGCTAGGCAAATCTTGCCTGGATTTTTCCACTCATTTCATCCATTGGAATGAGCCCTATTCCCTATTCTTATACAAAATAATATACTGTATATAAAAAAGAAAAAGGGTAATTGATAGTGCCATACATCTGGAATTGGCTAATTATCACCTGGCAACACCCCACGTGCGCTCGTTCGCTAATTTTCCCTGTTTATTTCCCCATGAAATATGCTGTATGACCTGTTCTCATAATAAAAATATATATAAGAAAGGAAGGGAGAAACCTAAGTGATATTTACATTCACCTGGAACTATCTAATTTATTATGTATTGTCTAGATTTCCTGCCAATCATTTCACAGCATAAAAACTAGCAGCTGTCACCACGCTGATGTTGTCAACCCTTGGCGGCCCCATATCCGCCTCGTCATTCAGTTCAGTCATGTCTCTTGAGATGAAATAACGTCGCACTCGCGCCACTCCATTTCCACCGCTTCTAGAGGGCCCTGTGACCTCTTTTTTTTTCTTTTTTTTTTAATGCGGGGAAGAAGGAACCAAAGACCGCGAGCCCGAAATTCTTGTTCCTTCCGAGAAAAACAAAATACAAGAAAGAGCCAAATTCAAGATCCGATCATTTTGAGATGCCTGGACACACTGCGTTTGAAAGACTGGAGATCATAGGAAGCAGGAAATACAGACAGAAGGAGACAGTTCCACAGCTGACCTGTTGCATAAATGAAAGACTGGGAGTAGCGGTTAACTCTTGCATTAGAGAGTTGGACAGAAAAGGGATGAGAGTTTGCTGCTACATTGGTGCTACGCACTCGTCGTAGAGGTGGAGCAATGCATGCAGACAGTTCAGAGGAGCAGTGACCATTGAAGTAGCGACATAAAAGAGATAAAGATGCAACAGTGCGACAATGAGACAGAGGTTGAAGGGAGTCAGTAAGAGAAGAGTTAATGAGACGAAAAGCCTTTGACTCCACTCTATTGAGAAGAGCTGTATGTGGGGAGCCTCCCCACACATGAGAGTTGTACTCCACACAGGGGCAGATAAAACCCCTGTATAGAGTCAACAATTGTGCAGGGGTAAAAAAGGAACGAAGTCGGCTTAGCACACCTAATCTCTTGGAAGCAGATTTTACAAGAGATGCAATATGATCTTTCCAAGATAAGTCACGAGTAAATGAAACCCCAAGCACGTTCCAGGATGATGCAGGATTAAGCTGAATATTATTAAACATTAGTGGGTATACTGTACCTGTGGAAGATTTTGTCAGGTTGATGGGTGTAAAAACTGAGTCTTTGATGCATTAAAACCAACCAGATTATTTTAACCCCAGTCAGAGATACGAGCCAAGTCAGACATTAGGTGTGCCATAGCCTCATCCCTTGTTTGTTGAAGTAACTGCTGAGATGGATGTTGCGGGAACTGAATGGAATGGTGAAGGGTGTAGTCATCAGCATAAGAGTGGATAGGGTAAGATGTATCCCTGCTAAACCTAGTGTGGGAAGGGGTAAAGGACTAAGTGACTCTGCTGTGGAACGTGAACTGACTAATTTATCCACGATAATGATGGACAGTGACTGCAATCTTTCTGGTGAATCGTGTGATGAACCAATGGAGGAAATGGTGATAAACTCCCAGTACGAGTGCTTCAGTGTCCCAAGTTCATCCTGGTTCCAAGGGAAAGGAGCCCTTAGTTACTGGAACTGACAGTGTATAGCAGTGTAAATAAAACAGAAATGTAAATAATTACTAATATAAGAATATGAGTACAAATACTTGGAGTAATGACAGTGATATTGAAAGCTTTGCTCTCTGCACTAGTTTACTGAACGAGAAAGTGAATGCCTGGAGTGAAAATAAACTACTATTACTGATGGAAACTTATGGATCTATCTATCTATCTATTGCCAGACGCCTCAATCCCATTCGGGGTGGCCACAAACAAATCGCCTCCAGGTCGCCCTGTCCCCCGCCATTTCACTGTCCTGCTCCCAACTCACACACCCCTCTCTCATATACCTCTCCACCCCATCTCTCCATCTCATCCTCAGCCTCCCCCTCCCTCTTCCCTCCTCCACCTCACTCACATACACTCTCCTCGTCAGTCTCTCACCCTCCATCCTCTCCACATAGCCAAACCACCTCCAGTGTATTCCTCCTAACGCTTCCTATCACATTCACATCCACACCACAACGCTCCTTTATATCCTCATTTGTCAGCCTGTCTCTCCATGTGACTCCACAGGCTCCTCTTAAATAACTCATTTCCACTGCTCTCACTCTTGACTTGTGTCCTTCCAGTAATGTCCAAGCTTCACTTCCATTCGTTAGAGTTGGTATCACAATACTGTCATGTAATAACTTTTTCACTTCCATGCTCACCTCCCTGTTTCTTATCACTGCTTTCAAGGAACCAGCAACCTTTCTTCCCTGCTGTACCCTTTCAAGCACTTCACCCTCCAAACTTCCAACCTTACTCATCACACTACCCAAGTACTTAAACGTACTCACATTTTCCAATTCCTCACCATCCAACCTCGCTGTACATTCACTGACTTCATCTCTCTCAAAGACCATCACTTTACTCTTCCCTACATTCACCTTTAGATTCTGTTTCTTACACACTCTCCCAAACTCATACACCAAGCCTTGCAGCTCCCCTTCGTCTTCACTCAACAACACAGTATCATCTGCAAATAACAGTACACGGAGTTTCCAAACACTGCCGTCTCTCACTTATGGATAAATACTGTATATATATATATATATATATATATATAAGTGTAATAAAGTACTAGGAATATAAAGTGTGAGTGTGCTTATGAATAATAAATGACAGAATACCAGCGGGGAACAAGTGCGAGTGGGAAGCTGGTACGCGCTCGTAATTTACATTGCTTTCACAGTGTTTGCTTTTTTTTCTTGGAGTATGGATTCCAAACTACTTGAAAATCATAGAATAGTGTTTCTAGTGATAATACAGGCTGTGGTAATCATATTACGAGGTGTCGGGAAGTGTAAAGTGGAGACTTTGTTATCCAACTTTAGAAGTCTCCAGAAGTCCTACGGTGGTCGACGAAAGCTCAACAAACATCCCATGAGAAAGCTAAAGGTATGTGCCATAGGCATATGTAATTATAATATTCTAGGACTAATAACTGATTTTGGGCAAAATATTTTTAAAAAGTCAGTCGGAGCGCGAATATTCCTGCGTGAGGTGCACAGACCGCCTCCGACATGCCCGTGGTTAGAGGGTTAAGAACTGACTTGAAAAATTTTGAGATACAGGATGTTAAAGCAATTGGACAATAGCTAGAGGGTCAGGAATGGTCACCCTTCTATAGGACTGCCTGAATGAGAGCAAACTTCCAGCAAGAAGGCAAGGTACAAGTTGATAGACAAAGACGAAAGAGTTTGCCTAGGCAGGGTGTAAGCACAGAAGCATAGTTCTTGAGGACAACAGGAGGGCCTCCATCAGGCCCATATGCCTTGTTAGTATTGAGGCCTGTGATGGCAGAAAATACATCAGCTGAAGAAATTTTAATGTCAGCCATGAGGAAGTCAAAGGGGGGAAGTGATGGAGGAAAAGCACCGGAATCGACTAATGTGGAATTGGAGGAGAAAGTCTGAGCAAAGAGATCTGCTTTATCAGTAGAAGAAATAGCTACAGAATCATCACAGTAGAAAAGAGGAGGGAAGGATGATGAGGTAAAGTTGTTAGAAAGGTTTTTGGCAAGGTGCCAGAAGGAGCAGGAAGAATTCGAGTTGGAGAGTTGAGAGCATTTAGTATGGATGAAATATTTTTAGCAAAGCGAAGAACAGACTTAGCACAATTCCGGCGAGAAACGTAAAAAAGATGTGATTCAGGGGTGGGTTCAGAGCCAGCAGATCCAGAGTTTGGTCCTTGGCCCTTGATTGATGCTGCTACTGCGAGCAGGATGATAGGCAGGATCCAGGTGGGGAGGCAGCAGGTGTGTCTGGATTGACTCCTGAAATGCTGAAAGCCTTGGGAGATATAGGAGTGGGGTTAGTTACAGACTTCATAAATCTGATTATATGTGAGTGTGTTGCCCCAGATGATTGGCTGAAGAGTGTAATTGCAAATGAGTACAATATAAGGGGATGGGTGATGCCCTAGAAAGAGAAAATTATAGTGGCATAAAGCTTTTGGACCAGATAAGGAAGGTAATGGACAGCATTCTAGAAGGTACGATGAAAGAAAGTGAATATTGATGAGATGCAGTTTGGGTTTATGCGAGGCAAAGGGACCAATGACGCCATATTCATTGTTCGACAGCTTCAGGAAAAATATATAGGAACGAAACTGGATCTGTACTTGGTTCTTGTTGATTTGGACAAGGCCTCTGACAGAGTCCCTAGCGAGGTGGTGAAGGGGGCAGTTGGAATGGCTGGTTAGGGTGGTCATGGCTATGTATGCGGGTGCTCACACCCAGGTAAGGGTGAATGGAGATTTGAGTGACGAGTTTTCCGTGAATGTTGGTGTGCATCAGGGGTCAGTGTTGAGCCCTTTGTTGTTTATCATGGTACATGAAGCCCTCTCACGTGACTTCAGAAAGGGACTCCTGTGAGAGATGTTGTATGCTCATGATTTGGCATTGATTTCAGAGAATGAAAGGGAGGCAGAGGAAAGAGTTAGGAAGTGGAGAGATGGTATGGGGCACAAGGGCTTAAATGCAGATAACACAAAAGTGATGGTATCTAGGGCTGGTGACGGTAGTCAAAGAAGAGGGAGAGACGTCATGTACGATTTGCCACACGGGCGTAGGAAGCAACTCCATCTTGTGCAGTGTTTGTGATAAGTGGGTGCATAAGAGGTTAAGTGGTATTAGAGGTAGACCGAGAGATAATGCTGATTTCATGTGTGTGCTGTGTCGCGGAGAGCATGTGGAGATTGTCAAGCGTGAAAGGATTGATCTTGCTGGGGAGTCTCTTGAAGGCGTGGAAGAGTTTTGCTATCTGGGAGACATGTTATGTGCTGCAGGTGGGGCTGGAGCTAGCTCTGTGGCTAGGATGAGGAGCAGTTAGAAGAAGTTCATGAAGCTGTTGCCTCTCCTGACATTGAGAAGGCTCCCCATATGTGCTAATGGATGTCAGTATGTGGCATGTGTTAAAGGTGTAATGCTGCATGGTGGTAAGACCTGGGTAGTAATGGAAGAAGATATTCGCAGGCTGAAACATACAGAAATGACAATGATTAGATGGCTGTGCAGTGCATCCTTGAGTACTAGGGCTGGGGGGGCTAGGTTTATGATGGAAGAGTTGAGAGGTAGGATGGGACTGGAGTGTTTTGGTGTTGTGATGAGGAGAGGTAGACTGAGATGGTTTGGGCATGTGGAGAAGCTGGGAGATGATAACTGGGTGTAGAAAGTGAGAAGTGCTAATGTTAGAGGTATGGTCGCGAGAAGAAGAACTAAAAAGAGGAAGAACTAAAAGGACCTGGGACGAGGTCATTGAGTGTGACCTCAGGGATAGGAGACTGAATAACGAAGCTGCCAGAGATCGAGCAGCTTGGAGAGCCACCATTAGGTGACCAAGGCTGACGCATACTGGAGCCTTCAAAAATGAAATGAAACAAATAAAAAACTCTCATTTCTCTCAAACTTTTCCACGCATGCTTCTACATCTGCCCAGAACTCTTCTTTCACTCTGCTTGCACAATTTTGTGTTAGCACATGCACACATACAATCATCCACATTTGTAATCCTACTTTCAATCTTACCCACACAATCCTTGAACCAACTGATCCATCTACCTATCTATCTATTGCCAGATGCCTTAATCCCATAAGGGGTGGCCACAAACAAATCACCTCCATTTCACCCTGTCCCCTGCCATTTCACTGCCCTGCTTCAAGCTCACATCCCCCTCTCTCATATACCTCTCCATTCCATCCCTCCATTTCATCCATGGCCGCCCCCTCCCTCTCCCTCCCTCCACCAAACTCACATACACTCTCCTCATCAGTCTCTCACTCTCCATCCTCTCCACATGGCCAAACCACCTCAATGTGTTTCTCCTAACGCCTCCTATCATATCCACATCCACACCACAATCCTCCTTCACTTCATCATCTGTCAGTCTGTCTCTCCATGTGACTCCACATGCTCCTCTCAAATAACTCATTTCCACTGCTCTCTTGACTTCAGTCCCTCCAACAAGGTCCAAGCTTCACTTCCATACGTTAGAGTTGGTATCACAATACTGTCATGTAATAACTTTTTCACTTCCATGCTCACTTCCCTGTTTCTTATCACTGCTTTCAAGGAACCAGCAACCTTCCATCCTTGATGTACCCTTTCAAGCACTTCATCCTCCAAACTTCCATCCTTACTCATCACACTACCCAAGTACTTACATGCACTCAAATTTTCCATTTCCTCCTCATCCAACCTCACTGTGCATTCACTAACTTCACTTTTCTCGAAGACCATCACTTTACTCTTCCCTACATTCACCTTTAGATTCTGTTTCTTACACACTCTCCCAAACTCATCCACCAAGCCTTGCAGCTCCCCTTCGCCTTCAATTAATAACACAGTATCATCTGCAAACAACAGTACAGGGAGTTTCCAAACACTGCCCTCTCTCACTAGGGCCACTCCAACATCCACTGCCCTACCTTACTTCTCTTTTATAACCCCATCCATATACAGATTGAACAACCATGGAGACATGACACATCCCTGTTTCAATCCAACCTTCAAATAGATAAATTCACTCAATTCACTATCCACACGCACTGCAACCTTAACACCCTCATATATACTCTTCTCAACTTCCCATCTACTCCATATATTCTTAATACTTTCCACAATCCGTGTCTATCCACCCTGTCATATGCTTTCTGCAAATCCATGAAGGCTGCATACAACTTCTTTCCCTTCTCTAGAAACTTTTCCACTAAATATCTAAAAATGAATATCTGCTCTACATAACCTCTTCCCTTCCTAAAGCCTCCCTGTTCTTCTCCAACTAATTCCTCTATTATTTCCCTAACTCTGTCAGTAAGTATCCTACCATATACTTCTCCTATTACACTAAGAAGACAAATGCCCCTATGATTACCACATACTTCTTTTTCCCCTTTTCGTTTGTACAAAGGAACAATTATACCTGACTTCCAATCCTCCGGGACTCTACCTTCCTCTCAGGCCAATCTGCACATCTTCAACATCCATTCTACTACTATCTCTCCCCTATGCTTCAGCATTTCACCACACACTCCACCAATTCCTGGGGCTTTCCCCATTTTAACTTTTTTCATTGCTTCCACAACTTCCATCCTACTGATTCCTTCCCCTCATCTCACATCCCTCCGTCTCCCAGCCATAGTCACGTACACTCGCATCACTTTCAGTCTCCATGTTTAACAATTCCTTAAAGTGTTCCCTCCATCTGCTCACTTTTTCTCCTTTCTCCACTATAGTAGCCGCAGCGAGAAATGAACGCTGTGGTGGGGCAGGCGGGATGACCTGGGATTCCCCCATTGTTGCCATATCCACATGTCACCGACCATAGAGGTAGGATGTCACCGACCATCGGCCACCGCTGCAGCCCCGCTCCATGATCCTTACCCTGTGTCTCTGGCTTTCTCTTTCTCTCTCGGTTTCTATATAAACTGGTGTATTTCCGAAACTAATTATGAAATTATTATGACTTTTGTTCCACACCACCACTGAGGTAAAAATCAAGGAGAGTTTTCTGTATAAAGGTTTCCCCCCCCTTGTCTGAGGGCAGGTCAGTTCTGGCGAGTGTATAATTATAGGTCAGGCGGAGGTATCGGCAAGGCCGCACTCCCCCGCTCATATGCCACATTTAGGAGGGGGGGGAAACCTTTATACAGAAAACTCTCCTTGATTTTTACCTCAGTGGTGGTGTGGAACAAAAGTCATAATAATTTCATAATTAGTTTCGGAAATACACCAGTTTATATAGAAACCGAGAGAGAAAGAAAAAGCCAGAGACACAGGGTAAGGATCATGGAGCGGGGCTGCAGCGGTGGCCGATGGTCGGTGACATCCTACCTCTATGGTCGGTGACATGTGGATATGGCAACAATGGGGGAATCCCAGGTCATCCCGCCTGCCCCACCACAGCGTTCATTTCTCGCTGCGGCTACTATAGTAATCTACCATTTTTATCTTTCACTCCCCAACTAACTTCCTTGGCACTCTGTCTAACTCTGTGTACCTTTATCTAGAACATTTTATTACATTCCCTCCTCCTTACACTCAAATTTCTTCCAAATTCCTCATCCACTCTCTTCTTACTCTCTCTTACTAATCTTTTCACCTCTCTCTTCCTCTTCACATATAACTGATCCATACTCTCATATTCTTCTTCCATTTCTTGCACATAACAATACATACTCCCCCTTTTGCCCTCTCCTTCTCACCGACTTCCACACATATATCCCAGCTATACTCCCACTCTCTCACCTCTCCATTTAGTCTCAGCTAATCCACATATGTCCATTCTTGCACCTTCAAGCACCTGGACAATCTCTCTTTCCCTTACCATTCGCATCCCTTGCATTCCATGTTGCAATCTGAACCATGTTCTTTGTCCTGTCCCTGGTCGTCAACTGTTTGTCTATCCCAGTCCAAGGCTTCTCGTTTGCATTTCTAGTTAGTTGTGTTCTGGGGAGGAGCAAAACCCCCTGCCAACTCACTTGCTGACATGTGAGGAACATGTGTTGATAATGTATAATAATCAAACATTACACCTCTGATCCATTATCCTTCAGTGTAATGACAATCATGTTCTCATCTAAGTTCTTCGTGGAACAACTAAGCCTGATTTTTTTATCAAGCTACCTGACAAGTCCCTGTCATCTGATGCTGTCGAAACTATTCCAACATCACCCGAGCATGCTCAGTATTCTTACCATCTTTTATGGTTTTTCTATGTTCACTTGCTTCCTTGAATCACTGTCTGCATAGAATTTCACTATAAATTCCCCTTTGCTTCTCTATATCACAAGCAGTTGGTGAACCAATACCATGTGTGTCACATGCATACTGCATGGGAACACCACTGTCCAGTTTTTTCAACAGTCCTAGCTTCTCCTGCTTTTATTTTTTTTAGCATAATAAAAATATCTTACTGCATTTATTCCCTCCAAATGCCTGTTAATACACCACTGTTACCATAGAGGTGAATGAAAATATATGTGAAGATACAGACGGCCAGTGCGGTAGGTCACCTAGTAGCTATGTATCAGTAGCCATGGTAACCGTGTGCCTCGTGGCGACTTGCGTCCATTTGAAAACAACCTCGAAACGTAATAACACTTCATGCACTCCACACTCATTAATTATCAAGTGTCTCAGTAGATAACAGTGATGCGAAAACCCTTTTGATTTGGCTATGGTAGTAATTATAAACTAATGCAAGTGATGATATAGTATTTATGGATAAGCTTAACTAAAAGAACTAGAACTAACAAGAACAAAACTGATGATTGGGAATGGTTAACTGTAAGAAGTTTCTGATCAATGAAAAAATACATCAATAACAATGTTGGCTCACAATGTTAGTTAGGAAGAAAAGGGTTGTATGGTTCGCAACTGAGAGGAGCAGAATTGATGTAAACACTGCTGGTCCTGTCCCTCCAGTCATTTTATGGGTATTCGGATATTAGGCAAAGGACTGACTATAAACTTATGAGACTTGAAACAATTAACATTTACTTTCATTTATTGCTTTACTTGGTTACTGCAGGAGTTTCATCACTGTGGTAGTTTGCCGGACCAATTAACCACAATCAAGGACGTTTGACTATACTGGAATAGACTGGTGTTTATGCTTTACACAACCATTAACACTTGCATCTTTCTTAGAAGCCATAGCTAAGGTTAAATGTAAGTAAAATGAGACAAGTAGCGCAAATATTACAGGGATCACTACCAAGACATGCAGTGCATGCACCACTACCTGCAACTGTCCAGTAAACTAGTCTGTTAGGTGTGGGAATTTCAAGTGCCCTCTCGTAATATTGTAAAGACTAAAAGAGGTGTCATACTATCCCATGCCAGAAAATTGTTGTTGTACATGTACTGTATACCCTCATTAACGTATCCTCCACATGTCATGGTGGTCATAGGTTTTTCTATATTGTTACATGTTGCCAGGATGCTGGATGATTTTCTATGGAATAAAAGATCTGGACTACAGTAGCCTAGTCTTAAACCCTCCTATGTCCTTGAAGGGTTATATACCATATAAAGGCTTGGTTGCAGTATAAAATAAGTACAGTACATTTCTTTAAAGTGTATTAACAATTACAGTACTGACCTCCAAATCCACAGAAACCAGTCTCTTTATAGTCTTTACAGAGGTCAGGCTGGTAGTCCCATCTGACTGTGGCACGAAGGTGATCTGGTGCTCGCATGGGGCCCTTTCGCACACTCCCACTGGCTGCGTTGCCCTGTGCTGTGTCCTTCTTCTCATAGAACTGAGTATAGTTATTCAGGCCTCGGTACACCTTGTCATCAGCTTGCCCTCGAGTTTCCTGTAAATACTTCCTGTTAATGGGCTTCAAGTGCATCAATACTATGCATGCATTCATTCATCATCCAATCCTGTGTTGCTCCATGAGGAGCATGGGAACATGAGGCTAGGCAAGTTGGTCTTGACATTTAAAATGAGAGTGACCAGCCTCACTCATCTCTGAGTGGAATATGTGAGCAATAAACCCCAACCATCCCTTGGATGTAAGCCTGCACAGACCCAATCCGATTGAAGCGCCTTAATCACCCACTATGTAACCTCTGCGATATCTATTACATGTCATGAAATGACAAAGATCACTGTAATCTATCTTTACCCAGTTAACTTAACTTCGAAAGGACTGGGCACAAACAAATAGCCTCCATGTCACCTTGCCCTCAGCTATCAAGTTGCCCTTCCTCTCCTCACACCACCCTTATTCAGACACCTCTCTACACCATTCCTCCACCTCACTGTCTCTCCCTCCCCCTCACTTACACACACACTCCTTAGCAATTTCTCCGTCTGTGTTCTCTCCACATGGACAAACTACTTTTAATGTGAAATACATATTTACAGTTAATGCTAAAATAAGCAAACCAGCCAAACAAGAATTCATAAATTATACGGTACAAATACAGTATCAACAATGAGGTGACAATTTCAAGGCAAATAATATCTTACATGGTTGCTGTTTACCAAAACCTAGCTATATGAGAGTTCCATCTATTTCTATTGCCAGACGCCTCAATCCCATATGGGGTGGCCACAAACAAATCATCTCCATGTAGTCCTGTCCAATGCCACTTCACTGCCTTGCTCCCAGCTCACACCCTCCTCTCTCATATATCTCTCCACTCCATCCTTTCATCTCATATTCGGTCTGCCCCTCCCTCTCCCCCCCTCCATCTCACTCGCATACACTCTCTTTATTAGTCTCTCGCTCTCCATCCTCTCTACATGGCCAAACCACCTCAATGTATTCCTCCTAACGCTTTCCATCACATCCACATCCATACCACAGCGCTCCTTCACTTTCTCATTTGTCAGTCCCTCTCTCCATGTAACTCCACATGCTCCTCTCAAATAACTCATTTCCACTGTTCTCACTCTTGAATTGTGTCCTTCCAACAAGGTCCAAGATTCACTTCCATGTGTTAGAACTGGTACTACAATACTGTCATGCAGTGACTTTTTTACTTCCACGCTCACTTCCCTGTTCCTTATCACTGCTCTCAGAGAACCAGCAACCTTTCTTCCCTGCTGTACCCTTTCAAGCACTTCACCCTCTAACCTTCCAATCTTACTCATCGCACTACCCAAGTACTTAAATGCACTCATATTTTCCATTTCCTCCTCATCCAGCCTCACTGTACATTCAGTGACTCCACTTCTCTCAAAGACCATACCTTTACTCTTCCCTACATTCACCTTTAGATTCCATTTCATACACACACTCCCAAATTCATTCACCAAGTCTGCAGTTCCCCTTCGTCTTCACTTAACATTACAGTATCTTCTGCAGACAAGAGTACAGGGAGTTTCCAAACACTGCCCTCTCATATTAGGGTGGCTCCAACATCTACTGCTCTACCTTGTATCTATTTTGTAACATCCATAACCCCTTATAATATCTACATGTACTGAACACCATGAAAAGATGACCAGGGGAAAAAATGCCATCCATGTGGAGTCTGTTATGTACTTGGATTATTCTTCTCTACGATGTCAGGTACGGAACATTCACGAAACATGTACAGTAAACCTTAGTTCTAATGGACACATTGGGGGAAGGGCAGTCCAGCAGAATAGACTCTGTTAGTTCTGAATGCTGCCAAATTAGCCTAAAGAATAATAAATAAACAATACCATGCACACTACATACACACTGTTTCGTTTCGTTTCGCTTTTAAAGGCTTCAACATGCTTGCATGCATCAGCCTTGGTCACCTAATGGCAGCTCTCCATGCTGCATGATCTGCTGCAGCCTCCCTGTTCAGTCCCTTAACCCTGAGGTCACACTTAATGACCTCATCCCATGTCTTTCTCGGTCTACCTCTCATAACCCCACCCCCAATATTAACACTTCTCACCTTCTGCACCCAATTATCATCCCCCATCCTCTCCACATGCCCAAACCATCTCAATCTACCTCCCCTCATCACAACACCAATACACTCCAGTCCCATCCTACCTCTCAACTCTTCCATCGTAAACCCAGCCCCCCTAGACCTTGCACGCAGGGACACACTACACATCCACCTAATCATTGTCATTTCTGTACATCTGAGCCTGCAAATATCCTCCTCCTTTACTGCCCAGGTCTCACTACCATACAGCATTACACTCCTAACACATGCTGCATACAAAGACCCCTTAGCATGTAGGGAGAGTCCTCTCAATGTCAGGAGAGGCAAGAGCTCCCTGAACTTCTTCCAACCATTTCTCACTCTAGCCACAGAGCTAGCTCCAGCCCCACCTCCAGCACATAACATGTCTCCCAAACAACAAAATTCTTCCACACACTCAAGAGATTCACCAGCAAGTTCAATCTTTTCACGCCTGACAATCTCCACCTGCTCTCCCCAACACGCTGTACACATAAAATCAGCATTATCTCGCAGTCTACCTCTGATACCACTACATCTCTTGTGCACCGATTTATCACAAACACCGCACAAGATGGAATTACTTCCCACGCCCTTGTGGCAAACTGCACATGGCCACTCTCCCTCGTCTTTGACAGTAACGCCACCAACCCTAGATATCATCACTTTTGTTTTATCTGCATTTACCCTTAAGCCTTTGTGCCCCATACCATCTCTCCACTTCCTAAATCTTTCCTCCGCCTCCCTTTCGGTCTCTGCAATCAACACCAAATCATCAGCATACAACATCTCCCACGGGAGTCCGTTTCTGAAGTCACGTGAGAGAGCTTCAATTACCATGACAAACAAGATGGGACTCAAAACTGACCCCTGATGCACACCAGCATTCACGGAAAACTCATCACTCAAATCTCCATTCACTCTTATCTGGGTGCGAGCATCCACATACATAGCCATAACAACCCTAACCAGCCACTCCTCCAAGCCAAGCTTTCTCACTGCCCACTTCACCACCTCTCTAAGGACTCTGTCAAAGGCCTTTTCCAAATCAACAAAAACAAAATACAGATCCCTTTTCTTACCAATATATTTTTCCTGAAGCTGTCGAACAATGAATATGACATCAGTGGTCCCCCTACCTGGCATAAATCCAAACTGCATCTCATCAATATTTTTATATTGAAATATGTTTATTTTGAAATAATTTATATGATTATATCACTATAGTGGTTGGTAGGGGCACTCACCATCCACTCACTCTATGTAGTGCTGCTCTCAGGTGCCTGCCCTTTCCTCTCTTCCTTCTGTCTTTCCATCCTTTCCGTTCTGTCTTTCTTTCCTTCATTTTTTCCTCTTCCTTCTGTCTACCGATGACTCTACATTGAGTGACAAGCCAAGTGATTTCCTGTACACCAAGAAACCATTTACTACACTGGGTGGTAACCATATAACCAAAGTAGAGCATCTGGTGGTTTAGTGGGCAATTAAAGCGCTCCAATTGGATTGCGCCGGTGCAGGTTTATATCCAAGAGTTGACTGGGGTTTGTTGCTCACGGAATGCCACTCAGGGATGAGTGAGGCTGGTCACTCTCATCTTAAATGTTAGGACCAACTTGCCTAGCCCTAGACTCCTACGCTCCTCATGGGGTAACACTGGATTTGATGATGATGATGATGATGATGATGATATCACTGGAATATATTATACAGTAGTACTGTTCACTGTATATAGAACATAATACAATACTCTGATGTTTGTGAAAGGCATAAGTGGGAAAATCTCACCATAACAGACCACAACCTGTTACCTGTCTCTATTCTCTTCTTCTCTCAACCATTTTCCTACTTTCCTCCTGTACATTTCTCTTTGTCATTTTTCCTCTCTCTTTCCTTTCCTCCTTCTGTTACTTTTATCCCCCTCTCTTATGCCATTACTTGTCATATCTATTTACCTACAGCCAGACACCATGATCCCATAAGGGGTGGTTGTTTGTCTTTGAGTTTGTTGTTTTATCCAAAGGTTATAAATATAAAATAAAGCAATGAAAGAATGGAATTTGAGGAAATTCCACTAAATAAAGGAATCAGATGAAACTGCTTCCCTTCATTCTGCTGATCAGTTGGTCAATACATACTTACATAAGCATACCCACTCAAAAATATCCTATGTGTCAAACGAAAATGTTATTTTTGTCCCCCCCCCCCTCTCTCTCTCTCTCTCTCGAATCTGGGAGAGTCTTTGTTACCTCAGTCTTTAGATTTATGGGGTCCAGCACAAAAAACATATTTGGGTTCATCGTTCTTTCTAGTACACTTCTCTGAGGTGTGACCAAGACCCTGACAATGGTGACACTGCATAACCCAAAATCTGTTGAAGTATGGCATCTTGTAAAACCTAAACAGATATAATTTCCCTGTTCTACAATGGAAAAGTGCACTTCAGGAGAAATCTGTAAGATGGCACTTTTAGTATCACTCTTAGTTCTTATAAAGAGAAGGTTGAGGGTAGAACCACTTTCCACGAGCATTTTAATTTTGCTGTTCTTACCTCAAGTGCTTGAAATGATGCCAATGACTTCCAGGGAAGGAAAAGGGCCTGTCACGGTCATCTTTGACAGAATTTTCTTTGGCTCAGAAACTCAGCAAATAATATCAGAACTGAAATATGACTTCTCTGCTGCATAAACATCTGCCTTAGCTCCTTCTGTGGTTAGCTTAACATGAAGGGCCCATAATCTTGTCTCCTTATAGCTATTAACTTGAAATGACTTAAGTGCCCTCTCCACATCTCCAGTAGCTGCAGACAACCTAGCCTTATCATTCTCGGTGCCATCCTTTGGTTTCAGCATCAGTACTTGTTGGTTATGTTCTGTCCTGTCATAACCCAAACTGCTAATGGGATCATCCCTTTCCTTCAGCAGCTCTTTTAATTAGCGTTTCAAGATGTCAGCAAATGATTTCAAGGGTTCATGGGGAGTTGCCTAAGTAACACTGATCCTATCTTCCAAAGCTTTCAGTCTCAAAGATATTTATTATCATCATCATCATCATCATCTAATCCCGTGTTGCCCCATGAGGATGTAGGAACCTGGGACTAGGCCAGTTGGTCCTGACATTTAACCCCAAAAACGCGGCCATGGACAGCCGACCCCCCCCCGGGTGGCGGGGTAGGATCGTGGTCTGAGTACCTGTAGGAAAATATTAGCCAAAAATCAGAGATTAACCCTAGAACATTATACTTGGTAGGGCAGATAGTACTTACATTCAGCTTTCTCCAGAGACAGGTTTTGAGCCTTCGTGGACTACCCAAGGACTTGTGGAGACTTGCAAAGTTGGGTAACAAAATCTTCACTTTCACACCTCCAGCAACCCGGTTTCCCCTCTACCACAGCCTCATTCTGTCACAGTAAACTTTATACTACAACGTACAGGTAGTTTGGAATCCGTATTTGTACAATAAGCACTGAAAATAAGGCTAAAATCAACGGAGTGTACGGCAGACATGCAGCGCGGCAGCAGTCTTCCCGTCACTCAACAAACATTTCCATTTTCACAGCTAAAAACACGTATACTACATTATTTTCAATCATAGTACTTCCCAAAAGACCACCGCGGCGCGCTTTTATTCTGCCTTATGCCCGTCACTTTATTCTTGTTCCTGTCAGCCGCTCGCACTGACTCGGAAGAGCTAGAACTCGCCATAATGTCACTTTGAAAGCCTGCGGTAAACTGACGCTAAACAGGGGCAAACCGCGCGAAAAAAAGCTAGTGTGACAACTGTGGAAACAAGCGTTTCCTATTAGCATAAACTGCTTGTGAGAGGAGAGTGCAGATTTACAGTTCTGAACAGTCAGAGCACTGCCATATATCACAGCCAGGCTGGCCGGGCCATGGTGGGTGGGGAGGGTGGAAAAACGCGATACTTGGCAACAACGGAGGTCAGTAGTACAAAGGTCAAGTATGCTAATTGTAGCTAAAGGGTGGCGGTACTGATAGACAATACCAGCTGGAACATCCTTGCCCGCGTTTATTCAAAATTAACTCGAATCGCAAACGCGACGATCCGCCGTTATGTCCTTTTTGGCGATCGTCGCAAAAGCGACGCTCCGCGTTTAAAGGGTTAAGATGAGAGTGGCCAACTTCACTCATCCCCAAGTGGTACCATGTGAGCAATAAACCCTAACCACCCCTTGGATATAAACCTGCACAGGCTCAATCCAACTGGAGTGCCTTAATTACTCACTAACCACCAGGCTCCTTAACTTGGGTATATGGTTACCAACCAGCATAGTAAATGGTTTCCTGGTGTACAGGAAACCATTTGGCTTGTCACTCAGTGTAGAGTCACTGATAGGCAGAAGGAAAAAAGAATGAAGGAAACAAGACAGAGGAGGGAGTGAAGAGTTGCTCGTAGGCATAGGGAAGAGCAAAGAATTAAGGTAAAAAGACAGAAGAGGAAGGAAGGAAAGAAAGATGGAAGAGAGGAAAGGGAAGTCACCTGAGAGCAGTGTTACATCGACTGAGTAGATGGAGAGCAATATTTCCCCTATAAAACTGTCAAGGGCACCTCTGAAAAGCAACTCGATCTTGTCCGTAATCTCAGTCTCCATACCTGCTCCGGCAGTGCCCACATCACAACTAACACAGAACCACCAGATTCCAGGTCACCTTTTTGACATATGGTATACAGTACATCCCCCTAGTAGCACCAATATGGGCGGCAGAGGACGTCGCATTCTAGGAATTAGTGTAGTGAATACATAAAGTTATGGGAGAAATTACATATGGGAGGCACCCCCCTTCTTGGGCAACCCTTGAGATGCCTTTCAAACCTAACTATTGTACTATACAGGGAAACTATCTAAGACATATTGCCTAAGATAATGTAAACCAACAAGATTATGGTTTTACTAGGTAAGTCATCAAGGATATGGCTTAACTAAACCAACAAGAATATGGCTGCTCACCTTTACCCAAGAGGACAACAGGCGTGATGGAGGTAAGAAGAGGATCCGAGGCAGGATGAGGCACCTAGCGTGCATCTCCTGCATCACCCACCACACCACCTGACACACCACTTTCCTCACTACTTTCGTCACCTGCACTTTCAACACTTTCACTACCTAATGCACTTACTTCATTCATAAACCCTTCAAAGTCTATTTCTGACACCTCAGACATCAAATCAGCCTCTTGATCCTCCTCAGGATATCGCTCTTCTGATGCTGAAGGGAGCGATCCCTCACTTTGTTCAAGCCGAAGGAAACGGGTGATGAGTGTTTGCTTCCATCTGTTTACTTCCTGGCTGTGCTTGTCGGCGTAGTAGCGGATGGTTCTGTCCAGTGAAGACATCACCTCCTCCACTCACAACTAAGAGCGTTCAATGTCCTTGAATTCTTCCTTGAATTTATCAAGGGCACACAGTACCCCACTGATCTCCATCATGGTCAAATCTTCACTCTCCATCACTGGTGCTGCTGCCTTTTCTGCTGCTATCTCCTGCTCAAGGTGGGCGAAGCGTAGGCAACTGTTATCACTTTTTTGGGGGGCAATGTCGTGTACTCAGGGTAACCCCAGATTTGGGCCACTCTTCGCTGCCCATCCTGCTTACAAGGAGTTCAATCCATGTAGTAATAAAAAATACACTAAAATTTAAAAAAAAAATAAGTCCTTGTGTAAAAGGGGGATCACGTACTTGGAACTTGTGTACTGTGGGGATGTACTGTATCTGTAATCCTCCTCCTCAGGAGGATTACAGATATGATGCCAATTACCACAATGCCAACAGTTCAGAGCACTGGCTGATTTTGCAACAAAATTTCTGCATCACAGGCATTGAATCTCATCAGCCAGATCTAGCTCAATGGGTTACTTGGGTAATCCCAGGCAGCAATAATGTTAAAATTAAGACACCAGAAAGAAAGGATATACATAAAAAGAAAAAATGAACAAAAGTAAATGAAGCATAACTGCTAGATGTTATGTATCACCCTACCCATTGGTTCCACTTGAACAGATACTCAATGTACTAATGGTGAGCACCAATTGAAGGTGAGGACAGGCTACCCTACCTCTTACAGAAAGGGGCAGGGGTACTTGCAATTACAGTAACTTTTCCAATTACAAATGACGAAACAGACAGTTGTGCTTTGCTTAACCCCTTAAACGCGGCCGTGTACAGTCGCGCCCCCCCCGAGTGGCGGGGTTGTATCGCGGTCTGCGTACCTGTAGGAAAATATTCGCCAAAAATCAGTGATTAACCCTAGAACATTATACTTGGTATGGCAGATAGTACTTACATTCAGCTTTCTCCAGAGACAGGTGTTGAGCCTTCGTGGACTACCCAAGGACTTGTGGAGACTTGCAAAGTTGGGTAACAAAATCTTCACTTCCACACCTCCAGCAACCCGGTTTCCCCTCTACCACAGCCTCATTCTGTCACAGTAAACTTTATACTACAACGTAAAGGTAGTTAGGAATCCGTATTTGTACAATAAGCACTGAAAATAAGGCTAAAATCAACGGAGCGTACGGCCGACATGCAGTGCGGCGGCGGTCTTCCCGTCACTCAACAAACATTTCCATTTTCACAGCTAAAAACATGTATACTACATTATTTTCAATCATATTACTTCCCAAAAGATCACCACGGCGTGCTTTTTATTCTGCCTTACGCCCGTCACTTTATTCTCGTTCCTGTCGGCCGCTTGCACTGACTCGGAAGAGCTAGAACTCGCCATAATGTCACTTTGAAAGCCTGCGGTAAACTGACGCTAAACAGGGGCAAACCGTGAGAAAAAAAGCTAGTGTTACAACTGGGGAAACAAGCGTTTCCTATTAGCATAAACTGCTTGTGAGAGGAGAGCGTAGATTTACAGTTCTGAGCACTCAGAGCGCTGCCATGTATCACAGCCAGGCTGGCAGGGGCCGTGGTGGGGGGGGGGACGGGGGAAAAACGCGATACTTGGCAACAACGGAGGTCAGTGGTACAAAGGTCAGGTGTGCTAAAAGTAGCTAAAGGGTGGTGGTACTGATAGACAATACCAGCTGGAGCCTGCCTGCCCGCGGTTATTCAAAATTTACTAGAATCGCAAACGCGACGCTCCGCCGTTATGTCCTATTTGCCGAGCGTCGCAAACGCGACGATCCGCGTTTAAAGGGTTAACAGCAAACCTAGGACTCACCTCACAGGCTATGTCACTGCCACTGTGCAAAGCAGTGACAGTAACAGTACCTGATATGGCCTGCACTAATCACTGGACTAATTTGTTATTAATTACTTAAGAAAAATCATAAATAATTCTAACTTTTGCTTTTGATGGCTATTCATGAACATGGTTCATGAATGTGAAAGTGTATCATTATGTGTACAAAAGCTTTAGTATTGACAAAATTTATATCTGAAGACTGTCTATCAATCTACCTTACCAATATTTTAGTCCCTCCCAGAAACTCGCCCACAAGAGGTGGCCATGACTAATGTTTCCCGGTTGCTCTGTAAGTACACATCTCTTGCTTTCTCAATCACTCTTCTTAAACTGCCAACACTTTCAAATATAGATTATTCTGTTCTTCTCTCCCTTGTAGCTGAAGACTTTTATCTTACAATACAGTACACCCCCCTCGTACACGCCTATATGGGCAGCAGTCGTGCTCGCATAATAGGATTTCGCGTACTAAGAATACATAAACTAATGGGAAAATTAACATATGGGCGGCACCCCCCCTCTATCAGTGACCTTTTTTATCTGTTTGAGGGAAAATATCTAAGACATATACAGTACAGTACTGTACCTAAGATATAACTGAAATAACACGAATATGGCTGCTCACCTTAATCAAAGAAGACAAAAGGCTTGATGAATGTAAGAAGGGGTTCTGAGGCAGGGTGAGGCACTTAGTGTGCACCCCCTGCACCACCCGCCACACCACCCGATGCACTGTCAGCCGCACCACCTGCCTCACCAACCTCATCAACACTTTCACGAGCCACCTCACTCACTTCCTCCATGAATCCTTCAAAGTCTATTGATGACACCACTGACATCATCTTATCCTCTAGTTCCTCCACAGGAATTGGCTCTGCAGAAGAAGACACTGCTTCCTCAGGTTCCTGAATTTGTGGTGGCCACTGAATTCAACGGGTGGAGAGGTGGCACTTAGTGGAGAGGCAGGTGTTGCTCTCGGGGTTCACATTGGAAAACACCTGTTTTGGGCGTTTTCTCCTGCCGCCTCACGTCATGTGGGTGTGACTCACGTACTCTGGTTAGGAAAATATTAAAAATAGATCCTCATGCACTAGGGGTTTTGTGTACTAGGATTTTGCGTACTAGGGGGATGTACTGTATCACCAGTCACCTTAGTACTGTATGTTTCTCATCTTTCAGCCCACAACATCATACATTATACCTTCAACTCTTTCAGCCAATACATCCTAATATGTACATTACTGGTGGCTGCATACTATTTCCCTCTATTGTTTGGAGAGAGATGCTTTGTATTGCATGAGATTCTGCTGTCCCAATATGTATGCCGAACCAGCTGCTGATTCTCTCTCATCTTGATACTAGGTTCTCTATAGCTGATCAACAAATGATCGTGGGCCCTTCAGGCCCCTCGCACTTGCTCCTGTGGAGGGCTTTTGTGTTTATGTGCTGTTCTAGTGTAATGCTGTCACTTGGATTTTCTGCAGCTAACCAACTGATCGTGTTATTTGCAGCTTCAGGAATGGAACCCAAGTTGTTTGAACGCAAGTCCGAAATACACACACAGACACACGGCTACTGCTATAGTATAATTATTTTAGTTGTACCCATGGGCAAGAAATTCTACGGAGATCCTATGCCGGGCGCCAGGAGCGGCGTTTTTTGGTCAAAATGTGATCGCTCATTAACCCTTAGGCGCCGGGCATGGGTTTCCCTATCCACGTTCCAGAACCGGATTATTTTCAGGAAAATCGATTTTCCCCAAAATATATATTTTCTAATTACAAATCAATCACAAATGACAAAAAACACATTAAAAAGCACATACTTACTCTCTGTTGGCGATTTGGAGGTGGTTGTGTGGTGTGAGAGAGGAGGTGCGTGGCGGCTGGGTTGAGCATTTTCAAGGTCGTGGTGGTGTGGTAGTGGAGAAAGAAGGGATGATATCTCGTGCCAAAATAAGTGTTGAGTGTGCCTCTCTTTCACTAATTCACAATCCCATATCAATACAATATTACAACTAAAATAGCAAAAAAACACAAGAAAGTAACTGGTAAAAATTGGCTTATTCTATGTTTTCCATGATATTTATTTTCTAACAAACTTATGTCTGTTTAGGTATTCACAATTATTTACACACTATTTCACTGTTTTTTAGTACTTCTTGACAATGTGATACTCCCTAAAGGCTGGCTATGGTCAGTACAAGTGTACTCAAGCACCCATACACTCTCCCCCACACCCCTCATGGCCCCCTAGTTGCAATCCCGACAAACTCACCCGACCCCACCCCTCCCGACCCATACCCCTACCCCAAACCAGTATCAACTGGTTCCAAGGCCACACTCTCCCTATGCAGGCCTCCCACCACCCTCCACCACAGCCCTCCTCCTTGCTGGGCTGCCCTCCCACCCCTCCCCCACCCCCACCCTGCCCCCTACCCTGGCCAGCCAGCATGACCCCGCGCACCGGCCATTCCGGGACAATACTCTGTGTCCATATGGCACGATACGAAGTTCAAACACGCTCGTGAAAAATTAAAACGTCATATGACATGGACCGTAGGCCTCTACCAACACGTCATATGACGTGGACCAGTGCCTGGGGGTTAAATATAGTAAAAGTTTTTCAATTGTGATGGGACCAAGTTTTTTCACATTACCGAACTTTTTGCAGTTTTTGTGCCAATTTTGGTAGGATGTGAATGTGTAGTTTTGGCTGCCCAAAATACAAACACACACACACACACACACACACACACACACAAACACACACACACACACACAAACACACACACACACACACACACACACACACACACAAACACACACAGCTACTGTTATAGTATATTAGATACATTTATGAGGAGCAAATCTAGTACCAGGATTCAAACTGTAGAGAACACCTAGAATGATAAAAGTTCCAGCCATCATCCAATTCATTTTGCTCCACCAGCAGCATCAGGGTCTGAAATATCGGTGCTCGGTTCTGACATTTAAGGTAAGGGTGACCAGTCTCACTTTCCCCTAAGTGCCATTATGTGAGCAATAAACCTCAACCATTACTTAAAAACACACTGAGGTGGTTTGGCCATGTGGAGAGGATGGAGAGTGAAAGACTGATGAGGAATGTGTATGCGAGTGAGGTGGAGGGGGAGAGAGGGAGGGGGAGGCCAAGGATGAGATGGAGGGATAGAGTGGAGAGGTATATGGGAGAGGGGGGTGTGAGCTGGGAGCAGGACAGTGAAATGGCAGGGGATGGCAACGTGGAGGTGCTTTGTTTGTGGCCACCCCATATGGGATTAAGGCATCTGGCAATAGATAGATAGACAGACAGACATTACTTAGATGTATATCATTATGGATCTCATCCAGTTAGAGCTCCATCAATGACTAGACTGCTAGTGTCCTTTGGTTACAGTATGTAGTTGCCAACCAACATAATAAATACCAGAAGTTTCCCTGTGTTACAAGAAGCCTCAACATGAAGTCACCTAAAGGTAGCACTATTTCAAATGAGTGGATGGTGGATGTCCCTACCTACCACCAACAACAGACATAAGCTAAGTGACTGTAAGGTACAGTATATTATAAATTCATAATAATAAGTTTTAATAAGCTTGTATGAGACTACTGATGCCCATACCTTGTTGACTTGAAGTGATCTCTCAAAAATAGCCTGAGCATCTCTATCTTTCTCTGTCTCAAACTGAATGGTGGAGGTAGCACCCATATCTCTTGGTCCTTCTCTATCTCCTGTACGTCTTGATTTGTAAGATGACCTGGTAATATACAAAAAGAGTAAATACAGCAATACTACAATGCCTGCCTAAAATGACTGACTGGCTAATTACAAAAATATCTACTCTATATAACAGAGAGACAATCAGAATCTTCATACAAGTTTTAATGCCATTCAGTGAATAACTCTGAAATAACAATGTTCAAATAATGAGGCGATTTGTTTGTGGCCACCCCAAACGGGATTGAGGCGTCTGGCAATAGACAGATAGATAGAAATAATGATCTCTTTATCTGAAGGGTAAAATCAATACTGCAAGAAAAAAACTGTTGCTGATTGATGAATGGAATAAGATTTAGTTGTCTGAATGAATGAAGAGTAAAGTACTGCACTGCAGGGGCGTCATTTCAATTTTCCTTGAGGGGGGCATAGGCCATTTAGGAGGCCCCTCCTACTCCCACCTCCCCACGTGGGTGGGGTGGCAAGCGAGCATTTTGAAGCCACATGCAAAGCTATGGTCAGGGAATTAAAGCAGTAGACAAATATATATATATGATATTATATATATATATATATATGTATATATATATATATATATATATATATATATAAATCCATCCATCATCCAATCCTACATTGCCCCATGAGAAGTGTAGGAGCCCGGGGCTAGGCAGCTGGTCCTGACATTTAAGATGAGAGTGACCAACCTCACTCATCCCTGCGTGGCATTATATGAGCAATCAACCCCAACCACCCCTTGGATATAAACCTTCACCGGCTCAATCTGACTGGAGTGCAATAATTACCCACTACACCACCAGGTGCCAAAATTTGGTTATATGGTTACCACCCAGCGTAGTAAATGGTTTCCTGGTGCACAGGAAACCATCTGGCTTGTCACTCAGTGTAGAGTCATCCACAGGCTGAAGGAAGTGGAAAGAATGAAGGAAGGAAAGACAGAAGAGGGAGTGTAAAGTCACCCGTAGGCAAAAGGACAAGGAAAGAATGAAGGAAAGAATGAAGGAAAGAAAGACAGAAGAGAATGGAAGGAAATAAGGATGGAGAGGAAAGGGCCAACACTCGAGAGCAGCACTACATCGAGTGAGTGGATGGTGAGTGCCCCCACCTACGACAAATATATATATATATATATATATATAGTAATCCCTCTAATATCCAAACGCCCAATATCCGAACATCCCCACTAACCGGATATAATCGTCCTGGGATCCAATATTCCCAAAATGGGCCAAAAACCACAAAAAATTCGAGAAAAATCTGACTTTTTTCCCACCCGTAATTTGAAATTGCCGCCTGGCGCCGAACAGCTGTTACACCATGGTCCCTTCACCCCTTCCTTCCTCCCCCCTCCCCCCTCCCCTGTCAGGGTTGCCATTTGGTATTTTTCATTACCAAATGTGGGCCAATTTGGCAATGAAAAATTCGTTTGGTAATCGTCAGATAGATTATTTTCTGGTTAGGAGGGCCGATAGGAGGTTAGCAAGGGATGTTAAAGTTATAGGAAGTGAGGAGTGTGTGCAGCAGCACAAACTATTGATTTGTGATATGGTGCTTAAAGAACAAATGATGAAAAAGAGGACTTATGTACCTAGGAGGAAAATATGGAAGCTGAAAAACCAAGTAGTAAGGGATGCCTTCTATAGCGAGTTGAGGAGAGTGGTGGCTGAACAGGGAGCTGTAGACAGAGGCGTTAATGAACAGTACAGAGCCCTCAAGAACAATTTCTTGAGAGTTACTGATGTAACTTGCGGCTGGACAAGAGGACCACCAAGACATAAAGTAACTTGGTGGTGGGATGAGGGTGTAGAAGCTGCAATTAAGGAGAAAAGAAGGCTTTTCCGGGAATGGAAGAAGGGTGGTAGCAAAGAGGAATATTTGGCTGCCAAGCGTAGGGCTAGGAGAGAGGAATACAGGGCAAAGTCTGAGTCACAGAGACAATTACTTGATAACCTAAATCATGGGGAAAGGAAAAATATATTTAGGGTGGCAGGTCAGGTGAAGAGGGATAATCGGGATATCATAGGTGAGCAGTGTGTGAAGAATGATGAAGGAAGGGTAGTGGTGAACAGTGAGGATATTAAAGATGCATGGAGAGAGCATTATAACCAGTTGCTGAATGAGGAGTTTGACTGGGACAGGGAAGGTTTGGAGCCAGCAGATCCAGTGTCTGGCCCTTGGCCTTTGATTGATACTGCTACTGTGAGTGAGGCAATAGGCAGGATGAGGGTGGGGAAGGCAGCAGGTGTGTCTGGGTTGACTGCCGAAATGTTGAAGGCCTCAGGCGATATAGGGGTGAGTTTAGTCACTGACCTGATAAATAGGATTATTTATGAGTGTGTTGTCCCAGATGATTGGCTGAAGAGTGTAATTGTAAATGTGTATAAAGGGAAGGGTGATGCCCTGGAAAGAGGGAATTATAGAGGTATAAAGCTTTTAGATCAGATAATGAAGGTAATGGAGAGAGTTTTAGAAGGTATGATTAGAGAAAGAGTGAATATTGATGAGATGCAGTTTGGGTTTATGCCAGGTAGGGGGACCACTGATGCCATATTCATTGTTCGACAGCTTCAGGAAAAACATATTGGTAGGAGAAGGGATCTTTATTTTGTTTTTGTTGATTTGGAAAAGGCCTTTGACAGAGTCCCTAGAGAGGTGGTGAAGTGGGCAATGAGAAAGCTTGGCTTGGAGGAGTGGCTGGTTAGGTGGTTATGGCCATGTATGTGGGTGCTCACACCTAGGTGAGAGTGAATGGAGATTTGAGTGATGAGTTTTCCATGATGTTGGTGTGCATCAGGGGTCAGTCTTGAGTCCCATGTTGTTTATCATGGTACTTGAAGCCCTTTCACGTGACTTTAGAAACGGACTCCCGTGGATTTGTTGTATGCTGATGATTTGGTGTTGATTGCAGAGAATGAAAGGGAGGCGGAGGAAAGGTTTAGGAAGTGGAGAGATGGTATGGGGCAAAAGGGTTTAAGGGTAAATGCAGATAAAACAAAAGTGATGATATCTAGGGTTGGTGGCGGTACTGTCAAAGACGAGGGAGAGTGGCCATGTGCAGTTTGCCACAAGGGCGTGGGAAGTAATTCCATCATGTGCGGTGTGTGTGATAAATGGGTGCATAAGAGATGTAGTGGTATCAGAGGTAGACTGCGAGATAATGCTGATTTTATGTGTACGGCGTGCCGGGGTGAGCAGGTGGAGATCGTCAGACGTGAAAGAATTGAACTTGCTGGTGAATCTCTTGAGTGTGTGGAAGAGTTTTGTTATTTAGGAGACATGTTGTGTGCTGGAGGTGGGGCTGGAGCTAGCTCTGTGGCTAGGGTGAGAAGTGGTTGGAAGAAGTTCAGGGAGCTCTTGCCTCTCCTGACACTGAGGGGGCTCTCCCTACGTGCTAAGGGGTCTTTGTATGCAGCGTGTGTTAGGAGTGTAATGCTGTATGGCAGTGAGACCTGGGCAGTGAAGGAGGAAGACATTCGCCGGCTCAGACGTACAGAAATGACAATGATTAGGTGGATGTGCAGTGCGTCCCTGCGTCCAAGGCCTGGAGGGGCTGGGTTTACAATGGAAGAGTTGAGAGGTAGGATGGGACTGGAGTGTATTGGGGTTGTGATGAGGAGAGGTAGATTGAGGTGGTTTGGACATGTGGAGAGGATGGGGGATGATAGTTGGGTGAGGAAGGTGAGAAGTGTTAATATTGGGGGTGGGGTTATGAGGGGTAGACCGAGAAAGACATGGGACGAGGTCATTAAGTGTGACCTTAGGGTTAAGGGACTGAACAGGGAGGCTGCAATGGATCGTGCAGCATGGAGAGCCGCCATTAGGTGACCATGGCCGACACATGCAAGCATGTTGGAGCCTTTAAAAACGAAAACGAAAACGAAAAACGAAAACGAAAAACGAAAACGAAAACGAATCAGAATAATGCATTACCAAATGGATTTTTCACATGTATGAGGATACACAGGATGGAGATGGTGGATTGTTTGCTTTCTCTGATTAATCTGCTACCCTACATAGCGTGAAAATAATCAACATGGTGTTAATTATAAGGAGAGTTATTACATGTATTTCCACTTGTACAGTATATATAATTAGTGAAGAATAAATGTTGGCTTTATGAATTTGGTAATGAAAGTTGAGGAGATTGGTAATGTGGCCATTGAGATTTGGCAACTCTGTTACCCCGCCATCATCAACAGTCACAATCTAACTCCGATTGAGAGCAGATGCTCATAGCAGTGCAAGCCACAGGTGCTTGTTTTTTGTGAATAAACAGTGAATAAACTGCAATACCTCGCCACTAGAACACACAGGAATTTACAGTGTTGTGCAGTGTTAAGAAATTAGAATTTAGACTGCAGAAGATTAACTGTGGACTGCATACTGGTGGTTCAAACCAGTCCAGGAGCCAGGGACTTGTAAGTACCCAGAATGTTTAATATTGTATAAACTCACCTCTTACACCTCATTTTATGGTTCTTTTGCATTTATTTCAGTCTTTTATGTCCCTTATTGGTGTGATTTGGGTCTTAAATAGGTGCAATGCATGTCCAGAGGGAGTTGTATAGGTGTTTCTCTGAGTTAGGGTCCATAAGTACAAGTCCATAAGCTGGGGCCCAATATCCGGACAGGACCACTATCCGGACCTGCCTATGGCTCTATTACGTCGGATATTGGAGGGATTACTGTTTATATATATACATATATATATAAATACATATACACTCAATCCTCGTAAATCGCGTGTTTATAAACCACGGATTCGTAATCTGCGGCAAAGTGGCTGTCAGACTGCCAGCACCCTTAAACCGCTGTTAAGTCACGAAAATCGCGGATCTAGGCACCGAAGTGGGCCTTTTCCAAGGAGAATCGTAAACCGCGGCATTCAGTTTGATAACCGCGACCCAACAACCAATCACCACCTGTCCCTGGTGGCAAGTGTGCATACTAATGCCGCCATGTTGTTGTTGTTCTGCCTGCCAACCCGCACAGTACAGAGCATCACCGTGCGGTACGAGGGCTACCTGCCTATTTTTGTGCACCTTCCTCCCACCTCCTACCTTCCATGGCCCCTCCCAAACCCCCAAAGAAGCACTCTAAGCCCTGTGACATCAAGAAGCAGCCGCCATTGTCGTACAGTCAACGTTTGGAGCTCATTTGTCGTGTTGAGAAGGGAAAAAAGTTTGCAAGCCTGGCGAAAGAATATGGGAGGAATGAGGTGACCATAAAGAAGATCTACAAAACCAGGGAGAAACCAAAACAAAACCAGGCAGACTTTGAGGGCTTCTTGAGCAAGGCTGAGGAGCTGGAGAAGGGAGAACAGCATGAGGGAGCACCCCCACCTCATGCTGAGAGGTTCTAAGTTCTTCCCAACACCACCCCACTTCATTCACTTAAGCAATATCGTCATAGGATTAAGGTGAGATCCCTTAACCTTGCTTATTTCTATTAAATACATGCACTGAATATTCCTAAATTTGTATGTTTGTGTTTGATGGTGCCTAGATAGGTGTGGGGAGGGTGCTTTGGGGGGTGGTTGGCCAAAGTCCAGACCCTAATTAATTTTTCACATAAGAGTTATTATTTATAAACCGCGGAATTTGTAATCCACGGCAGTGGTCCAGACCCACATTGCCGCGGTTAACGAGGATTGCGTATATATATATATATATATATATATATATATATATATATATATATATACTGTATATATATATACCGTAAAACACCCTAACTTCGGACACTATTCATGTGTTTTAATGTATAACTCTGTGTAAAATGGTGCAATTTTATCCCTGTTGGTGTCATGTAGTAGCCAGGGACAGTACCTACTGAATCCATATAATAAAAAAAAAAAAAAGCCAAGCTAAACTTGTGTGTATTTTCTTCATTTTCAAGTGTCCGAAGTTAGGAACAAATTTCCTAACTTCGGACAGCTCTTCCAAACTTCGGACATCCAGGTATTTGCCCTTTAAACATGAGAAAGGTTAATAGCACCTGAATCTGGACACACTGGCCAAACTTTAGACACTTTAGAAGTTTTTAAAAATGTTAAAAAAAAAAATATTGTGCACTCATGCCCAAGTTATACAAATATAAAGAGAAATACAGTAGTGCACCAACTTTCGCCACAGCAGGATTCGCGGAATCCACTTTCGCGGCATGCACCAAATATTCCCTAACTTCCACTTTCGCTTGAAAAAAATCGATTTTCGCGCACAAATTTTGGGTTTGGGACAATATTTTGAACTTTGAATTTCCTGCACCGCCCGCCCGCAACCCACCGCCATCTTGAATGACGTCATGTCAACACTCTGTCCACCCATTCCCGCCATTGTGTACGAGCGTGCTAGCTCCATTGTGTTGGATTCTCACGGTTCAATGGCCTCTACTATACCTGGTAGTGTGGGGAAAGGGCCTGGTGGTGTGGGGGGAGAGCCTGGTGGTGTGGGGGGAGGGCCGGGAGGCAGTGGTGGTGATAAAAAGTGGCCGGGACATTCAAAGTCGGTGCTATCCCTACTGACAGTGCCATAGAGGAGCTTAACCTGGATGAAGATTTCGATGGATTTGTTCAAGAGAACCTAGCACAAAGGGAAATTCAGCACAGAGTGGAAGTGTTGCATCAATTTGCATCTGAGAAGGCAGAGAGAGAGAGTGGTAGCGAGGCAGCAAGAGGTGGCGCCAATACGTCTGGCGTGGCTAAATAAGCCCGCCACGCGCCTCGGATACTTACCCCCAACATCCATTAAACACCTCAACCTGGTCTCTGTGGTATGTTTCTCCTCATATAATGTGTACTGTACAGTTTTTATTGTTTGTATCTCACAATGCAATGTACAATAGTGATTTGATGTACTGTATTGCAAGTGAAAATGAAAATCTGATGTTACTTTAGGATAACCGGGAACCAATTAGCCTTTTTGCCATAAAGACAATGCCCCAACTTTCGCTAATTCCACTTTCGCGCATTATTTTTGGACCCAATTAGGCGCGAAAATTGGTGCCCCACTGTATCCAAAAATGTCTTCTTTCTTGAGCTCATAATTTGAGATCACATTAAGGTGCATCATATCACATTGTAATGAGGTATTCTGGCCATAAATAAAACAAAGAACTCTTCAGAAACTTTTTCAGACGAAAAAAATATATAAAAATGCATTGCATACATTCCAAACTGTAAGGGGAACTGATCTTTTTTTCCTAAACAAAACTTCACTTAATTATCAAGTAGCTACCTCACTGACTCAACAAATGCATACTGAAATAACATAATATGATGTTAAACACTTCTTACTGGTTCTGATGACACCCACAAGCCCACTAACACGCACACAAATCAACAGACACACGCACACACAGGCACATGTTATGAAGGCACTATGGAATGTATTAATGAGCTACACACTTTGGTCTTAAACAAACACACATACATACACACACACACACACACACACACAGGCATGCAAACAAACACCTATAGTCTGTATTTTTCCAGTAATATGCCTGTCCGAATTTAGAAATTTTTTTCTGAAAAATAGAGATATTCATTAAAACAGTCATAGCAAGATTATGCATGTATATATTTTAAAATAGTTTACTGCCCAGTACTTACAACACTTTTCCACATATAATCGTACTAATCACGTTCTTACAAATGAAACTGTTTGTTCTGTGTGAACAAAGTTTTGCAAGGTTAGAAACTGTCGATTTTTTTTTCCATTTGAGTCATAAATTTTTTTCATCCACTCATATTCAAGCTAGTTTAATATGACTTACACATAATAATCTTAGAGATTACCCTACCTACCCATATCATTATTTTTTTGCAAATATCGCACTCTCTTCGAATAAACTTGAATTATTTACATTTTTTCGCAAAATGTCCGAAGTTACGGTGTTTTACGGTATATATATATATATATATATATATATATATATATAGTACTGTATATAATTATTTATTAAACCAATTACTTCCTGACACACACACACTAACGGATATTCTAGTATTAGCAGTATTTCTGTGTGAAATTGAATACGTAATTTAAAGTGCATGGTAAAGTACTGTTACATCCTCACCCCACACTGCCACAGGCTCCAACAGTAGTAGTACAGTACAGGAAGGATGTTGCCCAGTGAGTTGTTCTTCTTATGGTCAGCCTTTAGGTGTGCAGTACACACAGGAAGCTGACGTGAAAATAAACACTGGCTCCTTAAAGTTCACTGTCTTTATTTGCCAAATAATTCCACTTAATGTTTTCCAACTTCACTGTTCTCACAAGCACTGGAGCTATACACACTTTACTAACTGCTATTACACTTAATGCTTAACAACACTTCACAGTTATTGCACTTAATGCTTGACACTTCACTGTTTTCTCAAGTTCCAATGATATACAAACTTCAATAACCTGTCACTGTTTGCCACTGTTTTCACAAGTACCAAAAATATACAATCTTTACTGACACCAAAACCGACTGCACTTCACTCAAACTGATGACACCCGACTGAACTCCAAACTGATTGACTGACTAACTAATCTCTTCCCCAGCCTTATATAAACTTGTACTGTTCGAGAAACGTCTACATTTTATGAGTATACTCTTTACGGGCAACAGTTGCCAACTCAGACACATCAAAACATGTGGAAAAAATGGGAGAAATGGAGTTCCCCCGAGCTAAGCCCTGTATTGGACTACATAGCCCCGCTAGGGTTACAGGAGGGAGCTACCCCTCCCGGCACGGCAGCCCGGGCGAGGCTCGAACTTGCAATCCCCCGATTACAAGTCCAGCGCGCTACCACTGTGCTACCGTGCCCCCTATCAAAACATGCGGAGTTGTCTCACATTACATAACACTCTAAATCACCTACCATACGAACTTAAATTACATAATTTAACAAGCAATCACTTAAATAAAACATTATAAAGAAAAAGAGCATAAAAATAAATGAATGTTTAACTTACGAAATAACTACGCTCACAAACAACAGGCAAACTGGCAACTCTGATGACTCATACCGGAACTTACGGTACAAGAAACGTCTCGAAGGTACGAGACTACCTAACTGGCAAATCACCCTTCATAACACTACCCCCTCCCTAGTTCTTTGTTGTCCCGACAAAACTATCCAATATATCCTATACAAACATAAACCTTAATCTCTAAAGTACTAATCTCATTGATCGGGCTTTTTGCACAAATTCTTAAAAGGACGAGCAACACCGATCATGCAACATCCACAAAAAACTGGCGGCAGCTGGCTCCACCCCAACTGTGACGCAGATGGCTTCTAACCAACTGTTATGTAGATAGCTTCTAACCAATCAGAACTAAGTGTTGGACACACCAGAAGGGGGACCCAGGCCCGTACCCATTCGGTGGGGGGTGTACCCCCACCTCCCTCTCGCCACATCCCTGTACCCCACTATCTTGTTGCTACCCTACCTCCCACCGCTCTTACCACCACCACCACCACCACCACCACTCCCACACCCTCCTCATGCATTCCCCCCCTCCCATGTGGATCCCTCCATGACCGGGGGAGGGTATTTCATCCCTACTCTCCCTCCATGTCCCTGTACTCCACTGGGGCCCTTCCTTTGTGTCTTGTGGTGGTCTCCTCCCGTCCCTCTATCCCCATACTCCCCCTCCTGGCCTCACCATCTCCCACCACCACCCCAACCCCCCACTCCAATCCCCTACCCTCACCCCCACCCCTAGCATGCAGTATCTTTACCTCCCCAGCCTCGAATATTGCGTACTTTTTAAGCTCTTATGGCGCGTGTTCTTGAATCATTACCTGTAAATTATTCGTGTCTTTACATACAGATATGCACACTACAATTATTTTAGCTGTCTTTATTCGAAACCCACTCGAAAAAGAAATTTTATTTTATGACAATGCATGCAAACATGTTGGAGCCTTCAAAAACGAAAAGAAACAAAACAAAAACTAGCTAGATTTGACAGCTTGGAGGGGAGTGGAGGAGGGAGGGAAAAGGTGGGAGGGGAGACTAGGCGAGGGGAGTGAAGGGAAGGGAGGAAAGAGGAGGGGAGGGGAAGGAAGGGAAGGGGAGGGAGGGGATTGGAGGTATGGGGAGGGGAGAGGAGGGGAGGATAATTTTTACTATTTATCATATCTTTATTAGGGGGTTCATGACCACTTTCCCTAGCTAGATTTGACAGCTCAGTGGGGAGGGGAAGTTAGGTGAGGGGAAGGGAGGAAAGAGGAGGGGAGGGAAGAGAAGGGGAGGGAGGAGATTGGAGGTATGGGGAGGGGAGAGGAGGGGAGGATAATTTTCACTATTTATCATATTTATTGGGGGGGGGTTTGTCACCATTTTATTTTTTTTCTAAGCACATTGCAATGGTTTATAACATCTGTACACACCAAAAAAAATTGATTTTGGTGATTATTGTACGTATTTTTGTGAAGAGAACAGGTGCGGGCGGTGCATTTTCTTTCTCGCCGGGGCCGTGACAGGTAACTATTATCAACTTTGACAGGTTATAGCTCGGTAACTATTGGGTTTAGGAGGGTGGGGTTTGTGTTTTCAGGTGTGTAAATTAAAGCTCTATAAATCGGGCATAAAACTTTTAACCTTTGAGAAAGTTGAAAAATAGGCCTGTTTTTGCATCCTGGGGGGCAGTCGAAGCTGGAGAATTGCGTACCCTAGGGGTTAATTCTAATGAAATATCTAACTATAAACAAAATAATCCTTCAACTTATCAGGTCTTCTTCTATGCCGCTTCTGACGATGTCCTTGCTCCTCCACACAGTCCACTCCTCCTGGAAGGTCTTGGTCCTCTTCTTGACACAACACACATCACAGGTCCGACACCACTCTTCAACATCCTGACACATGCCAATCCAGTAGAACTTGTGTTGCAGCCGGCATAGAATAGTCTCCACTCCCAGGTGCCCACTAGTGATCTGGTTATGGGACTCATCCAAGATCTCAGACCTCATCTTCTTCAGAACCACCAGTTGCCAACACTCGCTGAGGCCATTGGGCGTCTCCCACTGACGCTCCAGTAGTCCGTTGCAACGAAGAAGGTCCCACTGACTCCAGCAGCTCTTGGTCGCAGGGTCCAACCTGGAAACTCCTCCCCATGATGGTCGCACTGCGCTCCGCTGCAGCCACTCCAGCGCTGGTTGCAAATCTGCACCCTCCATCTGCATCCTCCCCAGGTCTTCTCCGTCCGACACAGGCCCCGTCACTACAGTACAGCAGCATTTCTTCCTACAATTCCCATTCCTACTATGCTGCATGTCATCTGTCCTTCTGTCTTCTTGCACACTATTCATCAAGGTTCTCTTGCATTTCTTCAGTGGTGGGTCTTCTGCAGCCTTCTTCTTATCATCCCAAACACTCTGATCCGCAAGTAACTCAAACTGTGCATGGAAAGCTACCCAAGATACTCTATCATCAAATTCTTGAGGTTTTGTTTTAATTGGACCCCCATTATAGCCATGCACTTCACTGGTTTGGGGCCTAAAAACAGGGGCATCATAATTAAGGCCAGGACTTAAATCTCCTACATTCTGATTATTCAACCCTGTAATGCTACCTTTAGATGCTTGGGATCCATCAAGATTCACCATATGCTGTCCATTCCTTTCCTATGCTCCCTGTACACTAACCTGAGGCTCAGCAGTGCAATATTTCTCTACAGCCTCAATTTTCTCACTAATTATTTTCACATGGTCGACTACATGCTTCAACTGGTTATCTACACGCTGCCTACACTCCATCATTATTCCCTCACTAATCTTCAGCTGGTTGTCCACATGCTGTTTGCACTCTGTCACTATTTCATCACTAATTGACTTCAACTGGTCGTCTACATGCTGTTTGCACTCAGTCACATTATTGCTTACCTCATACTTCTGCTGCCGTAGCTCAGCGTATACCTCCTCCTTCAATTGTTCCTGTTTTTCCTTCACTTCCCCCATGAATTCATCTAGCTGTCCTTGTATCCTCAGTTGTAGTTCCCTCTGTTGCTCCTGTAATGCCTCCTGAAGCTGTTCATATCGTTCTTTCTGTTCTTCGTTCTGTGCCTGCAATTGTTCTTTGATTTCTTGCTTTTGTGCCAGTAATTGTTCTTTTTGTTCTTCATGTTGTGCCTCTAGTTCACTCTGTGCTTGTAGTTGTTCTTTCAGTCCTTCATTCTGTGCCTGCAGTTGGGCACTTTGTGCTTGTAACTGTTCTTTAAATTCGTTCCTGAGCTCTTCACTTTGGGCCTGTAACTGTGCTTGGTGTTGTTTCTGTCCTTCGTTCTGTGTCTGCAAACGTGCTTGTAACAGTTTCATAATTCCACCCAGCGATGCCTCTTCCTGCCTAGCTTGGCCTCTTGTCTGGACACCTACTTGCTTCATGTCGAAGATTAGACTCACTGCAGCCCTAAATAACGAGCCCACACTCCTGACACCAGTGTTACGTCCCCACCCCACACTGCCACAGGCTCCAACAGTAGTAGTACAGTACAGGAAGGATGTTGCCCAGTGAGTTGTTCTTCTTATGGTCAGCCTTTAGGTGTGCAGTACACACAGGCAGCTGACGTGAAAATAAACACTGGCTCCTTAAAGTTCACTGTCTTTATTTGCCAAATAATTCCACTTAATGTTTTCCAACTTCACTGTTCTCACAAGCACTGGAGCTATACACACTTTACTAACTGCTATTACACTTAATGCTTAACAACACTTCACAGTTATTGCAATTAATGCTTGACACTTCACTGTTTTCTCAAGTTTCAATGATATACAAACTTCAATAACCCATCACTGTTTGCCACTGTTTTCACAAGTACCAAAAATATACAATCTTCACTGACACCAAAACCGACTGCACTTCACTGAAACTGACTTGACATCCGACTCAACTCCAAACTGACTGACTGACTAACTAATCTCTCCCCCAGCCTTATATAAACTTGCATTGTTCGAGAAACGTCTTCATTTTACGAGTATACTCTTGATGGGCAACAGTTGCCAACTCAGACACATCAAAACATGCGGAGTTGTCTCACATTACGTAACACTAAATCATCTACTATACGAACTTAAATTACATAATTAATAAGCAATCACTTAAATAAAACATTATAAAGAAAAAGAGCATAAAAATAAATGAACGTTTAACTTACGAAATAACTACGCTCACAAACAACAGGCAAACTGGCAACTCTGATGACTCGTACCGGAACTTAAGGTATGAGAAACGTCTCGAAGGTACGAGACTACCTAACTGGCAAATCACCCTTCATAACAGTACGTATCACTGCATTATATGCTAATGACCTTGGATAATAGACCAAATAGCAATTAAAATATTTGTACCGGTGAAAGCTTAAACTGACTTCATTCTTATTGCCTAATGAAAAGATAATGAATATAAAACTGAGAATGAAAAGTTATAAACTTGTAAATGACTTAAAAATGGAAAGCATTTAGCTTACTAGCCCCTAAAATACTATGAACCGTATAAAGTAATGTGAAAAAGTAAGCTCTACACTACGAGGTGGGAGAAATAAAATGATGGTTTTTAAATTTGGAAGAGGCTCAGGTAAGAATAGTATATTAATTTCAGAATTCATCAGAGGAAATTGAAAACTAAATTACGTATATTTATTGCACTGAAAAATGAATAAACTACTGCAACAGTGGATATCTCCATGATCTCTGCTTGCAAAGTTATCAACCAGGGTGTTAAAGTTAAGATTTTTAACAAGTTACTTTTTCTGAGGCCATAAGTAGCAAGTCACTTAGCAATCAATTCTCACTGAGGTTCTTAGATATGTCTTGACCAAGCCAAGTACTGAAAAAAGTCGTTCATTGCCTGCAGTAGTTACTAGAATAGCGATAAGAATTTTGATAATTTTCACAATTTCTGAATATGCACAATCTAATGGTTTGAGTTCATCATATAATTCAAACAGATGCTTTGGCTAGTCATTCTTACTTAGAAAATGTCTTTTTGCAACAGATATTTGGGAAACTATAAGAATTTGTAAGACTGTACTATAATAGAAAGCTTCTCATATTCTAGGAAGTCTCTGGAATTGCAATCAAATGCATTCATTGCTTCTATTAAGGACATTTTTGGGTGATGCAAATATCAAGCCCTGGGAGAAATCTGTCTATCTAAATAGGTTCTTTTGATTTCAGTCTTTGGAGTAATACAAGTATTCACATCACTTCTCCCAAGCGCTGAATCAGTTAAGAAGCTCTTTAGTCTTGATGATATCTTCTGAATTCTCTTAGGTATGCCCAACTGATCTGAATCTTCCAAGTTCGTATCAATCACATATGTTAAAGCAAAATCTTTAGCTTTGTCAAAAACATCAGAGAAAGCCTCGTCAATTCTCAAGACCTGCAATTCTTTAATAGTTTACTGTATGAGAGAGCAAGCTTCAGATAGTAAGGCTTCCTTCACTTGAAGCTGATCTGACAAACTATTGATAACTCTAAGGCCTTGTTCAATAATAGGCTGATCCATTATGAACCTGAAAGACTCTAACTTTTTGTACAGTCCAATTGCTTCTTTTGCAGCTTCTGAATCAGAACCCTCTGAAACTGTATGAAGCACTGATAGCAAACTTCCATAGCGAAGCTTAACCTCTGATACTGACTTACAATAGTAAGACCATCCAACTACAGCAGGTCTTTCTAGTGTCAAAACCTGAAGATCTTCTGCTTTCTGTGCCTCTATGAAAAGTTGGTTCCTTGTGTTACTGTTAGTAATAAATGTGTAAGGTGTGTTAATAACTGAAAAAAAAATGAAGAGGGGCCACTGGTATTCTTTATGCAGTCGCCCAGTACTAAATTCAGCCTGTGTGCATGGCAATGTATGTATACTGCTTAGTGAATTTTATCCCTTAGTCTTGCTTGAACCCCACTCAAGCATTCACTCATTACACTAGCATCATCATAACACTGAGCCATACAGTTAGACCACACTGAAACAGATTGTCCTATCTCCTTATATGTGAAATCAGCTAAACTTGCAGCATCAACCTTTTCCATGTGATAGGTTCCAATGACATGTTCCTTCACAATACCCTCATTAAAGTACCGCACAAGAATAGCCATCCGTTCTTTTTTTGACAAGTCTTTTGTTTCATCAACCATAACTGAAAAGTACTTGGATTCTTGAGATTCAGCACAAGTTGTGTCTTATATATACCTTCCAACAACTGATATCAACTCATTCTGGTACTGAAGACTTGTGTAATGGCCATATTGTCGATGTAACTTTTGTTTTAGAGAGGGATTTGATTCAGCAATCAGGTGAAGAATTGCAACAAAATTTCCTGAATTCAATGGCTCATCACCCTCATTATGTCCACAAAAAGACAGGTACCTACTTCCTAAGATGAATAAAAGCTTTTAATGATAGCCAGAATACAATAAAAAGGGCAGCTTGATGCTGAAGTTACTGTAACTGAACAGCAGGCTAGGAACATATTTACAGACATCCTTTAATATACCTAATAAATTATTGTGATTATTACACACACACACACACACACGATATATTTCACTCAAATCGTATTGAGGCTAAATACAAATTACTTTTAATTTCTCGGTGTTAACCTTATATACAGTAATTTTTTCATTAATTTACTTGATTTGGAGGCCACCTCAGAAAGCTTGGGGGGGGGGTGAGCGCCCCTCCCTGCCCCCTCCAAATGACACCCCTGCTGTACTGTGAAGTACACCCTCTGCTTACACACCCTTCAACTGCATGAAATACAAAACTTTACATGCCAATATCAATCTCTATCCCAATCCTGGTTACAGTTCTGATTCCATTTACATGGAAAGGTTACTGACTGGCATTCCATTATTCTATCTATCTATATCTATCTATAGCCCGACGCCCTAATCCCGCAAAGGGTGGCCGCAGACAAAACGCCTCCAAGTCACTCTGTCACCCACCATTTGACTCCCCTCCCCCCAACTCACCCCCCCCTCCCTCATATACCTCTCAACCTAAATTCGAAACAATTAACAAGACAAGCCTCTGACAATCTTGGGGGGAGTGAGTCTGAGGGCTTTTAGGCCTAGTGTCGGCCTTCGAGGGGTTAGAGACACGCTCTGTCCCCCTGTTCTGGCCCCTCAGCCTCGGATACATCCCTTCCCAAAGCAACCACCACTTTACCATCTAACAGTGAATTAAAATTCAACTTGCTGGCCCCTTGTTACCATTATATTCTTGTTCATGCACTATTTCTTAAGTCTAATGATGATCACTTTTTTTTGTGCACATGTGGGTGGAAACAGGGGTGCTGGGAAAAAGAGGGGATTTCATTCCCTTGCACCAGCCATACAATAATGGTTCTTATAGCAATGTTTCTGTTTACACAGTCAGTGATTTTTATTGTCAAAATAAACCACATTAATGAAGGGTCTACTGTGCTCATCAACAAGAATATTTGCACTCTTGTCCTCTAGTAAACAAATTTGTCCCCAAAGAAGCACTTGCACATTTTATTTTAGCCAAAACCATGATTGCTTTATTCAAGTGAAGATAATTTGATCATTTCTATTTTTCGTTTTTTAAATCCAATAACTACCAGAATTTCCCTCAACTGCTCAAATGAACAAAACTGTCTTCTGGTAAGAAAAGTAACTTAATGGCATCCATAGAAGGCAAAATGGTATTCATAACAGTAAAACCACAGCTGCTGAAAGAGGTGACTCACAGTGTGAAGTCCTGATGAAATGAGATTTGAAAAGATGGAAAACTAAGTACAGGTATCTTATGCAACGACAGCAGTGCATGTGGGGGAAAAACTAAGCTTTTTTTTTTGTTTGACTGTTGGACTGAAATATTGTTTCATGTCCCAATGGGTGATGAAATACAGGAAAGGAAAACAAAGAACAACAGTGGCCAATTGAGTGTCTTTGGTGAGAGGGTAGGGTTCAGATATTGTCTGTGCTATATACTGATGATACTGTATTGTTAAGTGAAGATGAGTACAGTAGTAGTAGTAGTAGTAGTAGAAGTAGTAGTAACAGTAGTGGTAGTAGTAGTAGTAACAGTAGTGGTGGTAGTAGTAGTAGTAGTAGTAGTAGTAGTAGTAGCAGTAGTAGTAGTAGTAGCAGCAGTAGCAGCAGTAGTAGTAGTAGTAGTAGTAGTAGTAGTAGTAGTAGTTCCATGGGCAGTCTGGCCGAACAGCCCTGAGTCCCTAGGGAAGGACACAGTTGAGACCGGGCTTTCCCACAGAGCTCTCAAGAAGTGTATGTTGTGTTGTTGGTGTAGCTGATTGTGTGCAATGCAGTCTTCCATAATGTGCTTAATAGTATGGGGGTGCCACGTTGCATCCTGGACAGGCATCAGCGATGGAGTCATCCAGCCTCTTCTGATAAGAGGGCTGGATGATGGCCACATCTCAGCCTGGCCAGGTGGACCCTGTCCTCACGAGGGAGATAGGATTCAAAAGGGTGGATATCACGAGGCCATGCATGCAGCATGTGTTGTCTTTAAGTGACTGAATGGAGCGGCGAGTGATTTGAGTATGGATATGCTTCTCGAAGTTGATCTGAGGCAGGCGAGGGGGGAGAGATGAAAGTATATGTGTATAACATTGCGTGCCGGGTGTTGTTTTGATGTTCTTTGGTGTGTGTGTGGATGTGCTGCCGTGTAGTGTAGTGGATGGCGTGGGTTTGTGGAGGCTGTGGTGGGAATCTGGGTGCCTCTCATGTCTAGATGATCCTTGACTTTGAGGACTTTGGTTTCTTGGTGTAGGTGGTCTGTGGGTGTAGTAGCTGTGCAGCCTGTAATTATTTTTAGGGCCTTGTTATGCATTGTCTGTAGAGTGTTGTAGTGTGTTTTAGTGAGTTTAATAGCCCAAGCAGGACTTGCATAATGCATCACTGAATGTATATATTGTTTGTATACTGTGGTGGTGGTTTCTTTGCCGTGTCCAAATGCTGTATGGGCAAGTGACCTCAAAGCATTGAGTTTTGGTGCTATCTTTAATGTTTGTGATGTGTTGTTTAATGGGCCTGATGGGGTCCCTCCTGTTGTCCTCAAGAACTATGCTTCTGTGCTTAAACCCTGCCTAGGTGAACTCTTTCACCTTTGTCTTTCTACTTGTACCTTTCCTTCTTGCTGGAAGTTTGCTCTCATTCAGCCAGTCCCAAAGACGGGTGACCATTCCCAACCCTCTAACTATCGCCCAATTGCTTTAACATCCTGTGTTTCTAAAGTTTTTGAGTCCATTCTTAACAGAAAAATTTTAAAGCATCTTTCCTATTACAACCTTCTTTCTGATCGTCAGTATGGGTTCCGTCAGGGACGCTCCACTGGCGAACTTCTCGCTTACCTTTCAGACTCCTGGTCGTCCTCCCTTCAGGACTTTGGAGAAAGCTTTGCCATTGCACTTGACATCTCAAAGGCTTTCGATCGAGTCTGGCATAAATCTTTAATTTCCAAACTGCCCTCCTACGGTTTCTATCCTTCTATCTGTGCCTTCATCTATAGCTTCCTTTCTGGTCGTTCTATAGCTGCTGTTGTAGACGGCCATCGTTCTTCTCCTAGATTTATTAACAGTGGTGTTCCTTATGGCTCTATCCTATCACCAACTCTCTTCCTTTTATTCATCAATGATCCTCTAAGCTGTTCATCTAACCCTATCCACTCGTACGCTGATGATTCCATCCTTCACCTTTCCATTCGGTTCCCGCAACGTCCATCTCAGCAGTTACTTCAACAAACAAGGGATGAGGCTATGGCACACCTAATGTCTGACTTGGCTCGTATCTCTGACTGGGGTAAAAATAATCTTGTTGTTTTTAATACATCAAAGACTCAGCTTTTACACCTATCAAAATCATCTACAGGAATACCAACTAATGTTTAATAATATCCAGCTCAATCCTGCATCATCCTTGAACATGCTTGGTGTTTCATTCACACGGGACTTATCTTGGAAAGATCATATTGCATCTCTTGTGAAGTCTGCTTCCAAAAGATTGGGTGTGCTAAGCCGACTCTGTGCCTTCTTTACTCCTGCACAGTTGTTGACTTTATACAGGGGTTTTATTCGCCCCTGTTTAGAGTACAACTCTCATGTGTGGGGAGGCTCCCCACATACAGCTCTTCTCAATAAGGTGGAGTCAAAGGTTATTCATCTAATCAACTCTCCTTCTCTTACTGACTCCCTTTAACCTTTGTCTCTTCACCGCACTGTTGCCTCTTTATCTCTTTTCTATTGCTACTTCAATGGTCACTGCTCCTCTGAACTGTCTGCTTGCATCCCTCCACCTCTACAACGGGCGCGTAGCACCCTTCTAGCAACAACCTCTCATCCCTCTGCTGTCCAACTCTCTAATGCAAGAGTTAACAGTTACTCTCAGTCCTTCATTTATGCAACAGGGCAACTCTGGAACTGTTTCCCTCTGTCTGTATTTCCTACTTCCTATGATCTCCCGTCTTTCAAACGCAGTGTGTCCAGGCATCTCGAAATGAATGGATCTTGAATTTGGCTCTCTTTTGTATTATTTTTGTTTCTTTCTTGGAAGGAACGTTAATGCAGGCTCAGCCTTTGGTTCCTTCTTCCTCGCATAAAAAAAAAGACATTGATGTATTGCATGTTACACCAAGGATTTTGTGTGTGTGTGTGTGTGTGTGTGTGTGTGTGTGTGTGTGTGTGTGTGTGTGTGTGTGTGTGTGTGTGTGTGTGTGTGTGTGTGTGTGTGTGTGTGTGTGTGTGTGTGTGTGTGTGTGTGTGTGGTAGAGGAGAGTTGTTTATGGTGAGCTGTGGAATGTGACTATGTTCTGCTGTCCAGTTTGTGAGAAGTCTCACTGTAGATTTGGCTGGGGCTATTTTGAGCCTGTTTGTGGTGAACCATTCGTGTAGTGTAATGTGGTAAGGTTGGACGAGGTGTGTGGCTGTGTTTGCGTTTGGATGTGTACATTTAAGTATTATGTCGTCTGCATATGAAGCTATGTGTATCTGGGGTGTGGGTATGTCATGCATGTATGGGTTAAAGAGCGTAGGGAACAAAACAGATCCTTTGGGGGACGCCATTTGTGAAGTTTCTGATGTGCGAAGACTGACTGGCAAATGTTACATATGCACATCTGCCTGCTAAGTAGTTTGCCAGCAATCTTTTTGTTACTATGCACGTTTGTGTTGAATATTTTGTTTGTGAGGTTGTGGCAGGGGATGGCATCAAAAGCTTCGCTTATGTCTAATGTGACTAGGAGTGTTCTGTGTGGTGGCCTAGCTGAATTCATGCCATCAAAAACTCTCTGTGTAAGGTCTGTAACAAGAGTGTTTGTGGAGTGTAGAAGCCTAAAACCATGTTGGGATGGGGCTAGGGGGGTGTGATGGGTAACTAGTTGTAGTACCAGTCGTTCAGTGACTCTGGAGGGAGTGCAGCGGAGTGTGATGGGGCGGTGTGAGGAAGGTAACGTGGAGTCTTTGTTGGGTTTGGGGATAGTGATGATAGTGCCATGCTTCCAGATGTTAGGTATTATGTTGTGTGAGTAGCTGTAGTTTGATATGTTGGTGAGTGCTTGTATGTCTTGTGGTCCAAGGTGTTTAAGGTGTATGTTGCTTATGTTGTCTGGTCCACAGGCAGATGAGTGCTTAAGGTTGCTAATGATGTGCTTCGGCTGGTTGTAAGTGAATGGTGCGAAATCTGGGTCTGTGGGGAAGTGTCTCTTACGTCAGATGACACAGTGGATGTCACCCTCCCCACAGGGCCTGAGAACCCGGGAGTGGCTTCGGTCACCCAGGCAAGTACAGTACCATAGTAGTTGTGAGGCTTGGTTAATGTGTTTGGGAAGAAGTTGGAGTATCAAATGGAATGTATGTAGTAAACAGTAATGTTATGGTCACTGACAGGAAGGAAGTCATGGAGTGGATAGTAAGGCTGAATGGTGAGGAAAAGGAGCATGTGGGTGCCTTTAAATTTTCAGATGGTGTGATGAGCAAAGATGGAACTTTTGAGGATGAAGTGCAGGGGTTGGCACAGCAGGGATGAATGGAAGCAGGTTCAAAGACAGCTGCTCAACACCAACAACAGAATTCTGAAAACAGTCAATAAAACCTGGATTATATGAGGTTATATCCAGTGGCCATATAATACAGGAATATCATGTATGACTGAAGTCACTCCCCAGTGCATAACCTATCATAATTACACACTTAAAGAAGCACAACACCTGTAAGTGAATTCAGATAATAAAGTACTAAATAACAAATGAGTTATACGGGGTTATGTCAAGTGGCCATATTATGCGGGGTTATCATCTGTGATTTTAGTCGTCCCCAAGTATGTACTCTGTCAAAATTATGAACTTGCAACATTACAACACCTCCAAGGAAGTTTGAATAAAACTCAATAGCACATGGGTTATATGGGGTTGTCAAGTGGTCAAAACTCTCTCTCTCTTGTGACTTTAGTCACCATGTACATTACATATCCAGTCATAACTATGAACTAACAGCAGCAACAGAATTAAGATAACACTCGATGACAGATGGATTACATGGGGGTTATGTCTGGTGGTCACAGAGGGTTATTTCCACACACACAAGAATACTGACTTGGTTAAATGATTTGGTGTAAAAATATAGTACAAGCACACTTTCTAGGGTTGGCTGGGTATTTATTTGCATGTTGCAGTTTGTATAGTTTAAAAAAATATTCTGTACTGATATTTTTTGTACTGGGAATTTGGATAAATGGGAATGCTGATTGGGATAAAGAGTTTAGGTTAAAAAAAAAAAAAAAAAAAAAAAAAAAAGTCAAGCAAGATATGCAAAAATTCAGATATCTATCATTTAGATACCAGGGGTTGCCTGCATTATTATTATAATTATTAATATCATTATCATCATTATTATTATTATTATTATTATTATTATGACTATTATTATTATATCCAGGGGGTGGTTGGGATTTATTCATGTAATGCCACTCAGGGATGAGTGAGGCTGTGCTCCTCGTGGGGCAACACAGGATTGGATGATGATTACTATTAACTATTATTATCATCCATACCGCATTCCCATCCTTGGATGAGGTGAGGTAGTCTTAAAAAAAAAAAAAAAAAAAAAAAAAAAAAAGGGGGGGGGGGGAACTAACTAAAGTCTACCCAACTCACTTACCATACATGCTCTCAGAATCCTGACTCCACCTCACAGGAATACAAAATGTGTCAAACTCTATAAATTGAGAAACTGGAGGTTTGACAACAATATTGTATTTTTTTTTTTTTTTTAATATGGCACCTTCAAAGCTCCTTCACAAAGCAGTGACATAAAATTAACGAGGCACTCCATGGAGGAACTCTGAAGGCACCATGTGTCCGAGCTTGCATATTCTGTCCTGTTTTCTTTCTTCTGATTTTGGCACATTCATAGTTATTCCATGGAGCTCCTCACATCACCTAGTAGCTAGAATCAGTCTGACAACACTCACATCAATCTGAAAGAACAAGGGTGCCAAACCCTTGTCATACACTCTTCCATACAAAACTCTACCAACCAGCTCAATCCACTGTCAGTTCCCTATCCTCATCACTCTCCAGACACACTGCACACAAAAGTACCAAACTGCAAACCTTGTAAAAATTGCATACTAATAAAGAAGCCTAGGCAAGATCTATATGTAGCGTTTTTCCATAAACTAATGGATTGCTCCACTGTATATGCTGAGCTTCAAAGTAGTTGATAGATCTCATTTATCCTCTCGTCTCATTAGACTAAAGTGAGAAAAGTGACTAAATATTATGACTAAATAAAGAATACAATAACAAACATGTGCAAGCATCTCGCACGTATTTCAACAGTGTATGTACAGTACACTAAATAAGTACATAAACCCACATGGCCATGACACTGACACCACCAGTAAACAGTATACCTCACTTTCAACTTGCTGCTTTTGGCCTTCATTTTTTTTTTTTTTTCTTCCCCCCTCTCCTTTCCCAGTTGCCCACTTTTTATTATGAAGCTTTAATGATTCTGAGTATGACTATTAAGCTGCTAAACAGTGTCAGGGTAACAACATACTTTCAAAGAGAATCTGGCAAACCAATGGATGAAATCCTCAATAAAAGTGATTTTAAAGTTTCTTCTGCCCATATCTGATACCCCGATATTAACAGTAAATATCAGTATCGATTCTGGGGGTAGGGGAGGGGGTTTCAAGAATACTCCCCCAGTATCCCTGCTTGTCGTAAAAGGCGACTAAAAGGGTTGGCGGAGGGTTAGTGCCCCTCCCCGGAAAACAACTAAAAAGACAAACAATAAGCCTCGGACAAGGACTGACTAAAAGATGATGACCAAGGACCGGACAAAGGACATGGTACCGGGTAATCGAAACATGGAATGTAAGGGGAGCAAATGATGAGGTGAAAGAGAGAGAGATTGTCCAGGTGCTTGAGGGTGCGAAAGTTGATGTAAGCGGAATAACTGAAACGAAATGGAGTGGTGAGAGTGTGAGAGAATGGGAGTATGGATGGGGTATATGTGCAGGAGTACGTGAGAATGAGAGGGCAAAAGAAGGAGTATGTATAGTTGTGAGTAAAAGATGGAAGAAGAGCATAAGAGAGAATGGATCAGTTGGGTCAAGGATTGTGTGGGTAAGACTGAAAGTTGGAATACAAATGTGGGCGATTTTGTGTGTGTATGTGCCAACGCAAGATCGTGCAATCAGAGTGAGAGAAGAGTTCTGGACAAATGTGGAAGTGTACATGGAAAAGTTTGGAAGGAATGAGAGAGTGTTTTTGATCGGTGATACGAATGGTAAAGCAGGGAATGTGAAGGTGGATGGAATAGTTGGTGAGTGGGGTGTGCCTGCTGAGATAGGCGAGAATGGCAGTGCGTTAGCAGACATTTGTGCTGGCAGGGGGTTGGTGATAGCCAATACCCTCTTCAAGCACAAAATGATCCACAGGTATACATGGTGAGTCATGAGATGGGTGGGTGGTGAATTGAATGAAAGGAAGGCAATGATTGATTATGTGTGTGTGGATGAAAGGATGCAAAAATGTGTAATGGATGCAAGAGCTTATAGAGGTTGGGGGAGTGGACTTTCTGACCACTACTTGGTGGTGGCCAGAAGCAAGGTCCAATTAGGATGGAGAAATAGAAGAAGGGAAGGACGGGAAGAAGGAGTATTTGTAAGGGGAGTGGAAAGGTTACAAAAGGATGGGAAAAAGGCAGAGTATAAGAGAGAAGTGGAGGAACATTTGGGCAAATATGAATTGGAGCAGATGGGGGACGTGGAAGGTGTGTGCAGGATATTTACAGAAGAAATATGTGCAGCAAGTGATGTGGTGTGTGAGATGAAGAGAAGACGGAAGGGTGTGCAAGGAACAGCGTGGTGGAATGAAGAGGTGAGACAGGCTGTGGCACAAAAGAAGAAAGCATACAATGAATGGATGAGAAATAGGGGCATGGAAGAAGTTGAGAGATGGAAGAGAGAGTTATATGTAAATAGAAAGAGAGAGGTGAAAAGATTATTAAGAGAAAGAGCGGATGAGGAATTTGGAAGGAACTTGAGTGTAAAGTGGAGGGACTGTAAGAAAATGTTCTGGAAAGAGGTGAAAAGAGTAAGACAGGGTGGAAGTGAAGTTAGCAGATGGAGAGAACACTTTAAGGAATTGTTTAACATAGAGGATGGAAGTAATGCAAGTATAAGTGGCTGGGGAATGGCTGGGAGGAGGAGGGAGGTGAGAAGACAGGAAGAAATCAGTAGGATAGAAGTTGTGGAAGCAATGAAGAAAGTTAAAATGGGGAAAGCCCCAGGAATTGATGGAGTGTGTGGTGAAATGCTGAAGTATGGGGGAGAGATAGTAGTAGAATGGATGTGGAAAATGTGCAGATTGGCCTGGGAGGAAGGTAGAGTTCCGGAGGATTGGAAGTCAGGTATAATTATTCCCTTGTACAAAGGAAAGGGGGAAAAAGATGTGTGTGGTAATCATAGGGGCAATTGTCTTCTTAGTATAATAGGAAAAGTGTATGGTAGGATACTTACTGACAGAGTTAGAGAAAGAACAGAAGAATTATTTGGAGAAGAACAGGGAGGCTTTAGGAAGGGAAGAGGTTGTGTAGATCAGACATTCATCCTTAGATTATTAGTGGAAAAGTTTCTAGAGAAGGGGAAGAAGTTGTATGCGGCTTTCATGGATTTCGAGAAAGCGTATGACAGGGTGGATAGAGATGGATTGTGGAAAGTATTATATATGGAGTAGATGGGAAGTTGTTGAATGCTGCAAAGAGTATGTATGATGGTGCTAAGGCTGCAGTGCATGTGGATGGTGAACTGAGTGAATTTTTCTCTTTGAAGGTTGGGTTGAAACAGGGATGTCATGTCTCCATGGTTGTTCAATCTGTACATGGATGGGGTAATAAAAGAGGTACAAGATAGGGTAGTGGATGTTGGAGTGGCCCTGGTGAGAGAGGGTAGTGTTTGGAAACTCCCTGTACTGTTGTTTGCAGATGATGCTGTGTTGTTGAGTGAAGACCAAGGAGAGCTGCAAGGCTTGGTGGATGAGTTTGGGAGTGTGTGTAAGGAACGGAATCTAAAGTTGAATGTAGGGAAGAGTAAAATGATGGTCTTTGAGAGAGGTGAAGTCAGTGAATGTACAGCGAGGTTGGATGGTAAGGAATTGGAAAATGTGAGTACGTTTAAGTACTTGGGTAGTGTGATGAGTAAGGATGGAGGTTTGGAGGGTGAAGTCCTTGAAAGGGTACAGCAGGGAAGAAAGGTTGCTGGTTCCTTGAAAGCAGTGATAAGAAACAGAGAAGTGAGCATGGAAGTGAAAAAGTTAATACAGTACATGACAGTATTGTGATACCAACTTTAACGTATGGAAGTGAAGCTTGGACGTTGCTGGAAGGACACAAGTCAAGAGTGAGTGCAGTGAAAATGAGTTATTTAAGAGGAGCCTGTGGAGTCACATGGAGAGACAGGTTGACAAATGAGGATAAAAAGGAGCGTTGTGGTGTGGATGTGATAGGAAGCGATAGGAGGAATACACTGAGGTGGTTTGGCCATGTGGAGAGGATGGAGGGTGAAAGACTAACGAAGAGAGTGTATGTGAGTGAGGTGGAGGGAGGAAGAGGGAGGGGGAGGCCGAGGATGAGATGGAGGGATGGGGTGGAGAGGTATATGAGAGAGGGGGGAGTGAATTGGGAGCGGGGCAGTGAAATGGCAGGCGACAGGGCGACGTGGGGGCGATTTGTTTGTGGCCACCCCGAACGGGATTGAGGCATCTGGCAATAGATAGATAGATAGACAGATTCTGTATCGGAGAAAATGCAAATATTGGAGATATATCGGTTTGGTGAATCATATCGGTTACAGCACTAGCACCAAACTAAACAATAATGGTAATATGGTCGTAAAGCTTGTCAGACACATAATGATGCCCGTAAGGTGCATGTCTTTGAAAAGTTAGCCATGCATGACTGAGCACCTTTTTACTTTCTACCAAACTCAGTTTACTGTCAGACAGATATGAGATTTAGTAGCAAGTACTGTCTCATTCACATAATAAAACCTCAACATAACATAAAAATGATGCCATGCTTCCTCTTAAGAAATCCCCATGTAGGGGATGACCACAGCACAGCTGATGTTTTCTATGGACCGAAAACTAAACCACGTACCAAAACAGCAATTTATTCCCCAATAGTCTTCTAACAATGTGAGAGTCTCAGCTTGGACTCTGACCCTTTGTACAAACACTCAAAAGAAAGATCCTCAAGTGGCTGTATATGTGGCTGGATGTTCCCTCCCTAAGGATAATAACTATGTGGCTAGTTGCCAAGTTTGTAGTTGCACTTCATTCTCATGGTAGTACCTCCCAGCATCAATAATAACCATCATTCTGTTACCTAAAATCATGGGCTATGGGTATTACAGGAATGTTAACACAGTGTAGGGCTCAAACTGTTGGCTCAAATGCTGTTGGCCTGTAACTAGTAAATAAATATCACCAACTGTGTGGAAAGTTGGGGTGCCCACCACCCTCTAAATTAATGTTGTGCTGTCTTTGGGGGAGGACTACAGTGAGTAACAAGCCAATCTCACAAACCAAGAAACTATTAGCTATACTAGGTGGTAACCATACACTGCAGCCAAATGATGCCTAGTGGTCTAGTGGGTTAACCCATGGATTGTGGCATAGGGTTGAAAACAGGCTCTGTGCTGCAGCAATATGACCAATTTAATGACCATTGCAAAATGACTTGAAATGTACATCACTGTCTTGGAATTGGTATTATGTACCTACCCATGATATATTTTTGCTCATCATTGTTATGGAGTTATTGTGGTCGGAAATTTCTCAGTTGGCCGGAAACTGGTGTGCTAAGCCAACTCCATACCTTCTTTACCTCTGCCCAGTTACTGACTTTATACATGGGTTTTATTTGCCCCTGTGTAGTATACAACTTTCATGTGTGGAGAGGCTCCTCACATACAGCTCTTCTCAACAACGTGGAGTCAAAGATGTTTTGTCTCATTAACTCTCCCCCTCTTACTGGCTGCCTTCAACCTCTGTCTCTTCACCGCACTGTCACATTTTTATTTCTTTTTATCAATACTCCAATGGTCACTGACTCCTCAAAACTGTCTGGTTGCATGCGTCCATCACTACGGAAGGTGTGTAGCACCCGTCTAGCAACAAACTCTCTTCCCTTTTCTGTCCAACTCTCTAATGCATGAGTTCACCGTTACTCCCAGTCCTTCATGTATGCAACAGGTCAACTCTGGAACTGTCTTCCTCTGTCTGTATTTCCAACTGATTATGATCTCCAGTCTTTCAAAGGCAGTGTGTCCAGGCATCCCGAAATGAATGGATCTTGAATTTGGCTCTCTGTTATCTTGCTTTTGTTTTCTGTCACGGAGTGAACAATTTTGCAGGCTCATGGCCTGTGATTCCTTTTTTTTCCAAAAAAAAAAAAAAAGATGAGCAAGACTCACTCCTGCAAAACTTCAATCAGTTTGATTTTATCATCATCATCTAATCCTGTGTTGTCCCATGAGAAGCACAGCAGCCCAAGGCTAGGCAAGTTGGTCCTGACATTTAAGATAAGAGTGACCAGCCTCACTCATCCATGGCTGGCATAACATAAGCAATAGACCCCAACCACCCCTTGGATAAAAACCTGCATAGGTTCAATCCAACTGGAGAGCTTTATTATCCACTAAACCACCAGGTGCCATAATGTGATTATATGGTTAGCACATAGTGCAGTAAATGGGTGTACAGGAAACCATTTGGCTTGTCACTCAGTGCAGAATCACCCATAGACAGAAGAAAGAGGAAAGAATGAAGGAAAGAAAGACAGAAGAGGAAGGAAGACGGGAAAGGACAGTCACCCAAGCACTTTATTATCAAGAAATATTTTTTTGAGACAGGTTTGAGTGTTCCTTGCATGCTAATGCCATAGTAAATGGATCAGGAAGTACATGAATTCTGTTCACTGTACACCCACCGCAAACTGACTTAGGACCTACACACAGAATTGCTATGGGAGAGTTGTCTGTCTTTGCTTTGTGTTTCCACCTCTACCAAGTGAATTTTTAGGGCAAGAAGTAACTGGCAACTCCTCTGGTGTTGGCAGGAGATGATGAAACACTCAGCACGTCAGTGCTTGCCCAGAAGCGAGACTGGGAATATATGTTCCCGTCGCTCCGAGTTTGCACCTCCCTCTTTTTTCGTACGCATTACTGTTTGCCCTGTTATTTTCCTAGAGTCGAGTTGTCATGCCTGGAGAGTACTGCTCAGGGGATGAGAGGGTCCATATTATTGCATGGAGGCAGGATAATGTCCCTATCAACACGATTTGTGAACGTACTGGACACGCAAAGGTGAAAGTCATGAAGATTCTTGCTGCAGCACTGGCCTGCCACCTGATGTCATACCAGAGCATAAGCATGCCGGTGGAAAGAAGAGGATGACTTCTAGAGGTACAAAATAAACTTCTGAAGAGGGAAGTAATCAAGAATCCTCAACTGACAGCATCAGAATTGAAGACAATGCATCCCCAGCTGTCACAAGACATCTCAATTCAAACTATCCAACACTTCTTGCAGAAGGAGCTGGGTTTGCCAAGCCACACAGCAGCCAAGAAACTGCTTCTCACAGAGCACATGAAGAAGCAGTGCATTCAATTTGCCAAGAAGTATGCAAACTGGACATCGGATGAGTGGAGAAAAGTTATTTTTCCGTTAAAAGCACATTTCAAGTGTTCCAGGTGCGTTCTGCCAAGGTTCGTCGCCCTGCATCCCGTAGTCGATATGACCCTGCTTACGTGGTGCTGACTGTTAAGCACCCACAACCAGTAATGGTATGGGGATGTTTCTCGGGTGAAATGGGAAGGGGAGGCCTCTACTTTCTTCCTAAGAACTTGATGATGAATGGTGGCTGGTACATTAAAGTTCTAAAAGATCATTTGTTAAACTTTTTTGTTATTCACGGGCGCGACTTTTTCATGCATAATTCAGCTCCATGTCACAAGTCAAGAAAGGTGACAAAATGGCTTCAGGATATGCGGAATGAAGTCTTTGACTGGCCTGGCAACAGTCCGGATCTAAATCCGATAGAAAACTGCTGGGCAAAGATGAAGAAAATCATGGCAGAGAAGAAGACACCCAAGCTGGACAACCTCAAGACTGAACTGACAATGTTTGGTGCAAAGAAATGTCCTTAGATTACTTTAGAGATCTAAGTGATTCCATGCCAAAATGCATCCGACTGGTCCTGAAAAACAAGGGAAACACGATTTCATATTAATGAATGGCATTTCATGAACAAACATTGTGATATACTATTATTTCTGTGTTTTTTAATACCTTGTGGGGGGAGGTCCTAAGTCAATTTGCAGTAGCTGTAATTACTGTTCTGGGGCCAACCTAGGGGGTACAGATGAAAGAGGACAGAAAGCCTAATATCCCATAAAAGCTGTGTGATGCTGCTCCTTCGAGGAACTTTGTTGTGCATTTTTAAAAACTCCGGTCAACTAAGGCAGGACATATGCCCCCAGAGTTGACTGATATCGGGTAAGTCTCATACCAAGGGTTAAGGTGCTCCAACAAGACTGAGCCTGTTAGGGTTTCTATCTGAGGCACAGTTGGAGTTTATTGCTCACATGCAACTCAGAGGCCAATGTCGTTGCTTTCCTTCGCCATAAATGTCAGAAATTTGGTGCACTTGCTTGCTAGCTAGTTTCCTGTTTCATAGTTTGTTCAAATTATTAGCAACCCAGGAAAAGTATTTGGTAGTTAATATACTGTAATTTAGGATGTGGAATTCAGTGGGTAGCTCAGTAATACTATTACTTAAAAGCATTGATATGGGAATAGTGCCCGTCATAAAGCAATTTAACCCCTTAACCGCGGGGCGTCACTTTCGTGACGCTTGGGAGCAAGGGATCATACCGCGGGGCGTCGCTTTTGTGATTCTGTGTTATTTTGAATTCACCCGGGCATTCAAGTGGGGGCTTGTATCATCTATCAGTACTGACAATGTCCAACACTAGTCAGCACTCCTAATCTCATCTGTACTCCCATCCATTGTTGACAATTTAGCCATTTCTCCCTGTTCTTGACTCCCCTCCCTACCCCCCCTCCATTACCCTATCCTCTCGCCTGCCCGGCCATGCTACGCTAAGTAAATCTTCCCTGGAATTTTTCACTGATTTCATCCATTGAAATAAGCCCTATGTCGTATTCTTATACCAAATAATATATACAAGAAAGAAATCAGGTAAGTGAGAGTGCCATACACCTGGAATTGGCTAATTATCACCTGACAACACCTCACGTGCACTCGTTCGCTAATTTTCGCTGTTTTTTTCCACTTGAAATATGCCGTATAATCTATTTTAAGTAATAAATATACATGTAAGGAGAGAAGGGAGAGGCCTAAGTGATATTTACATTCACCTGGAACTACCTAATTTATAATGTATTGTCTAGATTTCCTGCCAATCATATCAGTGCTACACAAAGCTGTTTCAAGATTTAACATTGGTAGCTCTGATTATATATCTCCTAAGTAGGCCTCTAATCTATTTTCGTAATAAATATACCTGTAAGAAGGGAAGGGAGAACCCTAAATGATATTTACATTCACCTGGAACTACCAAATTTATAATGTATTGTCTAGATTTCCTGCCAATCATATCAGTGCTAGATTTAGCTGTTTCAAGAAGTAATATTGGTAACTCTGAATAACCCCTAAAGCAGGCCTCTAGGCTGCCCCTGTGTTATCAGTGTACTGTCATCTTCCGAAGTGAGAGGAAGTATGTTTCATCTTGCTGACTTCAAGGCCTTTTTTCACCCCCATGCAAATGGCTCTGTGACCTTTACCCCCTACTAAACCTCGTGTGGAAAGAGGTAAAGGGCTGACAATTGATAAGAGTGACTACGATCTTTCTATTGAGTAAAACAGTGCAAGTGGAATTGTAAATAATGTGTAAATAATGTGTAAACAGCAAGTGAAAGTAATGAATGTAAATATACGTGAACAATGGAAAACAGTTTTATAAGTTATTTCAAGTGACAGTGCATAACACTGTAAATAAAATAGAAATGTAAATAACGTAAATAAAATAGAGATCGTAAATAGAAATGTAAATGAGTAGTATTATAAGAATATGAGTATATACCCTAGGAGTAATGAAAGTGAGTTTCACTCTAGCATGTCTGAATGCTATGAGTTATGAGAGTGAAGATGAAAGTGACATTCACTCTCAATGCCAGTATACTGTACAGGACGAGAAAGTGAATGCTACGTATTTTACTGAAAGAAATTGAATCCCTACAGTGACAATAAACTAATACTACTGAAGGAAACTTATGGATAAAGACTGTAGATATATATAAGTGTTATATAGTAATAGAAATATAAAGTGTGAGGGGTTTTATGAATAATAAATGACAGACTACCATGAGCGAACTAGTGCCAGTGCGACGATCAGACGCGCTCGTAATTTCCATTGCTTTCACAGTGTTTTTTTTTTTGAGTATGGATCCCAAACTACTTGAAAATTGTAGAATAGTGTTTATAGTGTTTGTATCTGGCTGTGGTAATCATATTACGGGTTGTTGGGAAGTGTAAAGTGGAGACTTCGTTACCCTACTTCAGAGGTCTCCACAAGTCCTACGGTAACCGACGAAGGCTCAACAATCATTCCAGGAGAAAGCTGAAGGTATGTGCCATAAGCATATGTAATTTTATTATTCTAGGACTAATAACTGATTTTTGGCAAATATTTTTTGAGAGTCTGTCGGAGCCCAAATAACCCCGCGGCACACGCAAGTAATTGGTAAACAAGCCCGCGGTGTAGGGGTTAAGGAGATTCTGGCAGAGAATGTTAATGTTTATAATGTATATACTGTATAAGTCACAGCTGGTTCCTTCACCTTACAGGAATACCAGTACACATAGATTAACAAATACCATATGGTGTACCACATAAAATACAGTATATACAGTAGTTTTTGCAGAAAAGCACTATATAGTACAGTACCAGTACATACCTTTTCATATACTTTTATCAAACACAGGTCAACACATAATAAAGAAAATGATCAATTCTCAAGCATGGTGCTCTAACAGATCAAAGATGAAAGATGCATAAAATAATGCAAATCAAACTGGATCATGTACTACTGCGGTCAAGAATATCATCCCACTTTCAACTGAACAATAATGAAACTCTTACACAATATTCTGAACTGTTAGTTGGTTCCAGTGACTGTGTCACCATGTTTTGAAAGTCACTGTACATTTTCTTTTTATTCATCTGAGGAAGCGAATCAAAATTAGTGTTCACAATAGTACCTGATATTTGTGTAAGACATAGTAGAGTGGAAATTATATATATATATATATATATATAATTCTTTTTCTGTGCCTGCCCTCCTCTCTTCCTATTTCTCCCATCTTTCCTGTCACTACTTAATGCTTTTCTTTCTGTTATAGGTGGCTATACATTGAGTGACAAGCCAAATGGTTTCCTGCAAGCCAAGAAACCATTTACAGTACAACACTGGGTGGTAACCATATAACCAAACCATACGTGCTCCCTACGTGTCAAGTGGGTTGGTGGAGGGTTAGTGCCCTTCCCTGTAAAACAAATAACTCAGAGTCAAATGGCCACCCTGCACGGGATTATGGCGTCTGGCAGCAGATAGATAGATATATATATATATATATATATATATATATATATATATGTATATATGGTGTCTGGCAATAGATAGATAGATAGATATATATATGTATATATACATTATACAGCCTCCTCCTGGGGGTAGGGGGGTTTCGAGAATACTCCCTCAGTATCCCTGCTTCTCGTAAGAGGCGACTAAAAGGGTTGGTGGTGGGTTAGTGCCCCACCCCATAAAAAGAACTAACTAAACAAGCAAATAAAGCACCTCAGACCAAAACGGACCATATGTTGACAACTAAGGAACAGACAAAGGACATTCTCAGGATGGGGACATGGAATGTGAGAGGAATGAATGATGAAATGAAAGAGAGAGAGATTGTAAGGTGCTTGAGGACGCAAAAGTGGATATATGTGGATTGACTGAAACTAAATGGTAAGGTGAAATGGTGAGAGAATGAGAATACGGTTTAGGAATATATGCGGGAGTTAATGAAAATGAGAGGGCAAGAAAGGGAGTATGTCTGATGATAAGCAAGAAGTGGAAGGAGAATATAAGAGAGTAGGGAACAGTTGGTGTGAGGATTGTATGGGTGAGGATGAAAAGTAGGTATACAAGCATGGGTGACTGTATGTGCATATGTGCCGACAGAGGACCAAATGGCAAGAGTGAAAGATGAGTTCTAGGCAAGTGCAGAAGCATGTATGGACAAATCTGAGAGCAGCGAGAGAGTGTTTTTGATTAGAGACATGAATGGCAAAGTTGGGAATGTACGAGTGGATGGAGTGGTTGGTCAGTGGGGTGTGCCAGCTGAAGTAGATGGGAATGGTAGTGCTTTGGTGGACATGTGTGCTGGTAAGGGGTTGGCAATAGCTAACACAAACTTTTGGCATAAGATGATCCACAGGTATACATGGAGAGTAATGAGGGGGATGGACGGTGAACTTGTTGAGCGAAAGGCAATGATAGATTTTGTGTGTGTGGATGAGCAAATGAGAAGACAAGTGTTGGATGCAAGAGCGTGGAAAGGATGGGGGAATGGAATCTCGGACCATCACTTAGTGATGGCCAAGGTAAAGCTGCAAAGAAAATGGTTGAAGAGATGAGGGGGAAGACAGGAGGAAACAGCTCCTGTGAGAAGAGTGGAGAAGTTGCAAGATAGTGAGAAAATGGCAGAGTAAAAGAGCACAGTGGAAGAAAGATTGGGAAGGTATGAGTTAGAGCAGATGGAAGGGGTGGAAGACGTATGTAAGATATTCACGGAAGAGAGAGGCGCAGCGCGTGAGGTGGTCTGTGGAGTATGGAGTAGATTCAGGGGTGTGCAAGGGACAGCATGGTGGAATGATGAGGTGAAACGAGCTGTGGAACAAAAGAAGAAGGCATATAGTGAATGGCTAGCGAGTAGAGGTACGGAAGAAGATGAGAGAGAGAGGTATATGTGAGAAGGAGAAGGGAGGTGAAGAGACTGGTGACGGAGAGTAAGAAGAAAGTGGATGAAGAGTTTGGGAGGAATCTGAGTGTGAAATTGAGGGAGAGTAAGAAATTGTTCTGGAAGGAGGTAAAGAAAGTGAGGCAGTGTGAAAGGGGAAATAGTAGGGGAGTGAAAGATAGGAATAATAGATTGTTGGTGGAGAAGAGAGAGAAATTGAGGAGATGGAAGAAGCACTTTGAGGATTTGTTGAATGTAGAGAGTGAGAGCAGTGCGAGTATAAGTGGTTGGGGAATGGCTAGGAGAAGAAGAGATGAGAGGAGGGAGGAAGAGATCAGTGGGGAGGAAGTAATGGAAGCAATGAAGTTCAAGATGGGAAAGGCCCCAGGAATTGATGGAGTGTGTGATTGGCTTGGGAAGAGGGAAGGGTTCCAGAGGACTGGAAATCAGGTATAATTGTTCCTTTATACAAAGAAAAAAAGGAGAGAGAAGTATGTGGTAACCATAGGGGTATTTGCCTTCTTAGTGTGACTGGAAAAATATATGGCAGAATACTCACTGATAGGGTTAGGCATATGACAGAGGAGCTAGTTGGAGAAGAACAAGGGGGATTTAGGAAGGGAAAAGGGTGTGTAGATCAGATATTTGTTCTAAGATGTTTAGTGGAGAAGTATCTAGAGAAGGGAAAGAAAGTGTATGCTGCCTTCATGGACTTGGGGAAAGCTGATGACAGAATAGATAGGCATGGTATGTGGAAGGTATTATGAATATATGGAGTGGAGGGGAAACTGTTGAGTGCTGTGAAGAGTATGTATGATGCGAGTGGATGGTGAGCTGAGTGAGTTCTTTGATCTCAATGTGGGACTGAAACAGGGTTGTGTGATGTCTCCATGGCTGTTTAATATATACATGGATGGGGTTGTAAAGGAGGTGCAAGGTAGGGCAGTGGATGTGGAGGTGGCTCTAATGAATGAGGGTGAGATATGGAAGATTCCAGTGCTGCTGTTTGCTGATGATACAGTATTGTTGAGTGAAGATGAATGGGAGTTGCAAGGTTTGGTGAATGAATTTGGGACAGTGTGTAGGAAGAGGAATCTGAAAGTTAATGTAAACAAGAGTAAAGTTATGGTGTTTGAGAAGAATGAAGTCACAGAATGTACAGTGAGGTTGGATGGTGAGGATATGGAGAATGTGAGTGCATTCAAGTACTTGGGTTGTGTGATGAGTAAGGATGGAACTTTGGGGGATGAAGTGCTTGAAAGGGTACAGCAGGAAAGGAAGGTTGTTGGTTCACTGAAAGCAGTGATGAGAAACAGGGAGGTGAGTATGGAAGTTAAGAAGTCACTGCATGATAGTATTGTGATCCCTACCCTGATGTATGGAAGTGAGGCAGAGACCTTGCAGGAGGGGAACAAGTCAAGAGTGAGAGCAGTGGAAATGAGTTGCTTGAGAGGAGCATGTGGAGTGACATGGAGGGACAGGTTGACGAATGAAGAAGTGAAGGAATGTTGTGGGGTGGATGTGGATGTGGTGGAGAAGATTAGGAGAATACACTGAGGTGGTTTGGACGTGGAGAGAATGGAGAATAAAAGGCTGATTAAAAGGGTGTCTGTAGGTGAGGTGGAGGGAGGGAGAGGGAGGGGAAGACCGAGGATGAGGTGGAGGGATGGAGTTGAGAGGTATATGAGGGAGGGGGGAGTGAGTTGGGGGGAGGATAGTCAAATGGTGGGTGACAGAGCGACTTGGACGTGTTTTGTCTGCGACCACCCTTTGCGGGATTAGGGTGTCAGGCTATAGATAGATAGATATAGATAGACAAACAGATAGATAGATGGATAGATACAGTATATATATATATATATATATATATATATATATATATATATATATAAAATATATATATATATATATATATATATATATATATATATATATATATATATATATATCCATCTTCTAATCCTACGTTGCCCCATCAGGAGCGTAGGAACCAGGGGCTAGGCAAGTTGGTCCTGGCATTTAAGATGAGAGTGACCAGCCTCACTCATCCCTGGGTGGCATTACGTGAGCAATAAATCCCAACCACCCCTTGGATATAAGCCTTCACCGGCTCAATCCGATTGGAGCACCGTCATTACCCACAAACCACCAGGCGCCAAAATTTGGTTCTATGGTTACCACCCAGCGAAGTAAATGGTTTCCTGGTGTACGGGAAACCATTTGGCTTGTCATTCAGTGTAGAGTCACCCAGAGGCAGAAGGAAGAGGAAAGAATGAAGGAAAGAAAGACACAAGAGGGAGTGTAAAGTCAGCTGCAGGCAGAAGAAAGAGGAAAGAATGAAGGAAAGACAGAAGAGGATGGATGGAAAGAAGGATGGAGGAGAGGAAAGGGCAGACACCAGAGAGCAGCACTACATCAAGTGAGTGGATGGTGAGTGCCCCCACCTATTTATATATATATATATATATATATATATATATATATATATATATATATATATATATATATATACAGCACAGGTATTATAACTATGGTATGTATATACTGGTATGTACTAACAAGAGGAGAAATTCACTGACAATGCTCTGTCAGCACTGCATCCTGTCACCTATACTTCTTAATCTCTCCAAACATCAGAGAGCATTATTCCTTCTCATTATACAGTATTCCTATCATATACAAATATATCACATACAACACCAGTCATCAGCAAATGCTGGCAAACTGGTGACTATGTGCAGTATTGAACACCAAACTGAACCCTACAGTCTACCAACCTGAGTCCTTCATCACTGTCATCGCTGGAGCTGTGATCTTCCTCTCTCGCCCGGCCCCTATTCTTGCTACGTTGCACCAGAGGGTTGCTTAGGTCTACTTTCTTATCTTTTTTCACAACCCTGGTCTCATCTTCACTGCTGCCTACAAAGAGAACATAAATTATCATTAATCCCTTCAAATGGGTGATGTATATACTGTACTCTGCTGGTTTACTAATGCTACCGGTACCTCTAAATGATTTTCTTCGGCTTAGGAAAGATGTTTTGTTGCGAAGGGGTAACAAAGGCAACACCTAACCCCGTAACATTAAAAAATTTCTCCAAACAAAATCTTATGTGTAGCAGAGATGCAGCAATGCTCAGAGACTGTAGCCCTTCCAACTGGCAAGACAAGAGATCCAGCTGTTACCATGGTGAAACAGTTTGTGCGCCACCCTGAAAAGGCAAAGGCGAGGGTTTGAGTCCAGCCAGTGGTGGTCTAGGATTTTTCTGGCCTTGCCAAGTGATTCCCATTCTTTACACATGAAGAAGGCATGAATTAGAAATATTAATAATGATAATAATAATGCTAATGCTATTGCTAATAATAATAATAATTAATAGTAATAATAATAATAATAACTGAACTGAAGGTTTTAAAAGAATGCCAAGGTCTGGTCCAAAGGACAAAAGTATACAGCTTTCTCATATAGGCTATACGATATCTTTTCAGGTTAGATTTCTGAAAAATAACTGTAGCCAATACCATCTCAAAAGTTTTAAATACTGTATAATCTTGTCTTTTTAGTTTTACAGTTTTCTATCTTTTAGCACTAACATACTTTGAATACTAATTTTAAAGTTTTAGTATGTATAAAATTTAGCTGTCGCTTTCTCAAAATACTATGCAACATGAAATCAATCCACACTGGACAAAAACAAGCAGAAGGAAAAAGAGTAAAATGCTGAAACAGAGGAGCCCATAAAGTAAACACTGACATAGAGGCGGTCTTCTCTGTGACCTTTCTGGTGCAAATGCTTCATTAACCCGCCGTGTGCCAGTGCCATTTTAAAACGGTCTGACATAATTCCGTGGCCAGTGCCAGTGCCGTTTTAAAACGGTTTAAAATAAGAAACTTCACTGTGACCACATTTTTCAAGATTCGCAGGTAAAAATTGGCAGGCATGTAAGGTAACTGTTCCTCTACCATCCCCCAGGCTGTCAAGGCCATACACTCACTCGCTCTGCCTCATTCTGCCTGTATGCTTCACCCAGTGCTGTACATAGTGAAGGCATTTTGTAAATATTTTCATGTACCATAAGTGTAAGTTGTAAATATTTTCTTGTAAGTGTAAGGGCTATATAGTGGTCAAGTTGTAAATACCTTCTTGTAAGTGCCAGGACTGTACGTAATGAAGTCAGGTTGTACCTATCTTCAAGTAAGTGTAAGATAATGCATTCATGTGAGAAAGACATGCAAATTGTGATAGATGCTGAAGTAATAAGTAATCAGAAAAGTGTACTGAACATTGCTATACCTTCCCGGCATAAATACCTGCGTATACCTTACATAGAAAACGGCTTTCTCTCACGTACGTGGTGAGCATGAGGGAGTGGCTATACCTGTACATGAGTAGGCAGGACTCAATAAAACTCATTTCCGAGCCTTGGTGAGCATTTTAATGGCAAAATTCGTTGTTTCCACATCAAAATCTATCATTTTAGAAAAAAAAAAAAAAAAAAAGTTGAAAAATGGCCGGCACTGGGGTGACCCATAGGGCTAAAAATAGCCGGCACGCGGCGGGTTAAATACTTACTAAATAAGAAGAGAGGAGAGGGATTCTATTGCTCTGCAGTGAAAAGGTAATCCTGAAGGAGACAAAGGACCACCTCTTAAAAACTAATAAAATTTTTTACCTAGGCTACCTTTGAAGTGATTGACTATATAAAGGTGTACAGATGTGCATTTCTGAGTATGAAGACGGTCCATCAATAAACAAGGAAAATATGATTACTGTACATATGGGAGAGGCTAGATTAGGATAAGTTTGGTTAGGTTGGTATAAACTAGACTAGGTGAGGGTGTTACGAAAATTCAGGTTAGGTTTGGATAAACAGGCACTGATAAGGGTAATTCAAAAATGGCATTCTAAGATGGCGTCTATCTGTCTTTCCACACCACAAGATGGCATCTGTCTGTAAACAAACAATGCTTTTTTAAACACTTCACCAATTTCAAAACAAATAAAACAGCCCAGAAACTTGAAAATCTATCTATCTATCTATAGCCCGACGCCCTAATCCCGCAAAGGGTGGCCGCAGACAAAACGCCTCCAAGTCACTCTGTCACCCACCATTTGACTACCCTCCCCCCAACTCACCCCCCCTCCCTCATATACCTCTCAACTCCATCCCTCCACCTCATCCTCGGTCTACCCCTCCCTCTCCCTCCCTCCACCTCACCTACATACACCCTCTTAGTCAGTCTTTCATTCTCCATTCTCTCCACATGTCCAAACCACCTCAGTGTATTTCTCCTAATCTTCTCAACCACATCCACATCTACCCCACAACTTGAAAATGCAATCAGAAAATATTCCTATGAAGAGCTAAGGTAACGAAAAAACAGAAGAAAACTTCAAAATAAGATGGTACTGTATCCTTAAAGATTACCGGTACTGGAAAAGTAGTGACAAATCTCTCTAAATTTGCCTAAAAATGTAAACAAAATAATACTAATAATACATAAATGTTTTATTAATTTTTTACTAAATGGGCATGGCCTTTACATATTTTCTATTGAAATGAGTCTTTCACAGGGTAACTGGCAAACCTCCTGGATTGCTATACCTATAGGGTATTTTCTAAAACTTACCTCTAATGGCTGTTATTTAGGATTTTGATTTTGTAAATATTCTGCTGACATTGCCATATCCATCACTGGATGTCAAACGCTGTGAATGCATGTTTTACTTTTGGCGCAATTTTCAAATGGTGCGTCCATGATATACGATTACTTTGGTGGAACTGTGTTATTTGCAGTAGTTTACATCAACTGCTTCCTTTAATACATGGCCAATTGCTTATCAAGGACATAACAAACTGCAAGAAGTGACATTCCTTGAGTTCCTTCTGGCTGCAGCTGCTCTTTATCCTCCTGCATATCAAGGTAGCTTCCTTCTTTTTTTTTTTTTTTTTTTTTTTTTGAAGTTCAGGTTCTTACTGAGTTGAATTTTGCCCTGATGGGTTTTGGATCTTCAACGTAATATTTCGTGGCAATCCTAATTTTGGGGGGAGTTAGGTTTGGTTAGAATGGATTAGATCAGGTTAGGGCAGGTTAAAAGTATGGGGGGGCAAAGCCTCCTGGTGAGCTTAGGCCAAGTTAGATTAGGTTAAGTTGTTAGGCTAAATCACTAAGTTTTCCACATCCTTGACACTTAATAGTTTTCTTTTGCCTTTGAGTATGTTTGATACACTGACGCACCCAGTCGGAGCGATGGTTGGTAAACAACGTGGGCAGTCGGAAAGATTGTTGATAAGCACATGATGTGAGCGACCAGGTCACTTCCTTAAATACAAAAAAACAGGTAGACTTTGTCTTTTCCCAATCACTTCCTGCAGTCACAATTTTGCAGTTAACTAGCTGTGTTGCATATTTACCAAAATTAGTTGAGGTAATGAATTTTTAATACAGGTGGAACTGGCATGCCCAACTGGTAAAGAATTATCTTTTTTGTGTGTAATGTTCTGGCTGAAACTTAATGTCTGCCATTTGTTTCACCTGCCTCTGTGCCTAAATTTTAGTTCTATCTATCTATCTATCTATTGCCAGACGCCTCAATCCCGTTTGGGGTGGCCACAAACAAATCGCCTCCAAGTTGCCCTGTCCCCCGCCATTTCACTCCCCTGCTCCCAGCTCACACCCCCCTCTCTCATATACCTCTCCACCCCATCCCTCCATCTCATCCTCGGCCTCCCCCTCCCTCTTTCCCCCTCCACCTCACTCACATACACTCTCTTCGTAAGTCTTTCACCCTCCATCCTCTCCACATGGCCAAACCACCTCAGTGTGTTCCTCATAACGCTTCCTATCACATCCACATCAACACCACAACGCTCCTTTATATCCTCATTCGTCAGCCTGTCTCTCCATGTGACTCCACAGGCTCCTCTTAAATAACTCATTTCCACTGCTCTCACTCTTGACTTGTGTCCTTCCAACAACGTCCAAGCTTCACTTCCATACGTTAGAGTTGGTATCACAATACTGTCATGTAGTAACTTTTTCACTTCCATGCTCACTTCCCTGTTTCTTATCACTGCTTTCAAGGAACCAGCAACCTTTCTTCCCTGCTGTACCCTTTCAAGCACTTCACCCTCCAAACCTCCATCCTTACTCATCACACTGCCCAAGTACTTAAACGTACTCACATTTTCCAATTCCTCACCATCCAACCTCGCTGTACATTCACTGACTTCACCTCTCTCAAAGACCATCACTTTACTCTTCCCTACATTCACCTTTAGATTCCGTTTCTTACACACTCTCTCAAACTCATCAACCAAGCCTTGCAGCTCCTCTTCGTCTTCACTCAACAACACAGTATCATCTGCAAACAACAGTACAGGGAGTTTCCAAACACTATCCTCTCTCACCATGGCCACTCCAACATCCACTACCCTACCTTGAACCTCTTTTATTACCCCATCCATGTACAGATTGAACAACCATGGAGACATGACACATCCCTGTTTTAACCCAACCTTCAAAGAGAAAAATTCACTTAGTTCACCATCCACACGCACTGCAGCCTTCGCACCATCGTACATACTCTTCACAGCATTCAACACTTTCCATCTACTCCATATATTCTTAACACTTTCCACAATCCTTGTCTATCCACCCTGTCATATGCTTTCTCCAAATCCATGAATGCCGCATACAACTTCTTTCCCTTCTCTAGAAACTTTTCCACTAAAGATCTGAGAATGAATATCTGATCTACACAACCTCTTCCCTTCCTAAAGCCTCCCTGTTCTTCTCCAACTAATTTCTCTGTTCTTTCTCTAACTCTGTCAATAAGTATCCTACCATACACTTTTCCTATTATACTAAGAAGACAAATGCCCCTATGGTTACCACACAATTCTTTTTCCCCTTTTCCTTTGTACAAGGGAATAATTATACCTGACTTCCAATCCTCCGGGACTCTACCTTCCTCCCAGGCCAATCTGCACATCTTCCACATCCATTCTACTACTATCTCTCCCCCATGCTTCAGCATTTCACCACACACTCCATCAATTCCTGGGGCTTTCCCTGATTTAACTTTCTTCATTGCTTCCACAACTTCTATCCTACTGATTTCTTCCTGTCTTCTCACCTCCCTCCTTCTCCTAGCCATTCCCCAGCCACTTATACTCGCATTACTTCCATCCTCTACGTTCAACAATTCCTTAAAGTGTTCTCTCCATCTGCTCACTTTTTCTCCCTTCTCCACTAGTAATCTACCATTTTTATCTTTCAATCCCCTGCTAACTTCACTTCCACCCTGTCTTACTCTTTTCACCTCTCTCCAGAACATTTTCTTACAGTCCCTCCAATTTACACTCAAATTTCTTCCAAATTCCTCATCCACTCTCTTCTTACTCTCTCTTACTAATCTTTTCACCTCTCTCTTCCTTTCTACATATAACTCTCTCTTCCGCCTCTCAACCTCTTCCACTCCCCTATTTCTCATCCATTCATTGTATGCTTTCTTCTTTTGTGCCACAGCCTGTTTCACCTCTTCAGTCCACCACGCTGTTCCTTGCACCCCCCTCCGTCTTCTCTTCCTTCCACACACCACATCACATGCTGCACATATTTCTTCTGTAAATATTCTACACACACCTTCCACATCTCCCATCTGCTCCAATTCATATTTGCCCAATCCTTCCTCCACTTCTCTCTTATACTCTGCCTTTTTCTCATCCTCTTGTAACCTTTCCACTCTCCTTGCAACTACTCCTTCCTCTCGTCTTTCCCTTCTTCTATTCCTCCAACTTATTTGAACTTTAATTCTGGCCATCACCAAGTAGTGGTCAGAAAGTCCACTCCCCCAACCTCTATACATTCTTGCATCCATTACACATCTTCGCATCCTTTCATCCACACACACATAATCAATCATTGCCTTCCTTTCATTCAGTTCACCACCCACCCTTCTCATCACTCGCCATGTATACCTGTGAATCATTTTATGCCTGAAGAGGGTATTGGCTATCACCAACCCCCTCCCAGCACAAATGTCCACTAACGCACTCCCATTCTCATCTATCTCAGCAGGCACACCCCACTCACCAACTATTCCATCCACCTTCACATTCCCAACTTTACCATTCATATCACCAATCAAAAACACTCTCTCATTGCTTCCAAACTTTTCCATGCACACTTCTACATTTGTCCAGAACTCTTCTCTCACTCTCCTAGCATGATCTTGCGTTGGCGCATACACACACACAATCGCCCACATTTGTATTCCAACTTTCAACTTTATCCACACAATCCTTGACCCAACTGATCCATACTGTCTTATGCTCCTCTTCCATCTTTTACTCACAACTATACATACTCCTTCCTTTGCCCTCTCATTCTCACCTACTGCACATATACCCCATCCATACTCCCATTCTCTCACACTTTCTCCTCTCCATTTTGTTTCAGTTATTCCACATACATCCACTTTTGCATCCTCAAGCACCTGGACAATCTCTCTCTCTTTCACCTCATCATTCGCTCCCCTTACATTCCAGGTTCCAATTGCAATGTCCTTTGTCCGGTCCTTGGTCGTCATCGTTTGGTCAGTCCTTGTCCGAGGCTTTGAGTTATTTTTTCCTAATATGATTCCAGTAGCTACCTACAGTGGCTAAGTGGTTAGCACTAGTGACTGAAGCTGCTGACCTATTTGCATTTGGGTTCAAATCCTGGGGGGGGCAGTAGTCAACTTTTGACTAAACTGTCAATCAAACCCTTGTGGGTTGGTAAGTAGCGTTCCAAAGGCAATACCTTGTTGGGGGTAACTCTGGTAACCTGACCTTCTATCCCAAGATAATGGGTAATTAACCCATCACAGGCTCAACAACCTATGTTACAGAGATACGCATTACAGCTAAACATCTCACAAAATCTACTCCCACTTTTACCTTTACCACTAATACTAGACTATTCGTCCTATGATACTAAATGGGATAACTTAGAGAATACTTACTGTTGTCACTCCCAGGTCTTTTTCTAATCCCTCCTGCGGGTCGAGCAGTTCTCTTCTTGAATATGAACTTTACAGTTGGTTCTGCCATTACTAAAACACTGATGAACTACTATCCAATAGGCCTTCACAGGAACCACGAATACTCCAACTCAACGTTGGGCCTTAGAAAGCATCATCCCTTCGCCCGATACCTTCCTATGTTTACATATTATATCCGCGTCGCGTACCCGCGTTGTGTCATCCCCTGTCCGATTCTGCCAATCTGTCCTTGTCACTTCAGGCTAAAGTACCCCAAGCTGGATGGTGCTGCTTTCTAATCTCCTACTAAAGGTATTTGATATCTTCTCTTCTTAATTTCGGAGGTCTGTGTGTATGTAACTTTTTAGACTAATTTCACCTTGTTATACTTATTACTAATTTCAACCCAAACACTTTCAGTAGCCGTACTGACTTCAATATTGTTACGTCCCCGTCCCACACTACCACATGTTCCAACAGCGGTAGTTCAGTACAGGAAGGACGTTGCCCAGTGAGTTGTTCTTCGTAGGGTCAGCCTTGAGGTGTACAGTACACAGGATCAGCTCAGGCGTCGTAAATATACACTGGCTTCTTAAGTTCATTGTCTTTGTTTTCCAAATAATTTCACTGAATGCTTTCCAACTTCGCTTCACTATTCTCACAAGCACTGGAGCTATACAAACTTTACCAATTGCAGTTGCACTTAATGCTTGAAGACACTTAACTATTTTCACAAGTACTGGTGATATACAAACATCAGTAACACTTCACTGTTTGCCAATAACACTTCACTATTTTCACAAGTACCGAAAATATACAAACTTCACTGACACCCCACTACACTCCAACTGAACTGAAAACTGACTGAACTCGTCTTAGTCTCTTCCCCATCGTTATATAGCCTTACATTACTCGAGCAACTTCTAGCACACACTTGACGGGGCAGCAGTTAAATAAGTTACCAACAAGGAGACATCAAAACATGCCAGAGTTTTCTTACCTTATATTGTTATGCGGGGTGTTTTTAGTCCGACCTCTCGTCCTAAAAACGCCCGCGACTGAGCGAGGTCCTCTTTCCGGACCGGCAGTAAAGCACCAACAGAGGAACAGGGCATAAAAACTCGGCAGTATACCTTAACACATCTATTATACTAGTTCAATACACCTTACAATATAAAAACAGAGACACTGGATATGGCATGGACAGGAAGACAGAGTCGGTTTGCTAACACACAATGTACACAAATACACACAAGGATGTCTATCTATCTATCTATTGCCAGACGCCTCAATCCCGTTTGGGGTGGCCACAAACAAATCGCCTCCAAGTCGCCCTGTCCCCCGCCATTTCACTGCCCTGCTCCCAACTCACACCCCCCTCTCTCATATACCTCTCCACCCCATCCCTCCATCTCATCCTCGGCCTCCCCCTCCCTCTTCCCCCCTCCACCTCACTCACATACACTCTCTTCGTCAGTCTTTCGCCCTCCATCCTCTCCACATGGCCAAACCACCTCAGTGTGTTCCTCATAACGCTTCCTATCACATCCACATCCACACCACAACGCTCCTTTATATCCTCATTCGTCAGCCTGTCTCTCCACGTGACTCCACAGGCTCCTCTTAAATAACTCATTTCCACTGCTCTCACTCTTGACTTGTGTCCTTCCAACAATGTCCAAGCTTCACTTCCGTACGTTAGAGTTGGTATCACAATACTGTCATGTAGTAACTTTTTCACTTCCATGCTCACTTCCCTGTTTCTTATCACTGCTTTCAAGGAACCAGCAACCTTTCTTCCCTGCTGTACCCTTTCAAGCACTTCACACTCCAAACCTCCATCCTTACTCATCACACTACCCAAATACTTAAACGTACTCACATTTTCCAATTCCTCACCATCTAACCTTGCTGTACATTCACTAACTTCACCTCTCTCAAAGACCATCACTTTACTCTTCCCTACATTCACCTTTAGGTTCCGTTTCTTACACACTCTCTCAAACTCATCCACCAAGCCTTGCAGCTCCCCTTCGTCTTCACTCAACAACACAGTATCATCTGCAAACAACAGTACAGGGAGTTTCCAAACTCTATCCTCTCTCACCATGGCCACTCCAACATCCACTACCCTACCTTGTACCTCTTTTATTACCCCATCCATGTACAGATTGAACAACCATGGAGACATGACACATCCTTGTTTCAAACCAACTTTCAAAGAGAAAAATTCACTTAGTTCACCATCCACACGCACTGCAGCCTTCGCACCATCGTACATACTCTTCACAGCATTCAACAACTTCCCATCTACTCCATATATTCTTAACACTTTCCACAATCCTTGTCTATCCACCCTGTCATATGCTTTCTCCAAATCCATGAAAGCCGCATACAACTTCTTTCCCTTCTCTAGAAACTTTTCCACTAAAGATCTAAGAATGAATATCTGATCTACACAACCTCTTCCCTTCCTAAAGCCTCCCTGTTCTTCTCCAACTAATTTCTCTGTTCTTTCTCTAACTCTGTCTATAAGTATCCTACCATACACTTTTCCTATTATACTAAGAAGACAAATGCCCCTATGATTACCACACACTTCTTTTTCCCCTTTTCCTTTGTACAAGGGAATAATTATACCTGACTTCCAATCCTCCGGGACTCTACCTTCCTCCCAGGCCAATCTGCACATCTTCCACATCCATTCTACTACTATCTCTCCCCCATGCTTCAGCATTTCACCACACACTCCATCAATTCCTGGGGCTTTCCCCGATTTAACTTTCTTCATTGCTTCCACAACTTCTATCCTACTGATTTCTTCCTGTCTTCTCACCTCCCTCCTTCTCCCAGCCATTCCCCAGCCACTTATACTTGCATTACTTCCATCCTCTACGTTCAACAATTCCTTAAAGTGTTCTCTCCATCTGCTCACTTTTTCTCCCTTCTCCACTAGTAATCTACCATTTTTATCTTTCACTCCCCTGCTAACTTCACTTCCACCCTGTCTTACTCTTTTCACTTCTCTCCAGAACATTTTCTTACAGTCCCTCCACTTTACACTCAAATTCCTTCCAAATTCCTCATCCACTCTCTTCTTACTCTCTCTTACTAATCTTTTCACTTCTCTCTTCCTTTCCACATATAACTCTCTCTTCCGCCTCTCAACTTCTTCCACGCCCCTATTTCTCACCCATTCATTGTATGCTTTCTTCTTTTGTGCCACAGCCTGTTTCACCTCTTCAGTCCACCACGCTGTTCCTTGTACCCCCCTCCGCCTTCTCTTCCTTCCACACACCACATCACATGCTGCACATATTTCTATCTGTAAATAACTTACACACACCTTCCACGTCTCCCATCTGCTCCAATTCATATTTGCCCAATCCTTCCTCCACTTCTCTCTTATACTCTGCCTTTTTCTCATCCTCTTGTAACCTTTCCACTCTCCTTGCAACTACTCCTTCCTCTCGTCTTTCCCTTCTTCTATTCCTCCATCTCACTTGCATCCTAATTCTGGCCACCACCAAGTAGTGGTCAGAAAGTCCACTCCCCCAACCTCTATACACTCTTGCATCCTTTACACATCTTCGCATCCTTTCATCCACACACATAATCAATCATTGCCTTCCTTTCATTCAGTTCACCACCCACCCTTCTCATCACTCGCCATGTATACCTGTGGATCATTTTATGCCTGAAGAGGGTATTGGCTATCACCAACCCCCTCCCAGCACAAATGTCCACTAACGCACTCCCATTCTCATCTATCTCGGCAGGCACACCCCACTCACCAACTATTCCATCCACCTTCACATTCCCAACTTTACCATTCATATCACCAATCAAAAACACTCTCTCATTCCTTCCAAACTTTTCCATGCACATTTCCACATTTGTCCAGAACTCTTCTCTCACTCTTCTAGCACGATCTTGCGTTGGCGCATACACACACACAATCGCCCACATTTGTATTCCAACTTTCAACTTTACCCACACAATCCTTGACCCAACTGATCCATACTGTCTTATGCTCTTCTTCCATCTTTTACTCACAACTATACACACTCCTTCCTTTGCCCTCTCATTCTCATCTACTCCTGCACATATACCCCATCCATACTCCCATTCTCTCACACTTTCTCCTCTCCATTTTGTTTCAGTTATTCCACATACATCCACTTTCGCACCCTCAAGCACCTGGACAATCTCTCTCTCCTTCACCTCATCATTCGCTCCTCTTACATTCCATGTACTCATTACCAAGTCCTTTGTCCGGTCCTGGGTCGTCATCGTTTGGTCAGTCCTTGTCCGAGGCTTCTTGTTTGTTTTTTTAGTTAGTTGTTTTCCGGGGAGGGGCACTAACCCTCCGCCAACCCTTTTAGTCGCCTTTTACGACAAGCAGGGATACTGGGGATGTCAAAGGCAGAATTCATATATAATATATATATATATATATATATATATATATATATGTGTGTGTGTGTGTGTGTGTGTGTGTGTGTGTGTGTTGATAATTACTAGAACATGGCATCGGTATTATGAGCAGTGTATAATTGTTATTTAGTGTTCTGGACCGGATGCACAAATATGGTTGGAACAAAGGGTCAGGTTGGCTTTTATTTCCATACACTTGTTATAGCGCGCGGCACAGCACCAGGAATTGTCACTTAGCCGCGGCGACACTGTTGTACTGGATTTCTCGTTCTTTTGCCACTATTGGAGTTTCCTTACATCCAGACACCTTACTATACACGTTCACTGACCCTTGTTTTCTGCCTTGGTGTTCACTTATATAGTGTGTTACTTTATATTATTTCCTTCACTGTTTCACTGTCACTTTTATCACTGTCTCTGGGGTTTATATTTATGCGCGACGTACGAGATGCGTTGAAGTTGCCACTAAAGCCCGGGTCCCTGGGCTAACAGAGGTGGCGCCCGGGCGTGGGAGGGGGCCCTACTGGGGAGCCCTCCTGTAGGAGGCAATGGACCATCCGCAGGGGCGTCGTCGCCCAGGCCTGCTTCAACAGGGGGGGTGCAGGGAGGCCCTTCCGTCTGGGTGCCTTGACCTGATAGGTGGCCCTCGTGTTGGGGCCTCGTCGGTGGGGTGCAGGGAGGCCCTCATGTCTGTGGGCCTCGACCTGATAGGTGGCCCTTGGGGCTGGGGCCAAACAACTCCAGGAGTTGGGCCTGCCACCTCCTACTCCTGACGGAGGTCCGTGGGGGAGTGGGGCCCGGACGGCCCTGCTCCGGGTTCTGCTGACTGGCCCTGGGGGTCCGGGTGCTGAGGTTGCCTGCAGGGCAGGGCGCCATCAGGAGTGAACTGTGGCACCTCTTCCGCGGGGCATCCGTCAGGGGCCGGGGTCGTCCAGGGGTTGGCTGCAGGACTGGGACAGGCCCACACCACCACTCTAGGAACGGCAGCACCTCCGGGGAACCACACCTGGAGGGAGAGAGAGAAGGGCGTCCCGCGCACCTGAGAGGCAGTGGGCTGCCCACACAAGGGACCTTCCCCTCTGGAAGAACCCTAGGAACTATGGATGAAGGGTGTACGATGGCCGCTCCTTCCCCCACACGTATGATGGCCGTGTTGGTGGTTCCACAGCTCCTAAGGGCAGCAGCTGAAGTGCGTATGGTGGCCGCTCCTTCCCCCACACGTACGATGGCCGTTGTGGCAGTGCTGCTCCCGAAGGAGGATGAGGCAGATGAGGGGTGTACGATGGCTGCTTTCCCCCCCCGGTACGTACGATGGCCGTTACCGCGGCTCTGCCTGCCCGACAGGAAGTAACTGAAGGGCGTATGGTGGCTGCTCCTTCCCCCACACGTATGATGGCCGTTGTGGCGATGTTACTCCCGTAGGAGGAGGAGAAAGTGGATGAGGGGCGAATGGTGGCCGCTCCCTCCCCGACACATACGATGGCCGTGTTTGCGGTTTCGCTTCTTCCTTTGCCTGTTGGTGTGCGCTCAATAGCTGCTGCACCAAGGCTGTCTCCAGATGGGTCTGTAACTGAAGGGCGTACGATGGCCACTCCTTCCTCCACACGTACAATGGCCGTTGTGACGGTGTTACAAGGGGAAACAACTGAGGGGCGTACGATGGCCAATCCCTCCCCAGTACGTACGATGGCCGTATCCGCGGTGTTGTTTGGGACTGTTTCTGGAGCAGTTCCACCCCGAACCTGGTGAAGGCTGCCCTGCTCGAAGGGTCGTCTCTTCTTCCTGCATGGTTGTTGTTGGGTCGGTTCCATGGAAGAGGGATTCAAGGTAGGGGCGCCCCGGCGCCCTTCTCGCTCCTGGTCAGTCTTACCCCGCCCTGGCCTGCCATTGTGTCCTCCTGGGGTGGTGGTGGGGCTGGGAGTCGGCAGTGGAGTTGGGGGTGGCGGGGTGGTTGGTCTGGCGGCGGCGGAGGTGTGTATTTTATATATAACACTGCAAATTATTTAGCATACAAATTTACATTGAATTACATAATTTAACAAACAATCATAAAATATTATTGAGAAAAAGAGCACGCTATTCATGGAGCAACGTAGGATTGGATGATGGATGGATGGATGGAGAAAAAGAGCACAAAAATTAATGTCTAACTTACGAAACAACTACGCTCACAAACAGCAGGCAAACTGGCAGCTCTGACTTGCACCGGAACCACGGTAAATATCGGGAATCAGTGAGAAACTTCTCGACTACCTAACTGGCAAATCCTGCTTCGTAACACTACCCCCTCCCTCGTTTTTTGTCGTCCCGACAAAACTACACAATATATACAAACACAAACAGTAATCCTAATGAAACATCTAACTATACACAAACTAATCCGTCAACTTATCAGGTCTTCTATGCTGCTTCCGACGACATCCTTGCTTCTCCACACAGTCCACTCCTCCTGGAAGGTCTTGGTCCTTTTCCTTATCCACTTCTTTCCTCGGGAAACTCTCACCATCCTCTTGCACTTCAGCTCCTTGGTCCTCCTCAACATCCTCGGCTGCGGGAGAGCACGATTCCTCGGAGATGTCCCAGCTGTACTGTCCTGGCCCATGATACTGCCACAGACGATTCACGTGTACCACCTTTGGGCGAGACTTCCTGCCTCCCCGAATCCGATATCTTACGTGTGATAGGTGGTCCAACAAAGCGTAAGGCCCGTCCCATGGGCTCTGCAACTTTGGTGACTGTCCCTTCTTTCGCTGAGGATTGTATAACCAAACTTGGTCACCATCCTTGAAGCTCACCTCCTTTGTCTTGGCATCATACTTGCACTTCATCATCTCTCCTGAAAACATGAGGGCTCCTTGCATCTGATGATGTACCTCAGCCACCCTTTCCTGATCATGCTTCGCATAGCTGGAGGTGTCTGTAGGCAGCTCTTCACCAGGTGGTCTTCCCATTAACAAGTCAACATGTAAGCGTAACTCGTGGCCCAGCATCAGTTTTGCCGGGGTGTAGCCAGTAGACTCATGGGATGCAGACCGTTATGCCGTCAGCAATGCAGGTAATTTTTGGTCCCATTCTGTTTGTCCCTCTATGCAGTACTTGGCCAGTTCTTGTCCCAGGGTACAATTGAATTTCTCCACCATCCCATCTGACTGTGGCCTTAATGGGGTCGTCTTGGTCTTCTTGATCCCCAATAACTTGCAGCGCACATGGAACAGAGCAGACTCGAAGTTTCTACCCCGGTCTGAATGTAGCTCCTGTGGCATCCCAAAATGACAGAAGAACTGGTCAACCAATACTGGAGCAACAGTCGCAGCCTCTTGGTCAGGGATAACATAGGCTTCTGGCCACTTTGTAAAGTAGTCCATGATGACACATATATACCAGTTTCCTCATTCAGTGAGTTGCAGAGGTCCAGCAATGTTCACTGCGACTCCATCAGTGTACCCACTTGGCACAGCTGAAAGGAGATGCAACCACGTTTCTTGGGTCCCTTCTTGGCACAGCTTACGTCACAGACCCGACACCACTCCTCAACATCCTGACACATGGCAGTCCAGTAGAACCTTTGTTGCTAAAAACTGAATTTTCTTCACTTCCAGGTGCCCACTAGTGATATGGTTATGGGACTCATCCAAGATACCAGACCTTATTTTCTTCAGAACCACCAGTTGCCAATACTTGCTGAGGCCATTGGGTGGCGCAATTGGTAGAGAGGTTGCATGCAGTCCTACCAACCTAGGTTCAAATCCCGGCTGGGGCAGGGAACCGTTTAAGGATTTGAATTTGTTAAAATGCAGACTTTTCTGATCTACCAGATGACCCGCCGACATGTCATAAAAGTACCTACTGGGACTTGGGAATAGGCACTGAAGCCTTTGCCCAGAGTCAGACGTAAAAAAAAAAAAAAAAAAAAACGAAAAAGGCTCCACTGACTCCAATAGCTCTTGGTAGCAGGGCTTAACCTGGAAACTTCTTCCCAGGATGGTCACACTGTACTCTGCTGCAGCCACTCTAGCACTGGTTGTAAATCTGCATCCTCCATCTGCATCTTCTTCAGGTCTTCTGCATCCGACACTGGCCCTGTCACTACAGTATGGCAGCATTTCATGTTAAGAGTCCCATTGCAACTGAACTGCTTGCCAACTGTTCTTCCGTCTTCTCGCACCCTATTCATCAAGGTTCTCCTACATTTCCTCAGTGGTGGGGCTTCTTGGAAACAACTGGCTGGTTGTTGCCTGTCGTCACCAGCCTTCACTTTACCCTCATCCTTATTTGGACACTCATAGCTGAAATGTCCCACCTCACCACATGTCCAACACCCTTTTGTCACAGTCGGGGATTTCCTTGCACTGCACTGTTCAGTTCTTGTGCTTTCTTCCATTTATAACAATACACCTTCTTGTGTCCCAGCTTCCCACAGAACCAGCAACTCCTCTGATCTTCTGTTCTCTCTTCCACTTGTTGCAATCCACTTTCCAGTGTCCTGGCTTTTCACAGTACCAGCACCATTCTTCAAAATTTTCCACTTCCCATACCTGTGCCCTTCTTGCCTTGAATCTTGCACTACGACCTGCCTGAAAAGTTGATATACTGGACCTGACGTTGGACTCAAATACTAGAGCCTTGACTAGTGCTTCTTGCATGCTTCTGGGTTGTGCCTGTTTCACTTGCATTTTCAACTCTGCACTATCAAGAGCATCGATGAACTGATCCCTCAAAAGAATAGCCAACAGGTTAGGTGCTGCTCCAGGGTACGCCTTGTATGCCATACTCCCCAGGTCATGAGCAAACTGGTGTAGGGATTCTCCTCGAGCCCGTAAATGGCTCCGGAATCTTTCTCTGTAAACCTCAGTCTGGTACATGGTTCCATATCTGCACTTCAGCACTTATACTAGAGACTGATAACTGCTCTCTATCACTGACATTTGGCACAGAATTTCCATTGTGGCACTCTTAAGGCTAGAAGCAAGCTGCACTGCCCTCTGCCTATCATCCCAACCATTCTGATCAGCAAGTAACTCAAACTGTGCACGGTAAGCTTCCCAGGATACTTTACCACCAAATTCCTGAGGTTTCTTTTTAATTGGACGCCCATTACAGCCATGCACTTCACTGGTTTGAGGCCTAAAAACTGGAGCATCATAATTAAGGCCAGGACTTAAAACTTCTGCATTCTGATTATTCAACCCTGCATTGCTACCGTTAGATGCCTGGGATCCGTCAAGATTCACCATACACTGCCCATTCCTTTCATATGCTCCCTGTACACTAACCTGAGGCTCAGCAGTGCAATATTTCTCTACAACCTCAATTTTCTCAATAATTTATCTTTACATGGTCGACTGTATGCTTCAGCTGGTTATCTACATGCTGTCTGCACCCCATAACTATTTCCTCACTAATCTTCAGCTGGTTGTCCACATGCTGTTTGCACTTCGTCACTATTTCGTCACTGTCTTCAACTGGTTGTCTACATGCTGGGGGAAATAGCAGTCAGATAGATTATATTCTGGTCAGGAGGGCTGATAGGAGGTTAGTGAGGGATGTTAAAGTTATAGGAAGCGAGGTGTGTGTGCAGCAGCACAAACTATTGATTTGTGACATCGTGCTTTAAGAACAAGTGACGAAAAGGAGGACTTATGTACCTAGGAGGAAACTATGGAAGCTGGAAAACCAAGCAGTAAGGGATGCCTTCTATAGCCAGATAAGGAGAGTGGTAGCTGAACAGGGAACCGTAGACAGAGGCGTTAATGAACAGTACAGAGCCCTCAAGAACAACCTCTTGAGAGTTACTGATGAAATATGTGGTTGGACAAGAGGCCCACCAAGACATAAAGTAACTTGCTGGTGGGATGAGGGTGTAGAAGCTTCAGTTAAGGAGAAAAGAAGGCTTTTCCGAGAATGAAAGAAGGGTGGTAACAAGGAGGAATACTTGGTTGCCAAGCGTAGGGCTAGAAGAGAGGTATACAGGGCGAAGTCTGAGTCACAGAGACCTTTACTTGATAACCTAAATCATGTGGAAAGGAAAAATATGATATTTGAGGTGGCAAATCAGATGAAGAGGGATAATCGGGCTATTATAGGTGAGCAGTGTGTGAAGAATAATGAAGGAAGGGTAGTGGTGAACAGTGGGTATATTAAAGATGCATGGAGTGAGCATTATAGCCGGTTGCTGAATGAGGAGTTTGACTGGGACTGGGAAGGTTTGGGCCAGCAGATCCAGTGTTTGGCCCTTGGCCCTTGATTGACGCTGCTACTGTAAGTGAGACAATAGGCAGGATGCAGGTGGGGAAGGCAGCAGGTGTGTCTGGGTTGACTGCTGAAATGTTGAAGGCCTCAGGAGATACAGGGGTGAGGTTAGTCACTGACCTGATAAATATGAGTGTGTTGTCCCAGGTGATTGGCTGAAGAGTGTGATTGTAAATGTGCTCAAAGAGAAAAGTTGATGCCCTGGAAAGAGGAAATTATAGAGGTATAAAGCTTTTAGATCAGATAATGAAGGTAATGGAGAGAGAGTTCTAGGAGGTATGATTAAAGAAAGAGTGAATATTGATGAGATGCAGTTTGGGTTTATGCCAGGCAGGGGGACCACTGATGCCATATTCATTGTTCGACAGCTTCAGGAAAAATATATTGGAAAGAAAAGGGATATGTATTTTGTTTTTGTTGATTTGGAAAAGGCCTTTGACAGAGTCCCTGGAGAGGTAGTGAAGTGGGCAATGAGAAAGCTTGGGTTGGAGGAGTGGCTGGTTAGGGTGGTTATGGCCATGTATGTGGGTGCTTGCACCCAGGTAAGAGTGAACGGAGATTTGAGTGATGAGTTTTCCTTGAATGTTGATGTGCATCAGGGGGTCAGTTTTGAGTCCCATGTTGTTTATTATGTTTATCAAGCCCTCCCACGTGACTTCAGAAATGGACTCCCGTGGGAGATGTTGTATGCTGATGATTTGGTGTTTATTGCAGAGAATGAAAGGGAAGCGGAGGAAAGATTTAGGAAGTGGAGAGATGGTATGGGGCACAAGGGCTTAAGGGTAAATGCAGATAAAACAAGAGTGATGATATCTAGGGTTGGTGGAAGTACAGTCAAGGAAGAGGGAGAGTGGCCATGTGCAATTTGCCACAAGGGCGTGGGAAGTAATTCCATCTTGTGCATTGTTTGTGATAAATGGGTGCACAAGAGATGTAGTGGTATTAGAGGTAGACTGTGAGATAATGCTGGTTTTGTGTGTGCGGCGTGTCGGGGAGAGCAGGTGGAGATTGTCAGGCGTGAAAGGATTGAACTTGCTGGCGAGTCTCTCGAGTGTGTGGAAGAGTTTTGTTGTTTAGGAGACATGTTATGTTCTGGAGGTGGGGCTGGAGCTAGCTCTGGCTAGGGTGAGAAGTGGATGGAAGAAGTACAGGTAGCTGTTGCCTCGCCTTACATTGAGAGGACTCTCCCTACGTGCTAAGGGGTCTTTGTATGCAGCATATGTTAGGAATGTGATGCTGTATGGTAGTGAGACCTGGGCAGTAAAGGAGGAGGATATTCACAGGCTCAAACGTACAGATATGACAATGATTAGGTGGATGTTCAGTGTGTCCCTTCGTGCAAGGCCTGGGGGGGCTGGGTTTACGATGGAAGAGTTGAGAGGTAGGATGGGACTGGAATGTATTAGTGTTGTGATGAGGAGAAGTAGATTGAGATGTTTTGGGCATGTGGAGAGAATGGGGGATGATAATTGGGTGCAGAAGGTGAGAAGTGTTAAAACTGGGGGTGGAGTTGCGAGGGGTAGACCGAGAAAGACGTGGAACGAGGTCATTAAGTGTGACCTCAGGGTTAAGAGGATGAACAGGGAGGCTGCCATAGATCGAACAGCATGGAGAGCCGCCATTAGGTGACCAAGGCCGACGCATGCAAGCATGTTGGAGCCTAGAAAAACGAAAACGAAAACGATACTTCTGCTGCTCTAGCTTGGCATCTACTTCTTCCTTAAGCTGTTGCTGTTCTTCCTTCATTTCCCCCATGAATGCATCTAGCTTTCCTTGCACCCTCAGGTGTACTTCTCTCTGTTGCTCCTGTAATGCCTCATGAAGTTGTTCACATCATTCTTTTTGTTCTTCACGGTGTGCCTCTAGTTGTTCACTCTCTGCTTGCAATTGTCCTTTGAGTTCTTTCTGTCCTTCATTCTGTGCCTGTAATTGTACACTTACTGCTTGTAATTGTTCTTTGAGTTCTTTCTGTCCTTCATTCTGTGCCTGTAATTGTACACTTTGTGTTTGTAATTGTTCTTTGAGTTCTTTCTGTCCTTCATTCTGTGCTTGTAGTTGTAGACTTTGTGCTTGCAATAGCTTCATAATTGCAGCCAGCGATGCCTCCTCTTGCCTTGCTTGCCCTTGTGTCTGTCCCTTAATAATCCCACTCCTGACACCAGTGTTACGACCCCGTCCCACACTGCCACAGGCTCCAATAGCGGTAGTTCAGTATGGAAAGGACGTTGCCCAGTGGGTTGTTCTTCCTAAGGTCAGCCTTTAGGTGTACAGTACACAGGATCAGCTCAGGCGTTGTAAATAAACACTGGCTTCTTTAGTTCAGTGTCTTTATTTTCCAAATAATTTTAACTGAATGCTCTCCAACTTCACTTTGTTGTTTTCACAAGCACTGCAGCTATACAAACTTTACTAACTGCAATTACACTTAATGCTTGAGAACCCTTCATTATTTTCACAAAAGCAGGCTACTGATAATATACAAACTTCAATAACACTCCACTGATTGCCAATAACACTTCACTGTTTTCACAAGTACAGAAAATATACAAACTTCACTGACATTGCACCACACTGAAACTGAACTGAAAACTGACTGAACTTGTTCTAGTTCGTTCGTTCGTAGATTTCCTGCACATATAGTGCAGGCCGGGCCATACATTAGCCCGGTCAGTGGGGTATGGGCCGATTAAAAAATAGTAAGTGGGGAGGACAGGACCTGGGGATTGCCCAGCACACACGTCCTGTCTCCTGACTGGCTTTGTGGTGTGTGTGTTGTTGTTGAAAGATTCCCTGCACATATAGTGCAGGCCGGGCCATACATTAGCCCGGTCAGTGGTGTATGGGCTGATTAAAAACAGTAAGTGGGGAGGACAGGAACTGGGGATTGCCCAGCACACACGTCCTGCCTCCTGACTGGCTTTGTGGTGTGTGTGTCCTCTTCCCCATCCTTATATAGCCTTACATTACTCGAGAAACTTCTAGCACACACTCGACAGGGCAACAGTTAAAACAGTTACCAACTAGGAGACATCAAAACATGCCAGAGTTTTCTTACCTTACATAACACTGTATATTATTTAACATACAGAGTTAAATTAAATTACATAATTTAACAAACAATCACATTAATAAAACGTTGTCGAGAAAAAGGGCACAAAAATTAATGTATAACTTACGAAACAACTACGCTCACAAACAGCGGGCAAACTGGCAACTCTGACTCGCATCGGAACCACTGTAACATCAGGAATCAGTGAGAAACTTCTCGACTACCTGACTGGCAAATCCCGCTCTTTAACAATATATATATATTTTTTTATTGTAACAATTTAATTAATATTGTACGTAAATGGCTACCCTGTCCCCCTTTCTTCCGAGACGGTTAGACCGAAAAGTGTTAGGCTATACCCATTGAGCCCTGTTATAAAGCTCATTGGTTGTCCTGTACCTCTGGATATAATACTTCGCCAAAAATTTGCGATTCTGTATTTATCCACGTTTCACTTGGATTGGCAATATCTATTTTCTCTTATTATTTTAGCTTTCAATTCGTTCATTTTGCTACGTAAGCTCCTTCTGTTTATATAATACTCTTGGAAATTACTATCACTTACAGTAAGTTATTGCACTGGTAAGTACTTCTTTAGTTAGTTTTTATTCTACGTGGAAAATTATTTTCTTTACTAGTAAAACAGTTTTCTATGCCATCATCGTCTGTTTGTATTTGAGGTGCAAAAGTGGGTGTACTTTATCTATCTATCTGTTGCCAGACGCCATAATCCCGTAAGGGGTGGCCATTTGACTTTGAGATATTTGTTTTACGGGGAGGGGCACTAACCCTCCACCAGCCCACTTGCTGACACGTAGGGAGCACGTATGGTTTGGTTATATGGTTACCACCCAGCGTTGTAAATGGTTTCTTGGCTTACAGGAAACCATTTGGCTTGTCACCCAATGTAAAGCCACTTATAAAGGAAAGAAAAGCAACAAAAAGTGACAGGACAGATGGGAGAAATAGGAAGAGAGGAGGGCAGGCACAGAAATAGAATGATAAAGGATAAGGAAGAAGCAGGCAGCACTACATCAAGTGAGTGGTTGATGGTCGCCACCACCTACCTCTAACTTTATTTTTCTTCTTGTTTTTGCACATTGCGTTGTATTTATCTAAGCCTGATATTAAAGATCACTAATAAAATTTGCTACATCTTAGTGTACACCTAACACTAACTCCGAAAAGACTCCTACAATTCCCTATCTACTGACCAACCTAAATGAGAAACCCTTGCCTACTACAATGTATTCCATCTCTTCTGTACTTGGCAATGCGACCGAAGAACCTGTCCCAGTTTTCAGCGAATGGTATTGCATAATCCTTGCACTGTTTGTCCAGGCGACATTTAAAGTCTCAGTGCTCTGGACATCCACTCCCTACTGACGCCTCTTCTCGGCACTCGGCAGAACTCGGTGAACAACAGGGCTCCCATCTTTCCGCTAACTTTGTCTAACATTTCTTTATTCTGTTGTAACAGTGCCTTACTCCTGCGTCTACCAATGTCATTGTCTCCAGCACTGATGCAGGTAATGGAATACTCTCCACTATCTTGCATAATGTCGTCAGTTTCATCCAATACAGTCCCTTCTTTGGCCCCCAGAAAACCTTTCTAAGAGAAATTGTTAGTGAAACTAGTATGATTTGCTGAAAAACATATATAACATTATTATTGAAAGGCAAATAAAAAGTTACTGTAATCTGTCGGTCAGTCCCGTGCTGGTGCAAAGCTAATCTCCGCGGTTTTGGTCGAGAAAGATGATGGGGTGAAAAGTTGGCATTAATTCATTTTTTTCATTCATTGCCAGACGCCATGTATCCCAGACGGGGTGGCCAAGGGCTTAGAGTTAATTGTTTTACAGGGAGGGGCACTAATCCTCCACCAACCCCACTTGACACGTAGGGATGCCAACAGCATCTGGTGTTCCCAGGCGGTCACCCATCCAAGTACTAATGCAGAGCAATATTGTTCAGCTTGATGGCTGTCAAGCACAGGACTCTGATCTGTAGCAGGGACGAGCTGTGGTGTTGAGAGCTTGCCTTATCATAGTATGGGGAGTTTTTTTTTTTTCTTTTTCTGCTATTTGCTACAACCCAAAATACCACAGAGTTTTCAGCTTAGTTTTATAATTATGATGTTAGAGTTAAATAAGGTACTATTTTAAATCTCAGTAGTTGTTTTCTCAGAGGGTTCCGACTTTAATCCAGACACTCGCTTGGGCATTTGATCTCGGTATGCAATAACAGGGAAACTGCACACCAGTGCTTATTATATGTTTTTTTTTTTCTCTACGCAATAACACTATTTTAATGATATTATAAAATACGTTGGGTCTGGCTAGTACTTGGATGGGTGACTGCCTGGGAACACCAGATGCTGTTGGCATCCCTATGTGTCAAGTGGGGTTGGTGGAGGATTCGTGCCCCTCCCTGTAAAACAATTAACTCTAAGCCGTTGGCCACCCCGTTTGGCATACATGGCGTCTGGCAATGAATGATGAACTTTATATGTATTACTTTTTCCTAATGCATTCCATTTCATTTTTTTTCCCATAATCCCACAGAAAATTTCTTTTCTAATCCGCCTCATAGTCACAGCAACACGGCCTCTCAGCATTATTCGAAGTTATATATGATTCGCAATGCGTAAACGGTAGTCGGAACGCGGCTAGAGGATCATAGTAAGGATTTGAATAAAAAACGAGAGGGCAAGGGATAGGGCACAATATCACCTCAATTCTTGTATCCCTACGACTCTAATAACCGTATCTGTATCTGTGATCATCCCCTTCCTCCAAAACCAACAGCCCACACAAACAGACATACCGACCGCACTATGTGAAGAGTTGTAAGCAAATAAGTGCGATCTGCGATAAGAAGTTTAATGCCACAGTCACTTAGGAATATTTTATTTAATGCCATCTTCCAGATGCCAAGCACTATTGAAATATCAGGTTCATAGTCTTTCAAAATCAGTACTTTCCCGAATGAGGTACTCTAACTTAAAGTTAAAATTTTTTGTATCTGCTGAGGCATTATCGGCCACCTAATCATCGTCTTCACTCTACATGGTATTCCCGTCCTTGACCCTACTTTCCCTTTCCACTCCACCTCTGCCCACCTCTCGTCCTCAACGTATCCATCCGCCTCTTCCCATATTTCCCATTACTCTTCTTTCCTCTGTTCACCATCTGAGACTTCTTGTTAGTAAGGCGAAACCACATGCAAAGGTAACAGGCAGGTATGCTATCAACAATGACCTCAAGAGTACTTTGCACAGGTATCCTCTCTGTCCTTTTGGTTCTCAGGGATGATTTATAGGGTGAGACTGCCGTTCAAGTTCCACAGGTGGACATTACATGTGACCGCATAGTGAGTCTTGGGTAGTGGTAGTCTTTATTGACGACTGCAGAATTCTCCCTTGAAACAGGTGCCTCGCCTCCTCCAGAAATCGAGTGGTTGCAGCTCGACTTCATACGCCCACCCGCACAACGCGAGGACGTATTAATTTCGCTCCTGTGTGTGTGTGTGTGTGTGTGTGAGAGAGAGAGAGAGAGAGCGAGAGAGAGAGAGAGAGAGAGAGAGAGAGAGAGAGAGAGAGAGAGAGAGAGAGAAAGAGAGAGAGAGATGAGGGAGGGGGGCAGACGATTAACACCCAGGAGAGGAGGGTAAAGAGTACTTCCCCAGTATGTCTGCTTGTCTTAAGAGGCGACTAAGAGGGTCCTCGCTGTCTCCAATCTTTCACTTTTTATTGCCATCACCTCTTTTGTCCCACCTCTTCTTGATATTTCCGTGTTTCTTCCGGCCCTTATTTTCCTCTATTTCTGTTGTTAGATATTTGGTGTCATGGCATAAATAGTTTAAGGACCTCGCACTCACGTCGACCCTTCCTCCCGTATGGATCAAGCCTTTCAACCAACCGACTACTTGAGGCACTTAATCACCAATCCCCTTCATTGCCAAGCCACTTCATCGCCAAACCATTTCCACACCAAGTTGCTTCATCGCTAAGTCACTTCATTGCTAAGGCACTTCAATGTCAAAACCACTTCAGTGTCATGACCACTTCAATGCCAAGACCACCCCAACGCCGAGACCACTTCTATGTCAAGACCACTTCTACACCATGACCGCTTCTATGTCAAGACCACTTCTATGCCAAGACCACTTCTACACCAAGACCACTTCTATGCCAAGACCATTTCTACACCAAGACCACTTCTACGCCAATACGCCAAGACCACTTCTACGCCAATACACCAAAACCACTTCTACGCCAGTACGCCAAGACCACTTCTACGCCATTACGCAAAGACCCATTCTACGCCAATACGCCAAAACCACTTCTATGCCAATATGCCAAGACCACTTCTTCACCAGTACGCCAAGACCACTTCTACGCCATTACGCAAAGACCCATTCTACGCCAATACGCCAAAACCACTTCTATGCCAATATGCCAAGACCACTTCTTTGCCAGTACGCCAAGACCACTTCTATGCCAATATGCCAAGACCACCACTATGCCAAGACCACTTCTACTCCAAGACCACTTCTATGCAAAGACCACTTCTGTGCCAAGACCACTTATACACCTAGACTACTTATACACCTAGACCACTTCTATGCCAAGACCACTTCTACGCCAAGACCACTTCTATGCGAAGACCACTTCTGTGCCAAGACCACTTATACGCCTAGACCACTTTTATGCCAAGACCACTTCTACGCCAAGACCACTTCTACGCCAAGACCACTTCTACATCACCCATCTCATTTCTGATCCCTTGCTAGTCATATGTCTTTGCTTTGAATTAGTGCCATATGGTATTTGATACCTGGCGCTAGGAATCCATTATTCAATTCATTATTCAGTTCAGACACGATTGGGTCTGGACTAATTAGGTGGCTGGGTTTAAAGTCAGGCAAAGATGAAGTGAACCGATTTTCCTAACGATAGTCCAAGGGCAATGTCGTCTTAGACATTTCTGATCCAGTTTGGACCAAACTTAGTGGAAGAGTCGAAACTCATGCTAGGATGAAATTATTTGATATTGAGACTTCGGTCAGAGGTCAAGGTTACAATGCGTGGTCCAAGGATCAGCCCTGTGTTGCATTAAATGTCCACCCCCCCTTTTTGTTTACAGATACTCATTGCTCTGGCCTGATTCAAAAGGCTTCCAGAGAGAGGCCTGTGCTTTGGTGCACAGTGCAGTAGAATATGAGAATTGTTGATTCAGATCCATCAGCAATGGGTGTGGTTAGCAGGATGAGGCGGATGGTCATGGGTGGCAGGTCACAATGGGAAAGCATATGCAATGCTGTCAGCATAAGCAGTGTACTGTAAATCTTCTGCAAGATGAGGAAGTCACTGCTGTGATAGCTACCACAGAACAAGATAAGTGAGATGAGTGGAAAGGAGTGGTTAGGATGGGGTGTTTTCGTTTCGGGCCATGTCTTTGAAGATGTTTACCAAAATTCAGACTGTTCGTGAAATGTGCTCTGGAATGGTGATTTACATTTTGGTGGGGTGGGTGTAGACAAATGAGCTGGATGGACTGAGATGGTAGTAACAGATATACCATGACGGATTAAGCATTCTCTGTACATGGACACTGTAGGTCAGCTGATGGTGAAGTTAACCATGTTTTGTGATATTTACTGAGTTAGAGGGGTGGGAGAGTGGATGGACAGAGTTGGTAAAGAAGTGTGAGCAGGTCGTGGGGAAGTTGAGGGATATACAAGTTTTATGTTGTGTAGATGAGTGTTGCAAGTAGATTGTTAAAGTGCAAGTTAGAGCAGAGAGAGTAAAAAATAAATAAACGGAATAGAGGGAGGATAGGAAGGGGCAGGAAGAATGAGATGGGCCAAGATGGTGGAAGGTGGGACATGGGGGGATGGAGAGTACACCTTGTGAGGATTGGTGTTGTATGAAGAACATTTTCTCCAGTAGGAATATGTAGACAAAAAGAAACTGGTGTCGGGTGGGACCATGAAAGTTAGAATAATGGGGAAGGTATGAAAATAGTTGGGTGGGACGGTGATGTGGCATGACTTGTGTAAAACACCTGCTGAAGATGGAACTTTATGGTGGCTTGTATGAATATAACGATAATTTACTTCAAAACTGTATGCACACATAATAGAAAGAAAGTTAAAAATAGCAACGCCAGCAATAGCATCCTACGCACACACCGTTTTCATACATTAGGAGTCTCACGACTCGTGCAAGATACATTTTACACAGACAGCTTTGCGAAGAGGTCTAATTGGGAGTTAGAAGGGTTCAGTGGTCAGTGAATGGTTGTGTGGTGTGTGCTGTTTACTAGTTCTCCTACTTTAGTGCATTCTCTGCCTTTCTCTAGAGTATACTTCACCCACTCTGTTTAACCCTTCACTCAGATGTCTGTTATAAAAGTAGCTGTGCTTCTGTGTTGTGTGTGTGTGTGTGTGTGTGTGTGTGTGTGTGTGTGTGTGTGTGTGTGTGTGTGTGTGTGTGTGTGTGTGTTCAAACTTGCAGATTGTCATGTTGGTTGAGTTTGGTGGCCGGTGGTTAGGTTGTTGAGCAGATGGATAGGTAGGAGGGTGAGTGGATGGGGCAGGCAAGGTGAGCAGAGTGGGTGGGTAGGCAGGGTGATCAGAAGTGGGTTGGCAAGACGAGCAGAGTGAGTGGGTAGGGTGAGGTGCATGGGGCGTGTGGGCAGCGCTGGCATGTGGGTTGGTGGGGAGGAGAGTGGTGGGTGGGTAGGTGAGTGGGTAATGGAAAAATACAAGCAGGTCCACAACGATTATTGCATGGGGTTCATGAATAGGTTTTTGTTAGGAATACGTCCATATGGGAAAATAGGTTTATGGGAATATATATAAGAGAAATGAACCAAAGTAGGAAAATAGGTCCAATAGGTAAAAGTAAGTCCATGGGAAAGATAGGGCCACATTTGAAAATGGGTTCATATACGAATATTGGTTCTTGGTGAAACTAGGTTAATTTCGCTTCGCTTCGTTTATAACGGTTCCAGGATGCTTACATATGTCGGCCTTGGTCACCTAATAGCGGCTTCCCATGCTGCTGGATCCCTGGCAGCCTCCCTATTCAGTCCTTAATCCCTGAGGTCATACTCTATGACCTCGTCCCAGGTCTTCTTAGGTCTGCTTCTCTCAACCCTACCCTCAGCGTTCAAGTCTCTCACCTTCCGCATTCAGTTGTCATCTACCATCCTTTCAGCATGGCCGAACTATCTCAGTGATGCAGAAAAATAATTCTGTGTGGGGTTATTTGTCCATGCAGGAATAGATCCTTGGGGAAAATAGGAAGGTGGGAGTTGACACGTAGGGGGTATATCTCGAGATTGATTCATGTGTTAGTACCAAATTATTCTTGCATTCTCCAGAGGCTTTTTATTCCAATCAGGAAATATTTACGAATTATAGGAGCTAGAGTTTTCATCAATCCCTCCATAACAACAAATCTCATTTAAATAAGTAAACTTGGGTTTAGGTAGGGAGAATAAACAAAAATATCACCTAACCTGGTTGGCAAGGATAGGTGGGAATGTTTGGGATGATGACGCCGATAATGATAAAGGGTACATCAGGTCCTTCCACGGAAGTTGTGATACCGGTACTTCACTTTATTGTGTTCATCTCTCTCTCTCTCTCTCTCTCTCTCTCTCTCTCTCTCTCTCTGTATATATATATATATATATATATATATATATATACCGTTTATAAAGGCGCCAACATGCTTGCCTGCGTCGGCCTTGGTCACCTGAGGGCGACTTTCCATGCTGCTCAATCTCTGGCAGCCTCCATCTCCAATCACTTATCCCAGAGGTCACGCTCTTCGACCTCGTCCTAGGTCTTTTTCGGTGCCTGTCGTAACTCAACCCCCAACGTTCACACTTCTGAACTTCCGCACCCAACTGTCATCCTCCATTCTCTCAACATGCCCAAACTGTCTCAATCTCTCCCGCGTCTCATCACAACGCCACTACATTCCAGTCCTATCTTTCCTCTCAGCTCCTCAGTTGTCATCCTGTCCCCCCTCCCTCGGCCTCGCACTCATGGACATACTACACTTCCATCTGATCATAGTCATTTTTGCAAGTTTGAGCCTAAGAATATCCTCCTACTTTACTGCCCAGGTCTCACTACCATACAGCATTACGCTCCTAACACATTCCGCATTCAAAGATCCCTAAGCACGGAGTGAGATTCCTCTCAGTGTCAAGAAAGGCAACAGCTCCCTAAACTTCTTCGAACCAGACAATATCAACATTATATCGCAGTCTGCCTCTAACTACTACCTGTACATCTCTTATGCACCCGCTTATCACGAACGGTGTGCAAAATGAAGTTACTTCCCATACCCTCGTGGCTTTGACAGTACCGTCATCAACCCTAGATATCATCACTTTTGATTTATCCACATTTACTCTCAAACATTTATGCCCCATTCCGCCTCTCCGCTTCCTAAATCTTGCCTCCGCCTCCTTTTTATACTCTGCAATCAACACCAAGACATCAGCATACAACATCTCCCATGGGAGAGAGCTGCAAGTACCATGGCAAATAATGAAGGGTTCATGACTGGACCCTGATGCACGCCAACATTCGCGAAGAACTCATTGCGCAAATCTCCATTCACTCTCACATGGGGGCGAGCACCTATATACATACTCTAACCAGCCACTCCTTGATCCCAAACTTTCTCATAGTTCACTTCATCACCTCCCTAGGGAATCTGTGAAAGACCTTTTCCAAATCAACAAAAACAAAGTACAGCTGCCTTTTCTTTCCTATTTTTCCTGAAGCTGTCAGACAATGAACATGGCATCAGTGGTCCCTCTGCCTGGCATGATCCAAAACTGCATTTAGTCAATATTCACTGTTACCTTAATCACACCTAGGACTCTTTCCATTACCCTCATTAGCCTATCTGGTCCAAAAGTTTTATGCCTCTATAACTTCTTTCCAGGGCATCACCCTTTCCCTTGCACACATATACAGTACAATCACTCTCTTCAGCCAGTCATCTGGTATAAAACATTCATACACTTTTATTATTCATTCTGTGTTCTACATACATTGTGTTCAACAACGACTAGTTGTATATTATTTTAAAATTTGTCCTTTATAATTGTAATCATATATTGCCAGCCAGAGAACCCAGCTCGGCTGACGAACGTTCCAACTGGGAACCTAATAAAACGTTGTCTTTATACTTTTGACAGTAAAGATCAGTCTCTCTCTCTCTCTTTCTCTCTCTCCCTCTCTCTCTCTCTCTCTCTCTTTCTCTCTCTCCCTTTCTCTCTCTCTCTCTCTCCCAGTGTGTCTGACTATGGGCATAGGCTTAACATCCCGTCTCCTGAGGTCCAGCAGTACAGTGACAGCCTCTTGACCACTTCTTGCTATCTCCATAGGACTATATTGAGCTTAGGATAGATTTTTGGAACAGGAGGGCTCGGGTATTTATGCAGATATAACCATTACATTACAAGCGACCTCCCAGAAACAACTTAAATCGTCTGGCCGTAGCATAAATTAAATAAAAAAGAAAAATGAAAGGCGTTAATGCACTGAAACGGTAAAGCAATAATTCTTGCTACCACCTAATAGTTTAATAAATTTATGTGACTCTCGCAGTGGATGGGTCAGAAGCAACCTTTGTTTACCCCCTCATTACAAGAGAACTTCCCTTGAACGAATGGAATCAACTGAAGGCGGTAAGAATGAGACAGAATGGAGATCATCGTAGAGAATCAGTTAGCAAATAGTATAAAGAACAGCTTTCTGGTCTATATCAAACTCAAAGCAGCAAATTTGAGGATGGAAATTCTTTTATCAGGTCAAAACATGTAATGACTAGAATTCTACCAGTGAATTAATCATATCACTGCTGCGGCGTCTCTTTGTATTAAGTTATTGCTGCCTCCAGACGATTTCCGTATATGAGATTTAGTGAGGTGGATAATGAACGCCATATCTAATATCTGAAGTTCGAAAAGATTCTCCAAAGCTGAGGAACATGGTTGGTGGTGGCAGGAATATAGTAAAGAACTACGTCGTCGTAGTAAAGGATATGACAGGGTGGATAGACAAGGATTGTGGAAAGTGTTAAGAATATATGGAGTAGATGGGAAGTTGTTGAATGCTGTGAAGAGTATGTACGATGGTGCGAAGGCTGCAGTGCGTGTGGATGGTGAACTAAGTGAATTTTTCTCTTTGAGAGTTGGTTTGAAACAGGGATGTGTCATGTCTCCATGGTTGTTCAATCTGTACATGGATGGGGTAATAAAAGAGGTACAAGGTAGGGTAGTGGATGTTGGAGTGGCCCTGGTGAGAGAGGATAGTGTTTGGAAACTCCCTGTACTATTGTTTGCAGATGATACTGTGTTGTTGAGTGAAGACGAAGGGGAGCTGCAAGGCTTGGTGGATGAGTTTGAGAGAGTGTGTAAGAAACGGAACCTAAATGTGAATGTAGGGAAGAGTAAAGTAATGGTCTTTGAGAGAGGTGAAATTAGTGAATGTACAGTGAGGTTGGATGGTGAAGAATTGGAAAATGTGAGTACGTTTAAGTATTTGGGTAGTGTGATGAGTAAGGATGGAGGTTTGGAGGGTGAAGTGCTTGAAAGGGTACAGCAGGGAAGAAAGGTTGCTGGTTCCTTGAAAGCAGTGATAAGAAACAGGGAAGTGAGCATGGAAGTGAAAAAGTTACTACATGACAGTATTGTGATACCAACTCTAACGTACGGAAGTGAAGCTTGGACATTGTTGGAAGGACACAAGTCAAGAGTGAGAGCAGTGGAAATGAGTTATTTAAGAGGAGCCTGTGGAGTCACGTGGAGAGACAGGCTGACGAATGAGGATATAAAGGAGCGTTGTGGTGTGGATGTGGATGTGATAGGAAGCGTTATGAGGAACACACTGAGGTGGTTTGGCCATGTGGAGAGGATGGAGGGTGAAAGACTGACGAAGAGAGTGTATGTGAGTGAGGTGGAGGGGGGAAGAGGGAGGGGGAGGCCGAGGATGAGATGGAGGGATGGGGTGGAGAGGTATATGAGAGAGGGGGTGTGAGTTGGGAGCAGGGCAGTGAAATGGCGGGGGACAGGGCGACTTGGAGGCGATTTGTTTGTGGCCACCCCAAACGGGATTGGGGCGTCTGGCAATAGACAGATAGATAGATAGATAGTAAAGGATTTAATAGTTGCAGCTTTATTATTATTATTATAGTAGTGCTGCCCTCGGGTTTCAGCCCTTTCCTCTCCTCCATCCTTCCTTCCTTCCATCCTCTTCTGTCTTTCTTTCCTTCATTCTTTCCTCGTCCTTCTACCTACGGGTGACTTTACACTCCCTCTTCTGTCGTTTTTTCCTTCATTCTTTCCTCTTCTTTCTGCCTGTGGGTGGCCCTACACTGAGTGACAAGTCAAATGGTTTCCTGTACACCAGGAAATCATTTACTACGCTGGGTGGTAACCATATACGTAATGCCACTCATGGATGAGTGAAGCTGGTCACTCCCATCTTAAATGTCAGGACCAACTTGCCCAGCCCCTGGTTCCTACGCTACTCATGGGGCAACGTAGGATTAGATGATGATGATGATGATGCTTTATTATTATTATTATTATTATTATTATTATTGGTGAGTGTCTGCAGAGTTTTGGAGCGAATGTGAATGTGGTAATGATGGGAGATCTGAATGCTAGAGTGGGAAATGTAGCAGTTGAAGGCGTAGTTGATATGCATGGTGTGCCTGGAAGAAATGAAAATGGGGAACGAATGATAGCGATGTGTGTTGAGCGAGAGATGGTGATTGGGAATACGCTGTTTGAGAAGAAAGATATTTATAAGTATACGTGGGTGAGACAGGAGGGTGGAAGGGTTGTTGATAGAGCCTTGATGGACTATGTGGTTGTGTCTAGGAATGTAATAGGAAGATTGTTGGATGTGAGAGTTCTGAGAGGGGAGGGTGGAGGTATGTCTGACCACTACCTGGTGGAGGGAAAGTTAAGAGTAGGTAAGAGATGGGTGAGAGCTAGGAGGGTTAGGTGTGGCAGGGAGGTTTTGAAAGTGAGTGAGTTGGATAAAAGAGAGAAAAAGATAGAGTATCAGGAGAAATTGAAAGATGAGTGGAACGCAGTGAAAGATCGGGAAAATGGCAGCGTGGAGGAGGAATGGCAGTTGTTTAAGAGTGCTGTGGTGGGGCATGCAGAAGAGGTGTGTGGTGTGAGACGTGTGGGTGGTGGTGTAAGAAAAGGAAGTGAATGGTGGTGCGAGGAAGTAAGTATGGCTGTGGCTGAGAAGAGACGGGCATATGAAGTGTGGCTGCAGAGGAAGGATGAGATGTCATATGAAAGGTATAAGGAAAAGAGGAATAGAGCGAGAAGGGTTGTGCGTGATGCTAAAGTGGCAGCAGATGAGAGGTGGGGTAGGCGGCTGACAGAGAATTTTCAACAGAATAAGAAAATGTTTTGGAAGGAGGTGAAAAGGGTGCGAAAGGGAGAGTCTGGGAAGGAAGAACGAGTAAAAGCAGAGGATGGAAGGATGTTAATTGAGATGGATGCAGTAAGGAAGAGATGGGCAGAGTATTTTGAAAGATTGTTAAATGTAGAGGAGGAAAGGATGGCTGAGATTGTGGCGGATGGAAGGGTGCAAGGAATAAATGTGTTGGGAGAGTTGAATGATTCTTTGATCACGAAGGAAGAAGTGGAGAAGGCAGTAAAGGATATGAAAACAGGGAAAGCTGCAGGTATGGATGGGTGTGCTGTGGAATGCCTGAAGGGTGGTGGAGTGACTATTGTTGACTGGTTAGTAAGATTGTTGAATGTGTGCTTTGAGAAAGGTATGGTGCCAATTGACTGGGCAAGTGCTTGTGTGGTCCCGTTGTATAAAGGCAAGGGTGATAAGTATGAATGTACTAGCTTTAGGGGTATAAGTCTGTTGAGTGTTGTAGGTAAAGTGTATGGTAGAGTGTTAATTATGAGAGTTAGAGAGGGTACAGAGGGAGTGATTAGTGATGAGCAGTGTGGCTTTAGGAGAGGGAGGGGATGCATTGATCAGGTGTTTGCTGTGAGACAAGTGTGTGAAAAGTATTTAGCGAAAGGCAAGGATGTGTTTTGGGCATTTATGGATTTAGAGAAAGCGTATGATAGAATTGATAGGGAGGCTTTGTGGACTGTTTTAAGATTGTATGGACTTGATGGTAGGTTACTAAAAGGGGTGAAAAGCTTTTATGTAAAAAGTAGAGCGTGTGTAAGAGTGGGAAATGCTGTGAGTGATTGGTTTCCCGTGAGAGTGGGGCTGCGACAGGGATGTGTGATGTCGCCTTGGTTGTTTAATATTTACATGGATGGTGTTGTAAGGGAGGTGAATGCAAGAGTTTTAGGTGGTCTGAGTCTGGTAAATGTTGATGGAGGAGAGTGGAATCTGAAGCAGCTGCTGTTTGCAGATGATACTGCACTGGTGACTGATTCAGAGGAGAGATTGAGACAGTTGGTAGAGGAGTTTGGAAGGGTGTGTGAAAGGAGGAAATTGAAAGTAAATGAAAATAAGAGTAAAGTGATGAAGTGTACGAGGTTGATAGATGGTAGGGGGATGAATATAGTTTTGAATGGTGAGTTGCTTGAGGAGGTAGATTGTTTTAAATATCTAGGGTCACATGTTGCTGTGGATGGAAGAATAGATGCAGAAGTGAAGTTTAGAATAAATGAAGTAGGAAAGGTGCTGGGAGGAATGAAAAAAGTGTTTAAATGTCGTTCGCTTAGAATGGATGTAAAGAGAAGGCTGTATGAGGGTGTTGTGGTACCGACTGCATTATATGGGGCTGAAACATGGAATGTGGGTGTAGCAGAGAGGAAAAGTTTGAATGTAATGGAGATGAGATGTCTGAGGAGTATGTGTGGAGTGACGCGTATGGATCGAGTGCGAAATGATGAAGTGCGAAGGAGAACTGGAGTTGTTCGGGAGATGGCTGGTAGAGTTGAGCAGAGGGTGTTGCAATGGTTTGGGCATATGGAGAGAATGGATAATGAACGATTGGTGAAAAAGATAACTAGATCTGATGTGAGAGGTGTAAGGCTGAGAGGAAGACCACGAATAGGATGGATGGACAGTGTGAAGAGAGCGCTGGATGCGAGAGGGATGTCTGTTGAGCAAGGAAGAGTGGCTGTGCGTGACAGAAATAAATGGAGAGAAATTGTGAATGAATAAGTGATGACGCAGCCCTGAGGGGATATTCTCCCGCATTTGGTCTGATCAGCTAGTCAGGTCAGGTGCGGGTAAGGGGATGGGTCTGTTATGATGTGGCAGGGGTAAACCAGTTCTACTGTCGGGCCCTGCTGCGGATGTCACTGATTGCATTGCGCAGTTGACCCTTGTGCGGTGTGATGCGGTGAGGATCTGTCCGTTCTCCCCTTTGGGGCTAAGATGCAAATGAATGTGTTTGAATGGATGAGTAAATGGAGAGTGAGTCGTCCTGTCTCGGCTACCTCCCTTTCCTTGGGGGAAGCAGCCTAGGTATATAGATAGATAGATAGATTATTATTGTTATCATCATCATCATCATCATCATCATCATCATTATTATTATTATTATTATTATTATTATTATTTAATGGAAGATGTGTACAGTAAAGACGTTCAGTTGCTTTCACCAACGAGCAAGTGATTTATGACAATTCCCTTTAAGCACAAATTATCATTCTTACATCCCAAAGTGGTAACTCAGCGCTCCAGTAGTGATATATGATTCGGGGATGATAATTTCTCTCTCTCTCTCTCTCTCTACATATATTTATATTTATATGGTGGGGCTGTTGAAAACGGGAGAGAGAGAGAGAGAGAGAGAGAGAGAGAGAGAGAGAGAGAGATTCAGAAATTCGATATAAATATAATAATTCTCTCATGTGGTGAACACGATTTACAAATAACATATTGATAAATGAACAGGATCCTGTAAATATCAAACATATCCATCTGTATAGTTTTAACTTTAGCATCTGCATTTATAAGCTAGAGGGACACTCAGTGGAGCGCATCTTAATGGGTTAGGGTTTCTCATCATCGATTAGGGTTTCGCAAAAAGCGTTTTCCGGATCCAGATTCTGTAATACGATCTGGATCGGTCCCAAAAGTTAATCGATTGTTCCCTGGGACATGGGCTATCTACTCACCAAATTTGGTCCAAGTCTCTCCTTCAGCTTTTGAGTAATCCTGATAACAAACAAACAGGTGTGAAAACATATCCTCCTTGTCGGAGAAAAAAAATTGTAAATCAAATACTATAATATACGTGTGTGATGTAAATACTGGCGGTAAATACTGACCTACCAGTGACGAGTTAATTGGCTAGTTTTTGAGTAGCTGTCACCATGAAGGACAGCGTCTCTCCTTCAGCCCGAGGACGTCATTTTTAGTTCGACTTTACTACCCCCAACGATTTTACTCATATTAAGAAAGCACCCGAACAGAAAACGGATTAATAATGACTCCATTTAATTTGTTTAGTTCGAAAAGTCTCTCCTGAGCTGAATACATATTTCTAGATAGGGCAAGGATAAAGAAAAAAAAAAACGCATCACCATACCAGGCGGTTAATGAAGGTGCGGAATTGTAGCAACTCAGCTGATAAATTTCACGAGAGATAATACGTACGGTATTATCTTGGTAGGTGTCATTCTCAGACATTCGGTATAGAGGATGGGCGATTGGAACTACGCCAGATTGTGTGACGGTAAAGGAATCAAAAGCGGTGTGTGTGTGTGGAAAACTCGACATAGGTCCTCATGCATTAGCCTTGCCACTTGTCCTTTTCTCTCCTTTATTTATTTTTTTTCTTTTTATCGCACAGCTTTAAGCCCTTTTATGCCAAAGGTGAAGCAAACACAACATTAAGTCATTTGTTAGACCAAGTATGGACCCATGAGACGGGCTGGTAGGTGACGTGCGATACGCTTGACGCCTTCACAACAATATCCTATGTACGGCATGTTCATATACTGAAGGATTAATTTGTCTCTTTTTATAGCCTTTTCATGTGTAATTTACACCAGCGCATGCGAAGCGAGAGAGGGTGTTACATTTTTATAGACTTGTGTCTTTTTTTTTGCATGCGTGGGCCAGGGTGAACAAAATAACTCATTTTTTTTTTTTTAATGGATTTCAACCAAACTCGGTGGAAGGGTTGAAGGTCTTCCCATGAGCGGACCAAGTTTTGTTTAGAAACAATATGTCATCGGTCAAGGTTACAGGACTAGGTCAAAGCTTGGCTTAGCAATATCAGCTTAAGTAGTTCTTATCCAGTTTAGACCAAACGTGGTGGAAGGGTTGAGGATAAATTTAAAAAATGCAGCAGCTCAGTTTTCAGAACAACCAGTCAAGGGTCAAGATCACAGTTAAAGGTTAAAGCTAAACCTTAGCGTCTGTGTGTGAACAATATACAGTAACTAAAACAGTTTTCATGTAGTCTGGACCAAACTTGGCGGAAGAGTTGATGGTTAGACAAGGGATTGAGCTTTTTTTTTAAATTTATTTGAAAAATAGGTCAAAGGTCAGTGTCACGTTGCAAGGTCAACTTAAACATTTTCTGTCCGATTTCAGTCAGATTTGGTGGAAGGGTTCAGGGAAAGGCAGGGGTAGGGGGACGATTTTGAGATCAGTGAGCCAAAGGTCAAGGTCAAAAGAAAAGTCAAACGTCAAGGTCACATTGCAAGGTCAGCTTAAACAGTTTTGAACATATGTGGATTAAAGTGAGTGGAAGTATTAAGGATCAGACAAGAATAAAGTAGTTCGATATTGAGCGCTAGTGGTCGAGAGTCAGGGTCACAGGGCAAAGAAAATGTTTGGCTCTCTAATTGCTCCACATTGTTCTGTATCATTTTATCTTCATGTTCCTTTTCTGTGTTACTGTATTTTAGGCTGATTTCCTTTCTGCTGCTTCTTCCACTAACCTCATTTCCAATTTTCCTGTGGCACTTTTTCCTTCCCTTCGGTTATTTCCCCCTGGTCCTGCAGGGTGAGGGAGGGTGAGGCAGTTTGGAACTCGACCAAGGCAGAATGGAAAGGAATACGACAGGGTGGAAGAGAGAGAGAGAGAGAGAGAGAGAGAGAGAGAGAGAGAGAGAGAGGCAGTATGGGAGATAGTGAATGGATGCGAGGTGAGGTGGGAGAGAGTGGGATAAGGCGGGAGTGAAGCAGAGACAGTGAATTTACGTGAGTGAGAGGCACAGTAGGGAGACAAAGACGGCAGGGAATGAGGCAAGGTGAGGCTGAGTGGAAGATACTGAAGTAAGGGAGGAACAGAATGAGAGGGAATGAGAGAATGAGGTGGGGTGGGATCGAGTGGGAGAGAAAGAAACAAGATGAAAGAAAGTGGATAAGGTGGATGTTGATGAATGTGAATGAGGCAAGGTGAAGGATGGTGAATGAGAGGGGGACAAGGTGGGTGGAGTAAGACAAAGGTGGCAGACAGTGAGGCGGGGTGGGTGGGGTGAGACAAGGATGGCAGGCGGTTGGAGCAGGGTGGGTGGGATGAGATAAGGGTGGCAGGCAGTGAGACAGGGTTGGTGGGTGGGGTGTGGCAAGGGTGGGAGGCAGAGGGGCAGGGAGGATGGGGTGCAGCAGGAAAGGCTAACACAGTAGAGGACAAGGGGGACACAAGGTCATGCACGCCCACACGTCTTCACCGACGCCCACATCACACCACACGCCCTCCACCCAACACAACAAAAAGTGCATCAATTTTGCCTATAACCGCACGACCACCTCTTCGATTCCCCAGTCTAACTTCACTACGCAACACATTCCCCTAAAACAAATATACTTGTCTGATAGTAGCAATAAATATACATAAAGGTGTCATTGCACTCCACTACTCCTATCTAATGGCCTTAAAATTTGGCACTGTTTCTCACAGTTCTTCGGCTTGAGGATCAGTGGTTTCCAAACTGGAGAGTGCGCCCCCCTTGAGGCTGTGAAGTAAAATCAGGGGAAGGAGGGGCGTGAAGTCATGTGCAAAAATCAAGATAAACAAAAAAAAGAAAGTAAGAAAGAAAATCCGAGTTTATGTAGCACAAGAGAAACCTTATATGAAAAAGCTTACCACACATCCTTGCAAAACCGAAATAAAACAATTATCACAGCCATTCTCTGTCCACCATTCCTCTCCTTACGTACGTTGTAGCTACTTGTCGCTGATAACACACTGACTCAGAGCTCCCATCCCAGAACATTACCATACACCAATCTTCCATCACAGTCATTTATCGTAAGGCAGTTTTGCGATTTAAACACATTGTAAGAGTCTTTTTTTTATTTATATTTATATACTTCTATAGTATTTTACTATTTTTTTTTTTGTTATTACCTAGCTAGTACGTAATGTGCCAGTAACTACTCTTGACTTGATAAATAAGATTATAATGTTTTATCCAGTCTACTTTGCAGACACACGAATAAATACATTCCTAGGTAAGCCACAGCAGAACTAAAGTATATAATACAAAATTCTAAAATAAATGTTCATGTAGTCCGATGAATATTTCGTGAAAAGTATAAGGGCGTTTGGGAACCACTGCTCTATACATTAATTAAGATGCTTGTCTTTTAGTTGCTACCTATATATCAGGTCAGTATACATGTCTCACGGTCACTCTCGCTAATCTCATAAGGCCGAATTCTTGATGGCTGAAAAGATTTTACGGAATCGCAGTAGGCTACGTCTTGCTCGGCGAATTATTTTGCTAATATAATATTGCACTTTAAAATCGTCTTGTATGATAATGATGCCGACCATGTAGAGGAAAAAAATACAGATAACATACAAGATTGTATTACTGAATAATATGCTGAATAAATCGATTAGAGAGGTGAAGTCTCCTATGACAGCGAAAATATGGCTCAAATGTATACTGAAAACACATTTTGTATATTCAAATTCACTTGCAAATATAACTTTTTAAAGTATTAGTGTGTTGCTCTGCTAGCTCACACACACACACACACACACACACACACACACACACACACACACACACACACAGAGCCTCTGTGGTACAGTGGTAGAGTGTGCGTTTCGTACACGGGTGAGCCAGGGTTCGCGCCCCGCCAGGGTAATAAACTTTGGGAGTGTTCACCCAGCCACGTACTACTTTGGCGGACACAAGGGGTGCTGTGGTTGAACCAGTGTCGCTTTACTATAAAGTATGCTTGCACCCAGTCGGCTTGCGCGGACCGACTACACCAGGTTCACAGACTACACACACATCCAAAGCCACTACAACACTACCAGTACACTTACAAGCACTTCTCACCGTACATACAATCTCTACCAGACAGCCTAAGCCACTAGGTAGAGATACATTGGCTGTATCGTCCCGACTTCGGTCGGGATAGGCCGGTCCTGTAGTGGATACTCAAATGGCTGATATATATATATATATATATATATATATATATATATATATATATATATATATATATATATATATATGCCAGTCACTATGCTTGCTTGACGCCCACTCTAACTGCGTTCATGCTTAACATCATGTACTATCATATCTGGAAAACTATCATTAGTGCACGTGATATGTAAAATGTATATATTCGCTCGGAAACATAAATCTAACAAGAAAGCATTCGGAGAGCGCATACCTCCTCCAATGCCATTGCCATTAAAAAGGATCCGGATCCGGATCCGTGCAAATATTGTGTGGAATACGTAGGGTCCAGATCCGTCCCTAAATTTAATGAGTTGTTCCTTGACCCATGGTTCACTCTTCCACAATGTTTTATCGAAATTCATTGCGAACTTTTGGGGATATTGTGCGGGATTCATAAGTTTCCGCCCCAAATTTAATCAGTTCTTTCTTGGCCCATGGTCCACCCTTCCACAAAGTTTTATTGAAATTCACTGAGAACTTTTGGAGATATTGTGCGGTAGGATCCGGATTCGGATCTGCCCCAGAATTTAATAAATTCTTCCTTGGCCCATGGCCCACACTTCCACAAAATTTAATTGAAATTCATAGAGAACTTTTGGATATATCGTGTGGACAGACAATCTAGCAGACAAACAGGTAAATACATAACCTCCTCCAGCCTCATTTGCGGAAGTACCTATTGTAGCAGAGTTTAGTGCATTTTCCAACGAAATTTACAGAAACTCGATACTTCATTTTCATTTTTCCTCGCTAGTAACTTAATTTCTCATCTGTATGAATTTATTTTTTAAAACATATGCAATCTGTAAACACCAAACGACAGGAACACGAAGAACAAGAGCAGATAAACATACTGGTCGTTCAACTTTTTGCACACTTCACCTTACCAGTCACACCCGCAGGTGGTGACTGCTTTATTCGTTACCTAGAGCGTCTGTCCATTGTGTTCTCGTGGCCTTAGAGATGTATTTTGCACAGTACACGTTATTCACTTGTATATTATTTCAGCCTTTATAATATCGATATCAGTTTGCATGAGTAACAAAGCAGAATAAAACCGTGTTATGCCGTGCTAGATTACACCCTAGTGTTTCCTTGTATGTTTTAAGCGCCTTCATAATATTAGTATAATTTGTAAAACCATAATAAAAGAGAATTTTAACGCGTAGTATGCAGAAAAATTTGACGATTGATACGTTTAAGGGAGCCTTGTAAACTAATCAGCACACATCCCACTATGTTTGCGAACTGGGAGCCGCACTTATCAAGCAGAGATTATATATATATGAAATTTCTGTCAGTAGCTTTCTATAATCTACCAATATATCCTTTTTGATGCTAGGACTTTTCTCCGCCATATACAATCGTCTGGTTATGGTTTGAATATATACTGTACTTTAAGGTGGTCCGTTGCAGCGAATAGATTAAGCCACTGGCCATGTATGTGTGTGTGTGTGTGTGTGTGTGTGTGTGTGTGTGTGTGTGTGTGTGTGGAAGAGGGGTGGGAGGTTCATTTAGTTCCTTAATTACTGTAGCTAGACATAGTTACAAAGCGTAAAATGTATTTCGGTGCTCTGGCAGGTCGTTTTCTCGGGCTGATCGTGACTTCGGGCAGCGTCTAACGCAGTCTGTTACCACCTACAGCTAAAATAGTGACCTGAATGTGAAAATCGATGCTTGTGTGTTGTAGTCTCAGGAAATGGTTGTTAAGAGATTTCCATGTCAGTTACACACACACACACACACACACACACACACACACACACACACACACACACACACACACACTTGCAGGTCAGACAGGTGGATTCAGTTTTTCCCCTTGCCTCTGCTCGCCCATCAGTACAATTATTCAGACAAGGCTGTAACTAGACTGTTGCAGAGGACATTCCAGGAGAAGACTGGGACTTGATTGAAGCTGATTATTTGCTTTAACGATTCCCCTGTGATTGATAGGCATTAAACCTATCCTTTCTTTACAATAGGGGCAGGAGCAGGGGTAGGGCTAGGGACAGGGGAAGGGGTAGGCAGGGGCATTGACAGGGGTAGAAGTAGGGACAGGGGAAGGGGTAGGCAGGGGCAGGGGCAGGAGTAGAAGTAGGGACAGGGGAAGGGGTAGGCAGGGGCAGGGGTTGGGGTAGGGACAGGGGAAGGGGTAGGCAGGGGCAGGGGTAGGGGTAGGGACATGGGAAGGGGTTGGCAGCGGCAGGGGCAGGGGTAGAAGTAGGGACAGGGGAAGGGGTAGGCAGGGACAGGGACAGGGACAGGGACGGGTAAGCAAGGGCAGGGGCAGCAATAGCATAAAAACATCCCTTCTCAGAACACATTCAGTCGAACTTTACTACACAGTTTTGGCGCACTGAAGTCCTGCTCTAGAAATAAGGCATTCAGAAGACGTTCCTTGTTGAACCACGCATAAGGATGACTACTTAACAAGTTCCTTTAATTTTTAATGTCATTACCTACATAGCTACTGTGCACAAACGTATCGCCAATCCATTCGTATAACAGACTGTAAAGGTAGTGTATTTTATGCTGAATCATCATGCAGTACATTATTATACGAGTATACTGTAATTATTGTACTGTACCGAATTAATATCATCATGTATTTACTTTGGTATATCACAGTGCTTCTCAGATAGTAATACTATACCTCTATATAAGGGTGTCATGTATGTCATTTGAACATGTTTTAGTGTTATATGCTTAACGACTGTAGATACCCTAATATTATTAAATTCATTCATAATTACAAGCTGTCGAGACGTTCACATTCATTCAGACGCAAATGCAAACACATATGTATTCACAGGCACACTACCCAAACTTCCATCACATAGCTATCCCCTGTGAGTTAGAAATCTGAAACTTTTTAAACTACATCAGTTTATCTGGCAGTCTATCTATCTCTCTGTCTGCCTATCTGTCAATCTATTTAGTTAGAAAATAGCGTTCATATACATAACTAATGGCAATATTTATATTTGTATTGTACTTTATTTCTGATAAGTATACCTTCTATATTATTCCTTACTGACTTCTTTGTTTTTATTTTCTGTTTATTGTTAATATAAACTAGCTGACTCTTGCAGGGCGTGACGCAGCCTAACTTTTTCACTCGTGATACCACCAGATGATTTTATTCAGCTTAAGAGTGGACTGTTCTTGTCTTGGATAACAATTCTTGGAGAGAGAGAGAGAGAGAGAGAGAGAGAGAGAGAGAGAGAGAGAGAGGAGGGCAAGGAATGAAGGGGGGGGAATGAACAGTACTAGCAGGTGGCAGATGGCAGCAGACTGGTTGCAGAGCCTGAGGACAGACGAGCAGGGGTAAGCAGGGTAGAGTGCAGACAGGGCAAGGGTAGGCAGGGCAAAGGGCAGACGGGACGGGGGTAGGCAGGGCAGAGGGCAGACATGACAAAAATAGGCATGGACAGGGGCATTGGCAGGGGTAGGCAGGGGCAGGGATAGGGGAGGAGGCAAGAGTAAACACAAGCAGGAGTAGGCAGGGGCAGGGGTAGGCATGGGCAGAAGCAGGGGCAGGGGCATGGGCAGGAGTAGGCAGGGGCAGGTGCAGGGACAGCTGTAGGCGTGGAGCAGCTGGGTGGGTAAGTGGGAAGGATCATAGGAAGGCAGCCGTGGTAAGTAGGTAGGATGGTAGACAGGATGGTTGGTAAGTCGTAAATTTAGCCTAGTTGGTAGGTATGGGAGAAGGCAGGTAGGAGGATGCATAGGTAGGACGGCAAGGAGATGGGATGGTACAGTACATGCGCTCCAAAAAAACATGAAAACAAGCGATATATAGCTGCGAAATCTGTGTTGTTGCCTTTCTCGGTTTTTCTTGAGGCAAATCTTTCTGGATTGATAGTGTATTTCATATTCTGTACAAAAGTTTATTCGTTATGCTGGATTGATAAAAACAGATGGCATACACATTTATGATGCTGCTGGAGATTGTTTTCAAACACTTCGTCCAGTGTTTCAGAATGTAATGATGGAAAAGCGTCAGACGATTTTTGGAGCGACTGACGTAAGTAGAATGGTAGAGGGTTAGGATGGTAGGTAAGCAAGATGGTAAGAAGACAGGTTACTCTTATCAGTGGACAGGTGGGAGAATAAGAAGGAGGGGAAGGACAAGATGGTGAACTGGGGTCAAGAAGGTGAATCAGAGTTAAGTAGAGTAGGTGGGTGAGGAGGTGGATGGGCAGGTGAGTGAAAAGGTGGATGGAAAGATAGGTGGGTGGGGACGTGTGTAGAAAGGTAGGTGGATATAGAAGTAAGGAAATAGAGGGTTAGGGAGGAGCTAGTGTGTAGATGAGAGGATAGATGGGTAGGTGTAGGCGTGGACAAAGATGGGTGGGGAGATGGGTAGGTGGTTGTCAAGGTGGGCGGGGAGGATGACAGGCTAATGGGTATGGAAGTGAACAGGTTTGGGGGTGAGGGGAAAACAGAGGAGGGGAGAGGAGGGGAGTTACAGGGAAGATGACCATGGGGGGAAGATGTGCAGATGGAGGTGGGTTGGTAGGTGGGTGGAAAATAGATGTGGCGGAGGGGTGAATAGCCTAGGTGTGTGGGTAGGTAGGTGGGTGAAGTAAGTGTGTGAGTGGGCTGGTGGGTGACTTGTGTGCATAGGTAGGTAGTGTACAGTAGGTAGATGGGTAGGTAGGGAGGTGGATGGGTAGATGGAGAGATGGGTGGGTGAGTGAGTGAGGAGGTAAATGGGTAAATGAGTGAAGAGATAGATGGATTGCTGGATAAATTGGTGCGTGGGAAAGTGGATGGGTCGGTGGATGGCTGGGTAAGTAGATGGGTAGGTGGGTAGGTGGGTAGGTGGGTGGATGGATAAAGAGACAGAAGCGTGGGCGGGTAGGTAGGGTGGGGGTAGATAGCCCAATTGGGTGGGTAGGTGGGAGGGGAGACAGATAATTGCAGGTAAAGTGGTAGTTACGGGGGTGGGTAGGCGGGTAAGCAGAGGGGTTGGTGGGTAGGCAGGTAGTTAGGAATGGGGTTGTTTGTGAATGAATTTATGAGGACAAATTCTTAATGATACAGTGCTCTGTCTGTCTGTATGTATGTCCTTCCCTCCTTCCTTCGCTGTCTGTCTGTCTGTCTGTCTGTCTGTCTGTCTGTCTCTCTCTCTCTCTCTCTCTCTCTCTCTCTCTCTCTCTCTCTCTCTCTCTTGCTTCCAGTGTATTTCGCAAGGATGAAAATTTTATTACAAAGGGTATCAGACGGGTGAAGGTATAATCTACACTCCAAACACTCGCTGCTTAGCTTAAAAGATTGCATGGATAGAAAATCTCGTTATTAGTCTTCTTCACTACGATGACGTCTATATAATTTATCCGTACTATCTCTAGACGATTAATTGAGCTTTGGAGAGACTTCAAACTGGTGAAAGTTAGATTTTGCCTTCAATAACCTTCATTAACACCTTTACTGTGAGAAGGAATGGAGATACCAGGATCAAAGGGTTAATGTAAGATTAGGATATTGCCTGAAGGGGTTTATTTTATTTTTTTCCTATTTATTCTCTCTCTCTCTCTCTCTCTCTCTCTCTCTCTCCCTCTCTCGTGGAAGGACAGACACCTCGTAATCTTGATGAGTTAAAAAGAGTTGCAATGCCTTGAGTCATGTGCCCAAATATACCGCCTACCTAACAGCCTTCACATCCACCTTGTTCACCACGCGTAAAGCAGTTCAGTCCTTGGATTCAGTAGCTGCAACCTTTAAAGTATACATAAAGCACAGTCAACATTAAGTACATAGGAAGGACATACATGCGTGTGTGTGTCTGTGTACATGTAACCTGTATGTGCAAATGTGTGTGCGCGTGGGACTGAACGGCCATGATCCACTGTGCGCATGCGTTGGAGCTTGGGTTGGGAGAGGGAGGGAGAGAGGGGAGGATGTTGAGGAGACAGGTAAGAAGAGGAGGGAGATAGGTGAGTTGGGGGAGGGGGAACCTTATGAGAGGTGAGGTGGGGAAGGTAGGGGCTTGGTTTGGGGAGGAGGAAGGGGAGAGAGGAGGGTAGAAAGGGTAGGGAGGAGGATACGGGACCTTCCAAGGGGCAGGGGAAGGAGGAAGGAGATAGGTGTGAAGAGATAGAAGGTAGGAGAGGGGAGGGGGAGAGGGGTACCAGGTAAGAAGCTGGGAGGGGAGGGAAGGGACGAGGGAGGGAGGAGGGGAGTCATAAGCAGGTAAGGTTGTGCACTCAGTCTGTGTGTGTTGTGGTGAGAGTGAGGGTGTGTGTCGGTGTGGTGGAGACGTGGCAGGGAGTTACCTACAACCACAACCACAACCACACCGCTACAACCATGGCCCCCGTAACACACCACACCTTCTTCTTGCTCTTTCTGTTTGTGGCCACTCCGGCAGTACTGGGAAGCAAAGGTGAGTGTTCTAACTCCCACACACTTACTCTAATCCTCATTTGAAGTCGTTCACACACTCACTCACTCGTACACACACTCGCGGTCGTACATAGGCCGCCAACACACATTTGCACACATACACACACTTATGCACGTAATGGGATCTTGATTCGTACAATTAATCATTCCTAGATGTGAGCATGCTTACTCATAGAGGCATATGCAATAACTCGTAAGGATTAAACACAGAGACACATCTGTAAAAATTCATGTACACACACAGAATACGTAATTTATAAAACCTTCACGCCTCCCACGTTTGCACACACACACACACACACACACACACACACACACACACACACACACACACACACACACACACACACACACACACCTCTCTAGGAAATCTAAGTGTGCTCTGTGGGCTGGCTCTTGATGGTCGTCCTTCATCTTAAACCTGATCCGTTCCCAAGTCCAGTGTCTATTTTCATCTCTTACTCTATTTCCTCCTCCAGTTACTCAAAAAAAAAAAATAAATAAAAAAATAAAGATCGGTAGGCTTTTATTATATTTTCAGTTGCTCTTAACGACTTTTAACGATGGCATATATTTTTACTTTATTCTAGCTACCGTCTTGCTTTTTTTTTTTTAATTGCTAAATGTAGACCTTTCGAACTGGAGGGATTAGATGTAGGATTCGTCAGCCTCTTCAGTGCAAGAGCTATTTCCTAAGTTAAATGAAAGCATCTGAAGGTTGCAAGAAAATTCTGAAAATAAAGTACATGCCCGTCATTTGATAGTGGTGGTGACAATTTTCAAGAGCTGTTATTTTTTCTCTTTCCTGGTTTTGGCTACATCTATTTCTTTACTTCGCTCCCCCGCGCCAGTTCGATCTTCTTGGTCTCATTTCTTACAGTTACATTTCATCTAATATTCCAGCACCTCTCCCTATAACATTTACAATCACGTCTTCCTTTCTTCAGTCCTCTCCTTTTTTAGTTTTATTTAGTAATTTCGCCATTTCTCTTGTTTCTTCCAGCCTCTTCATGCTATACTCTTTTTACCGTAACTTTGCCTAAAATTGCTATCTCTCCGTCTTGAATGCTGAGTTGTAAAAGCAGATGAACCGTAGATTATAATGCTAGTCACGAAGAAGTGCTATGGAAAGGATGAAGAGCCGTAGTACCGTCATTTTCTGCAGTTGACTGACGTGAAATAAGTTGCAAAAGGACGAAAATCTGGGTCAAGTTAAGGTAACAAGTGTATAGTTACTTTCTTTCTCCAGCTTTATCGGGCCTTTGTCAGTCCTCTCTTTCCAGTCTGTCGTTCCAGTCATCTGCTTGGGCATTTCCACATTTCCACGTAGCCGCCTCTCTTTCCAGTCTTGTCCTTCTAGTCCCACCGCTCTCTCATTCTGAAGTTATTTTGTTTCTCGAATTTTATCAAGCCTTTTCGCTAGTATATTCTTTCTAGCCACGCCTATCGAATCATGCACTAATGCCTTCTATTTTTCTGTTCATTCAGTCTTTCTCTCCTGTCTTCCAAGTATTCTCTTTCATCCAATCAATATATAACCTTTTCACAATTCGACATATTCTCTCTGTTCAACCCTCTCCATGTAGTCACTCACTGCGACTAACCTTCCACATTTCTATAAATCCTGTCTCTCAGCCTTTCATTCCTCCCTTCCAGATATTCTCTTCTTTTGGTCATTCACTCCTGCCCTCCACAAACCATTTCCACCCAGCCACTAACCCGCATCACAAACACAACACCTTCCCAGAAACCCGCCAGAAATACACAACTCCGCTAACCCGTACCCAAACACAATCCGCCACGGTGAGTCACAAGATTTTTTCCCCTCCCACCTCGTCGTCACCTTCCCGCTGTCCTGGCCTCAATCCTGCTACACCTCGCAAAAAAGATTCGACAAAAACTACATCTTCCTTAAAATATTCAGCAAAAACCTTGTGCAGTCAAAGGTGGTCAGCGCAAAAAGTCTGAGGTTGCCAAAATGCTCAGTAAAAGATTTCTCTCTCCGTAAAATTGTTAAAAAGAACTTCTCAGCAGTATACCGTACACACACACACACACACACACACACACACACACACACACACACACACACACACACATATATAACTATCTATCTATCTATCTGTGTGTGTGTGTGTGTGTGTGTGTGTGTGTGTGTGTGTGTGTGTGTGTGTGTGTGTGTGTGTGTGCACTATTACAACGCTCCAATTGGCCTTTAACACTTTCAGTACATACCTCAGAATTCTAACCACTACCAGGTCCAGTTTTCAAGTAATACCCACATAAAAAAAAAAAATAATAATACCAGTTCCTACCTCAGAAAACTAACTAATACCAGAACAATTTTCCTCCTAATATCCACTTCAGGAACTCCACTCTATTATCACCACTACCAGCTTCTGTGAAACCTCAACACCAACACTGCCAACAATTTATACCTCAGAACACCCCCTCCGCCCTAAAAATCATCATCATCATCATCCCGAGCCTATTTCTTGTCTAAGAGATTGGAGACCGTATTCTCGTTTGCCTAGGAGCTTTGATAACGCGTTCCTTAGCAACTGCCTATGACACCTTAATATTCGCTTGTATGTTACTGATGCAAAGCACTGGACACCTCTTTTATTCTATTTCAGCTAATGCCAGACGATTTTATTCAGCTGAAAATGGGTCATAGGAACCTAGAAGTGTTAAAGTGTGAAATGCAAAATATATGGCAGAGCATGAGATGTAATGAATGCTACTAGGTCGACGAGGGTGCGGTTGAATCAATACTGTGCATTACGACAACGGTATTCACGTTAACTTGGCCGAGATTTTCTTCCATTTGTCTTATTTCACGTACCTCAGTGGCTGACAAAAGACAGTACAGTGGTTCTGCATCCTTTATATTGTATGCCCTCATGACTAGCAACATATTCTAGTGTTAAACTCTTACTACAGCTCAGCATTCGAGACAGAGAGGTGCCAATTTTACGCCTAGTTAAAATGAAGAGTACTGTACAGTATACTTCTCTTGAAAAGGCAAGGATGAGTTTCAAATACAACTGGTACTGTAAAGGGATAAAAATGAAGATCATCTTTGTAGAAAGCAAGGGAAATTTAACGGGATATCTTTCTGCAGTTTTCTGTGGACTTAATCTCTTCACTACACGACACATTTATTTTTTTTCCTTGTCACTGCTGGACTATATTTTTACTCAGGTAAGGAGGACCTTTCCTGCTGAAGGGGTCCAGGATGGATATACCTGTTTTTTTCTTAGGCTCGGAAAATATCGCCCAGAGGCGGCAAGAACATAACGAGAAAGTACGTTATCTGATTGAAGGGACTTATAGCAAAAAAAAAAAAAAAAAAAAAAAAAAAAAAAAAAAAAAACAACAAAAACATGTTGTATCCACTTATCCACTTCAAGATCCTCAGCATAATTCGTTTTTATTCCACAGCCAATCCTCATTCCGCCCTGCTCCCTTTTCTCCTCCCCTTCCTCCGCCCCCGCCTCCTCCCGCGGATTCCATCACGCTTGCACGAACGAGGCACGAAGCCGGATCGAGTCCTGCCGCCTACACGACCTCCCGCTAGGCCCTTCGGACAGGAAATGTCTTCGTGGATAAATTTGTTGAATGTAGATCTGAGAACGCAAGGAAGTGATTTGTTTACCAGTTTGATGACGTCTTTTGACTGTGTTTTCGTAATCTCAGACAATTTAATTAATCTTCAGGGAGACTTTGCGCAGTGATCGAGTTAGCGTAAATTATATCTCACCTTTACAGCCTCACTCTTCTAATCTGTCTACAATAATGTGGAGATAGCAGGATGATATATAAAAGACCCCCTCGGGCTGAAACGTTTTGATATTGTATGCTCTACCGGTATATATTTTTAAGTATCGACATGATGCTGGAGAGCGACGCCTTCAGGTGGTGGCGCCGATATTACCGCGCGGTGGAGCTGCCCGGTTATACAAACTTTCCTTAGTCCCCTTCCTATCCCCCGACAGGAGGATGGTGAACTGCAGAAGCAGGGCAGCAATGGCCTGCAGTTCACTAAGTTCATGTGCAACAACAAACAACTACTACTACTACTTCAACTACTACTACTACTACTACTACTACTACTATTACTACTACTACTTCTACTACTACTACTATTGCTGATACTACTCATGTCAACATAGTTCACATCAGTGACACACTAGAGGCTATCAAAGTGTATTGCACAAAATTAATCGCTGAGGAAGAGGTGTCACGAAAGCCAGTGAGAATACTGCCCAAATGTTTCATGCAGGAATTATTATGGCAAGACTGGGTTTGAGAAGGCAAAGAAGTGGAGGTTTATTGAACAGTAAATACGTGGTGAACAGAGTGTATTGACTGAGTGGAGGTGAAGGATGTGGGAAATGAGAAGGTGAGAGGGTGAGGGAAAAGAGTAAGAGAAGTGTAAATAAGGGGGAGGGGAAATGCCGGACGTGAGAGAGAGAGCGAGAGAGAGAGAGAGAGAGAGAGAGAGAGAGAGAATCAATGTTGACAAGCATTATGAAAAGAGATAACAATGAATATATATACAAGTTTACGTACACAGATTTAAGTGATAGATGAGATGAAAAATAGTGAAAATAAAAGCTGAATAAAGAGAAGTTACAAAGAGGGAAATGACATCACAGAGAGGAATGGTGAAGAAAGAGCATGACGGAAGAAAAATGGTGAAGATGGCACAAGGACGAGAGAGAGAGAGAGAGAGAGTGAGAGAGAGAGAGAGAGAGAGAGAGTGAGTGAGAGGACTTAACCAACACAACCTTAAGTAATCCCCCATCCAACCTTGAGGGGTAACCAGCCTAAAAAGGGACAGGGATAATAGAATGGGATTACCTGGGAAGAGACCGCACTAAAAGGGATTAAGTAAGATAGGATTAAGAAAACGGGGATTAAGTAAGATAGAATTAAGTTAGAAAACGGATGGACTGACGCCCTTAGGCTCCTATGACGCACTCAGTTGAATTATTTAATAGTAGTTAGAATAGAATAAAGTACTAGATTTGTCTTTAGCATGCAATGGTTTCTGCAGCATTATTATACACTCTCATGCCTCCCTCCCTCCCTCTCTCTCTCTCTCTCTCTCTCTCTCTCTCACACACACACACACACACACACACACACACACACACACATACGTCCTTGTACCATCCCATCTTCACCATTTTTCTTCCGTCATCCTATTTCCTCATCATTCCTCTGAGCTGAATAAAAAATCGCAAGGTCGTAGCTGGGAGGGAATGATAGAATTTTCCCGACGATGGTAGGATTAATAAAAGAGGATTAAAAAAAAAAATATATGGATAGCTTAAGAGGTCGTTACCCTTTAAAATCGAGGCCATTAGCCCCTTCACAACAAGAAGTTTTTCCCAGGCTGGTGAAGAGAATACGAGTAACACAAAAAAGGCGTCATCGAACTGAAAGTGTTAATAAAAAGTGTTTATAACCTCTTCGTAAAAAGTTCTCCCTAACATGAAAACATTAGTAGGAGGAAAAAGAAACTCTGAAAGATGTAGGCCTATTCATTCCGAAGAGGTTAAGAGAGAAAAGGGAGCATACGTGACAGGAAAAGGAAATTAGTAGAACAAAGAATAATGAAATATAGAAAGAGTACACTTGGTAAAAAAAAAATTAACAGAGAACAAGGGAAAAGGAAGAAAAGAAAATAAACATATAAAAGCAAATAGAAGATGAAGAAGGAGGAGGAGGAGGAGGAGGAGGGCGACAAGAGAAGAGAATAACAAGAAAAAAGACAAGGAATGTTCAAAGAAAGGCGAAGGAAAATAGGAATCGTGAGGAGAAAGAAAAATGAAAGTTGAAAACATACCAATAAGGAGGAAGGAGAGAAAGAAGTAGACAGGAGTGACGAATGTAACAAAGGAAAGGTATAGCAGGGTTTCAGTGGGTAAAAGTGGCACAAAAATAATTAATCGAGTAATGCACAGAGAAAGCTGTGTGAATGTAAAAGCACAAACAGCAAAAAAAGCCATTGCTTCAGGGAAACAGGCAAAGAGAAAGGGGGGGGGGATTAAAGCCTTCATTATCATCCCAGTTCATTTCTCCACATTCACATAGAGCCATCTAATCCGGGACACACATTATTGGAAAATGGAATCCACACGTAGCCTACTGTATAATTTTTACCCCTCCCATAGTGTAGGACTGTGGGTGGTATGAGGCTACATGTAATATAGGGATGGGATGGGTTCGCCACATACCTGTATTATTACAAAGGCAGATGGAACTCTTCTATTCCCACATGCCCGTTGACTTAAGCGTTTTTGTACCATTTCATCCTTAGTTACTTATTTTGCTTATGACACCTTATGTCTATACCTGTTGCGTGTCTCATTTTCACAGACATGAAAAAGACATATAGTTATAGCGCTCGAGAGGGACGCCTTCATGCGGTGGCACTTAGGTGATCGGGAAAGTCCGTTGCCCCGTTATGAAAAGGTTCTCCCTCCGTTTATCCTAAATGGAGGATGGTGAACTAATGAAGATGGGAAATTTCAGCCTTCAGTCCACCAGGTTCACGTTTCAGATGAACCTGTGGCAGCAACAACATCTACTCTTCATTTAGACATACGTGGCATACATAACATACAAGGAAACATTGAAGTGACATATACAGGGACCAAGTGGGAAGTAAGATCAGTGAAAGCCTGGATACAATTAACAATGGACAAGATGGGAAGGGCATGAGAGAGAACAAGGGTGGTGCTGAGAAAGGGCAAGACTGAAGGGCAATGTCGTAAGGCTCCAGAAAAAAGTGACGTCATCATGCCAAAGGTCGTTCCCTGCCCGCCTACACACACACACACACACACACACACACACACACACACACACACACACACACACACACACACACACACACACACAGGTGCACGTGAGCAAACGGACAAATATTGGGAAAAAATAAGTATACTTGCACAGATAAGCACACGGACACACATCAAGACACAAGCTTACATAATTATGCACACACACACACACACACACACACACACACACACACACACACACACACACACACACACACACACACACACACACACACACACAAACACAAACACACACACACACACACACACACACACACACACACACACACACACACACACACACACACACACACACAAATAAATAAACAAGATCTGTAGCACATTCTTCAACTAAAGAAGGTACTCTCAGTTTTTGTAATGTGTCATCCGTTCTCTACATGTCCATCCCTAGTCCTTCTGTCTCATATAATTCATTTAAATCCACAGCATCCTATCATATTGCTGTCTTCTTAACTACCTTATTAATTATCTACCGCATCATTTATCTTCTCTGCTATATCTTCCAGTGATCTACCTGTCTGTCTGTTTATAGTGGCATATGTGTGGTTACCTTCGTCTGTTTTTCTGTGTTATCTCCCGTTGGATTTAATATCTTTGTTCGTATGGAGAATCTGTTATCTCAGGTATTGTTTGTCATGTGCAATTTCTCTCTCTCTCTCTCTCTCTCTCTCTCTCTCTCTCTCTCTCTCTCTCTCTCTCACGGATGTATCTTGTTTCCTATTGTCTCACTCACTATTAATCTCTCTCTCACTCATTACTCTACCTGTAATTGCCCCCGTGTCTTCTCCTGAGTAATTATCTCTCTGTACCCGCTGCCATACGAATCCCCCTCTCCCTCTCCTTCCTCCTCCCTCTCCCCTACCCCCCTCCTCCCCCTCCCCTATCCCCCTCTTCCCCCATCATGTCTGGACTCACACTCCCCTCCCTTCCTCCCATCAATTTCCTCCCTCCCACACTGCCATCACCCACCCCCTCTCTCTCTCTCTCTCTCTCTCTCTCTCTCTCTCACACACACACACACACACACACACACACACACACACTGACACACACACACACACACACACACACACACACACACACACACACACACACACACACACACACACACACACACACACACACACACACACACACACACACACACACACACACACACACACACACAACATTCCTCTTTTCACACTCCTCACCCTCTCTCATAATCTAGATACTGTACCACAAGACAGATACTTAGATAAAATAAATACTTATGACCGTATGCTTGAAACTGCAGTCTTGAAAGGGAAGGCAGACCCCCCAAACTTTTGAAAATAATGTTTGGAATACGTGACAAAGACAAATAGCATCGAATTACACTTTTTAGGGCATTCCAGTAATCATATTTAAAAATCATACTTGTTCCATAAATGTGCGGCAAAATTTAGGGGTTCGGTTCCCCTTTTGCGAATTACGTTTTTGCAGAAGGTTGTCATTATACTCAAAGTGGACACCATATCATTCTTTGTAACAGACTGACTTGTAAAGGATTCCTCTGTTGGTTTTTGTTATTCTTTAAAGTCTTTGTTCCTTTCCTTTTCCTCCCTTCTTTTAATTCGCCTTACCCTCTATACACCTATCATGTTTTTAAGCTTCTTTGATTAGAGTGTAAGTTGATTGATTGATTGTGTGTGTGTGTGTGTGTGTGTGTGTGTGTGTGTGTGTGTGTGTGAGACCCTGGGTTTAGCCGAACGTGAAGGTGTTAACATAAAGACCGGCCCACCTAGGAAAGGCCTTGAGGTCTGGGTGGTTTGTGTATGTTTGTAGAGCTAGTTAACTCCACCTTCTTTGATTTCGTCCTTCCTCTTTCCTTTCATTCGTCTCTCCTTCTTCCTTCCTTCCCTTTATTCTTGTACCCCCTTTCTCCATTACTTTCTAAAAATTCTCCTTCCTTCCTTCTCTCTACATTTTAATCCTCTTTTCCTTCCCTTAAGTGCTCTCATTCCTTCCCCTCTCGTCTTTCTCTGTCCTCTCTTCCTCCTTCCTTCTTCCCTGTCTCTCCCACTTGTCATTCGTTGTTCCTTTCTTTCATCTCTCTCTCTCTCTCTCTCTCTCTTCCTCCATTCTTTTTTTCATTCTTTCTCCCCTATATCCCTTTATCCTCCCATCCTTCCTATAAATTCCCTCCTTCCTTCCTTCCTTTCCTGTCTCCCTCCATCATGCAACCCTCAACGACACCTGCCCCCTTCCCCTCCTTCCCCCTCCCCTCCTCCCTTTCTCCTTCCTCCCCTCCACTTCCTCCCACACATCCCATCTGTCTACCCTTCCTTCCTCTACAATGTCACTTCCTCCCATCCTCCTCATTTATTAATTCTCATGTCTTTCGCTTGTTATTCATTCAGATATACTGTATATCATATGATTTGTTATTTTCATTTTTTCACTTTCGTCTCTCTCTCTCTCTCTCTCTCTCTCTCTCTCTCTCACCTTAAGTACGTACATATTCATACATACATATATACCCGGTACATAAATACGTACATACATACATAGATTCACACACACACACACACACACACACACACACACACACACACACACACACACACACACACACACACACACACACACACACATAACTTCCCATCCCCTCTAGGAGCGTCACTCTTTCCCTTCTGCCTGTCTGTCTGTCACACCCCCCACACCCACACACCTACCACCATTCCTAGGATAGTGTTTCTTCCCAATGCCTTATCTCTACACATCAACCCCTTCAGCCACAAGTTAACCCTTATCCACTTCCCTTGCCTCCTTTCTCCCTGCCTTCCTTGATTCTTTGTCTGTCTGTCTGTCTCTGTCTCTGTCTCTGTCTGTCTGTCTGTCTGTCTGTCGGTCTGTCTGTCTGTCTGTCTCTCTCTCTCTCTCTCTCTCTCTCTCTCTCGCAAAATTATCTTCTGCTTATCTTTAACTTTATGTCTTTCCATCCACCATACCTTCTTTCACGGGAATCCTTCAACAGTGTCCCTCTTTATCTAACACTCTCCTCCCGTCTACCTCTCCCTGGCTGTCTCTCTTTATCTTTCCGTCTTGTTTTGAACGTTCTCTCTCTTCCTCTCCTCCAACAAGGTTTTTATCTCTCCCTCTACCGTTCCTCTTTCCTTCCAGTCCATCCAGCCCTGTCCCTGCCTCTAACCATCCTACTCCTCCTCCTCCTCCTGTCCCTCCCATCTCCTTATCTCCCCCCTCATCTTCTCTCTGTCACATTTTTCACTTTCATTTTCTCCCCTCCCACGTCCCATCTATTACCCACCCTTCCTTTCTTGGTAACCTGTTCACCGCCAGAGGTCTCCCCCGAGATGAAGAAAAAGGAAAAAAGGAAAAGAATCGTGTATTGATGGCAAAAGTAAGCTGTACATGACTTTGTGTAACCGATACAGAAGAAATTAACCCCGTCACTGCAAGACTTTCACCTTACCTGAATAAATATGCTTGGGTGTAGCAAAAATATTAATTCCCAGCATCACTGTATTGGAGGGTGCTGGAGAGGGATGCCTTCGCGTGATGTTACCGATATTACTGGGCAGCTCCATTGCCTGGTTATACAGACGTTCCTCAGCTACTTCCCTATCCCCTGAAAGGAGGATGGTGGACTGTACAAGAGCAATTTAATTGTGTAGTCCACCGAGCCCACACTTTCAGATGAACATAGGACTACTACACCTACTACTACCACCATTACTACTAATACTACCACAACTACTACTACTACCACCACCCACTACTTCTACTACTATTACTGTAATGGTGCATTTACTGGAGGTCATTAACGTCTGCGTCCCAGGTGAACAAAATTTTCTGGCGTTGTCAAGATAAAGATATGAAAGACACTTTTGTACTGATGGGACAAATGTACTCTCTCTCTCTCTCTCTCTCTCTCTCTCTCTCCACTTTTCCCCTTGACTTTATCTCATTTAGGCTATCTCTAATCTCTATTACCTTCCCACCCTCAATTCCCAATGATGGTCCCCTTCCTTGAAACTGAGTTTTATTATCATCCGTCTCTCTCTCTCTCTCTCTCTCTCTCTCTCTCTCTCTCTCTCTCTCTCTCTCTCTCTCTCTCTCTCTTAAAATCCATCTTTCAGTTTTTATGTATTTCCTAACTTCCTCCCTTATCCGAACCTTCTGTCGAGTTCATTTCTTCTTAATCATATCTCCTTTCCTCCGACCCCTCTTCTCCTCTCCTCTCCTTTCCTCTCCTCCATCCTCTCCCCTCTCTCTTGGTCTTACCCACTTTGTCGTCTACTTCTTCCATTCCTCCACTCCTCTCCTCCATCTTCTCTCTATCCTGTTCTCTACACCTTTTTTTTCCTGTAACTCCTCCTTCTCTCCTCCTCCTCCTCCTCCTTCTCTCCTCCTCCTCCTCCTCCTTCTCTCCTCCTCCTCCTCCTCCTCCTCATCCTCCTCCCTCTTCGCCCCCACTCTCCCCAGTACCAGTCTCTTGCGGGTACAGACAAAGTTAGTCCTCCTCCCTCCCCTTTCTCTCCCTCTCCTCTCCCTTCTCTAGCCTTCACTACCCCCAGTCCTTTCTCCTCCCCACCTCTCCATATTCCCTTCTACTCCTCTGCACCTCTCTTTACCTCTTTCTCCATCTCTTTCCATCCTTCACCAGTCCTTACATCTTCTTACATCGCACTGTTCCTCCCCTTCTCTCTCTACCCTCAGCAGCCCTCTAAGATCCTCCCCTTTAGTCTTTTTTTTTTCTCTCGCCCTACCCTCCCCCCAGAATATTTTGCAGCCTTCTATAGTACTCTTCCGCTTCCCTTTGATCCACTTTACCTCCTCCCAACTCTTCCTCATACTTCTCCGCCCTTCGTCTCACCTTTTCTCTTTTCCTAGTCCTTTTCAGTCCAATTCCTATCTCTTCCCACTGCTCCCTGGCCTTCCTATTCCTGCCCAGCTTTCCCCTTTCTTACGTAGCCCGCTCCAGCTCTCTCGTAGCCCTCTTTAGCTCCTTTTCCAGCCCTCTCCAGCCTCTTAAAGCCCCATCCAAGCTTCCCCGTCCTGCCTCCTTTAGCCTTCGCTTAAGCTTTCTTCCTATCCCTGCCCACACCTCCCTATCTCTTCTTCATAACTCCCCTCCTCTTTCTCCACACATCGTCCCTTCCCAGCCATCTCATGACCCCTCTAATCCCCCTCAGCATTTCCCTATATTTCCCCACCCATCTCCTCACCTTTCCTCCTTTCCTAGCTCACTCTTCCCCACCCCTCCCCTTCCCTTCCCATATCTGCCCACCCCCCTTCCCCCTGCCCTTGCCTCCTACTTCTACCCCTGGCCAGCCCTGACCTTTCTGTGGGCGTGGGCTGGCGGCTGCTGCGTGTGGGTTATGAAGGGTGTGTGTGGGATGCCTAACTGTGTCGCTGCCACCGCTGTCTGCCTAAGGGATCAACACCACCACCATCACCGCCACCACCACCACCACCACCATCACCGTCACACCATCATCATATCAGCTGCAGGAAAAGCGGTGTTATAGCCATCTTTATCACCATCATCATAATCATTATCATCATCATCATTGTCAGCAGTGTTATAATCAATAGTGTTATAATCGTCATCGTCATCATCATCAGCAGCAGCAGCATTTTTATCACCATCACTATTATCATCATGACGTTTACCATCATCATCATCATCATCATCATTATCATCATAGCCATCTACACCATTGTTGTCGTAGATGTTGTTGTTGTTATTAATATTAATATTATTAGTATTATTATTATTAGTAGTAGTAGTATTGTTTTTAACACCATGATTATTTGTCATATTCTTATCATTGTCTGTCTGTCTCTCTGTCTGTCTCTCTCTCTCTCTCTCTTTGCTTTTTTTACCCCTTTTGTTCCTTTGTCAGTTTTCTATGTGCATAGTTGTTTGTGTGTAATTCACCGGGTCGGTCAGGATCACTTGATGGTCGTGATAGTCAGCATTTTACCCTCCCGGAATGGAGCTGAGAGCTCATATAGTCCGATCTAAGGGCAAGGCTGTGACCTTCACACACCCACACACCCGTCCCCTTGCTCAAGGGGGACAGTAACCACCCACTTCGTCAGTGAAACTTTTCGCAACCTGAGCGAGGCGCGAACTCCCGTCCACCAGTTGGCAAGCGAGAACGTTACCACTGCACCAGCGAGCGGTGTGTGTGTGTGTGTGTGTGTGTGTGTGTGTGTGTGTGTGTGTGTGTGTGTGTGTGTGTGTGTGTGTGTGTGTACTGTAAGGGTAAAAAATGAAAGTAAAAGTAAGTTAGGAGGACACACTAAAGGAATGTATATATTTATAAATGAGAGAGAGAGAGAGAGAGAGAGAGAGAGAGAGAGAGAGAGAGAGAGAGAGAGAGAGAGAGAGAGAGAGAGAGAGAGAGAGAGTTGGGGAAAACCCAATGAAGGGAGGAAAGGGGGAGGGAGAAAGGACTGAGGGTGGTTTGGAGGGGGGAGGAAGAAGAAAAAAGGGAAATAAAGAAGAATGTGAAGGTGGTGGAGGAATGGATATAAATTTGGAGATGAGAGAAGAAAGAAAAAACTGAAAAAAAAAAAAAAGAGAGAAGGAGAAAAAAATGATTATATATGTACACACATACATACATATACTATACATATATATATATATATATATATATATATATATATATATATATATATATATATATATATATATATATATATATATATATATATATATATAATACAGAGAGAGAGAGAGAGAGAGATGCAGGAGGGAAGGAGTAAAGGAAGGTGGGGAGGAAGGAAAGGGCAAGTGGAAATTATGAGGACATATTCCGGAGGTTGTTGTACCCTGGCTGGTCCTCTACCCTGCCCTGCCCAGCCTTCATCCACACTGCCAGCTTTACTTAGAAAATATTTATCATAATAATGCCAACATTTCCACCATTATCCAACAAACTTACTATCAGCATTTCAACCAACATCCACGATTATTGCTACGATGATTACTGCCAACATTTTTATCACATTTCGTCTAGCATTTCAATCGCCATCCATCAGCATTACTGCTAACATTGCTACCAACCTCCGTCAGCATTACTATATTTCTTTCGCCTTAGCTTGGCCCAGGCTTTCAACATTTTGCAGCTTGTATCTTGTAGCTCAGTGACAGAAAAAGACAATGCTGTAGCGCTAGTCATTCTCATGACACTTTTTCGTGACCAGTATTGACCAGCTCCGTGCTACCCTTATTGTTAGTCGCTTTCTTTCTTTCTTGTTTAAGCAGGCACATCTACCCCTCAGAATAAACCGATTCCGACCATACCTGGACACAATGACCAGCCTATGACCTAGTTATGTCGGCAAGGTTTTGGTTGCTAGGCAACGAGTAGTTGCCTGCCAATGGCCGAAAACCCACTTTTTTTTTCGTACTTTTCACATTTTGAGCTGTAGAAGCATCACTAATGGGCGTAGGAAGCTCTGACTTCTTTAGGCATAATCTTAAGGCGTTCACTATCGGAAGTGTGCCATCCATTTTCCCCCTCTCTCCTCTAGTTTTCGGGTGGCAACCCTACGAAGATTGGCCTTAGTGTCCCCAGTAACCAGCACTGGTTTTCAGAAATGCCCCCTGATTCTCCTCTAGCTTGATGGAATTGAAAGGAAATTTGCATGCTTATAGACTCTGACTAGTACTACAACTTTTTATTTATACGCCCATGTGCTACATTGGCCAGGTCAGGGGTCAAAGGTCATCAAATGCAAAAATGGTGAAAATAGCTAAAATTGCGACTATGCTAACACATAATACTGAGGCTCCAAAGATTATTAAGCCAGGGCCTTGATTCTTGAGTGGAATGTTGCACTGGAGTACCTCCATACAAAAATGACATTTAGTGTCGAAACACTTAGGGCGCGTCCACACGTGTGCTCAAACAAGTACTGGCAACATGTAAGCAACACAGTAACGAACACGCTGCAAACATGTTGGGAACAGCATAATGAAGTCTCAGCTGCCTAGTATGGACACACTTATCCTATCGCCTCTGCTGTCAGTGTTCAAAGCTACACTGAAACATGTTTGCATACATCTGTCCAAATACTGCTGCGAACATGTTCCCGAACATGTTGCCTGCCGTGCTGCCAACATATGTTCGAAAGCACGTCTGGATGCGCCCTTACAGACGCTGACCTATAAGTTGTGCCTCTGCTGGGCCATTCCACAAATATCAAGTTTCCTAGCTTTACAATGGGTGGATGGAATCAAATGAAACTTTGCATGCCTAGAGATGTTAATGAGTACTACAAGTGTGCTTCGTACATGCATGACCTATATCCGCCAAGTCAGGGGTCAAAGGTTATCAAGTGCACAAAATATGAGAAGTGCTAAAATTACAACCTTGCTTTCGTGAAATGCTAAGGCTCCGAAGATTATTAAGCCAGGGCCATGATTCTTGGGTGGAATGTTGCACTGGAGTACTTCCATATTGAAATGACTTTCAGTGTCGAAACTCGCTTCAGGTCACTGACAAAACCTGGTCCGGTTAGAGCTGGCCATCATCGCCTACCTGCATGTTATAATATATTGTTAATCTTACAGCTTAGAAATTCAGCTGTAGAGATGGCAGTTTTAGGCTAAGTTAGAGTGAAAATTGTGTACTAACCTGCATTAATATTACTCTTATACCTACTAACAATATCACCAACACTTCAATTTTGGAAAAGAAATGCCTTCAACTTTTGTTGTCGTTTCGACACATCAACAAACATTAGAACCACAACCAACATTACATGGCCCACTTACTAAGTGCTCTACCAACATCACACCAACCACAATCACTGACCAACTTGCTTTCATCACCACCATCATCTACCAACGTTTCACTTCACTACATCACCACTGCTAACATGTATCCTACTACAACAACCACCACCACCACCACCACCACCACCACCACCATCACAAACACTGCTCTCATTGTTGCCACAATCACCACTACCAATTTTGATATTAAACTAGTGTAATCACCACATCACCAACACTGATAACAATACTGATAACAAACAACTACAACCTCCACCACTACCACCACAGAACATCAAACTATCACCACCCATATCTAACTCAGTTGACCCATCTTCATGACATCTCGGAACAAACACCACACCATCACCACTAGTAATGTACAGCATACCACCACCTCCGCCATTGTACCACCAGATCATCACTTACCACCACCTCCACCACTGTACCACCACCTCCACCACTGTACCACTACCTCCACCACTGTACCACCACCTCCACCACTGTACCACCACCTCCACCACTGTACCACCACTTCCACCACTGTACCACCACCTCCACCACTGTACCACCATCTCCATCACTGTACCACCACCTCCATCACTGTACCACCACCCCCACCACTGTACCACCACCTCCATCACTGTACCACCAAGCCAGGTGTCATGAATCACCATCAACGCCACAATCTCATCCGGTCATACACGTCACACTTAAGTCACAGCTACGGTCGATAGTTCATTTACACAGCATCCAGACCGTGGCACAACAGAATGAGATCTTGTCTAGCTCACCAGGGATAATCACCGGGTTGAATATTGCCTCCGTGGTTCTGAAGCTAAGAAGTGTAAAAGTATTATTCATCGGAACCCAACAGATACTAAAAGAACACACACACACACACACACACACACACACACACACACACACACACACACACACACACACACACACACACACACACACACACACACACATTGACACACAAATTCTTGTAATATAACGCCCATCCACGCACAAACCCACATAAATATAACGGCCCGAAGCGTAGACGCAAACACTTGATTATTAAACCACGCACATGCACTGGTACACATGACAACACACGCACACACAAGAGCACACGAACCCAAGAGGCCGCCACACGCACACACACGCAGACCTGTAATCGCACACACGCACACGCACTCCCACAATCATGCATGCAAAATCCTTTCTTTCCAGCGCTCACCTTGCCCGTCTGCCCCACCCTTTCCCCTTCCATGTTCATAAACTTTCTTCACCTTAATCTGGTTAGATCGAGAACATAGTTTTCATTTTCATCTTGCTACTTCCTATTTTTTTATTATTATTATTTTTTTTTTTTAGGTTAGAGAGAGCTTCCATGATGGAGGAGTGTATTGGAGGTTGTTTGTATTCCCTTCACTGGGTAAAGTTTCTCACTGGCTAAAATAAAATCACACCGCACCACACCACCTCTCTCTCTCTCTCTCTCTCTCTCTCTCTCTCTCTCTTTTATCTTCCTATCTCTACTCTTTCTTTTTATGGTTTACCCTTTTTCTTCACCCTCCATGCTCTCCCTTTCTCCCATCCACCATTCCTTCCCTACCTGTCTTCCGTTCTTACCTCCTTACCTTCTCTCCTTCCTCCCTCCATGTCTTCTCTCCTTCCTTCCTTCGTGCTTCTCCTTCCCTCCGTTATCTGGCCTGAGGTTGTGTGATGTAGTACAGGAGGGACGTGAGGTGGAGGCAGAGGAAGGCTGGGGTGTGGAGGGAATGAGGGTCGTGGTGGAAAGACGGGATGGGGGGAAGGATGTGGAGGGAAGGTGCTGTGAGAAGGAAGGATGTGGAGGTGTGGAAAGGTGGGTAAGACGGGAGGGACATGAGGGGATGTGAAGGGGTGGTGGAGGGAAGGGTGGAAACAAAAGTGGAATGAAGGAAATGAGAGAGAGAGAGAGAGAGAGAGAGAGAGAGAGAGAGAGGTGGGTAGACGGGTGTGCTGTGTAGTAGGCGGAGTGCCAGATGAATGTCATATTGCAGGTAAAACTGCACTGTAGGTGGTGAGGTGGGTGCTAGTAGTGGCTGCTGGTCATAAGTAGGTGGAGGGTGTGTGGGTAGCGAAGAACTGGGCACAGGGGAGGGGGTGTGGGCAGTGAGAGTGGGCACAAGTGAGGGGATTTTCAATTGTGGGGAGGCGAGAGGAAGGTGGAGAAAACAAGTACGACAGGACAAAGATGGGAATATGAGCGATGAATTCAACTTAACCCCTACACCAAGAGGCCGTTTTTTACATGGTATTCCTGCATCTCTCAGCTTCGGAGAGACTTATCGTGATGGAGACGTTAGACATAGCCTTCATTAACCCCTTCACCACAAGAGGCCTTTCCTAAAGTGTATCAAATTGCCTTTTCAATAACCAGAAGAAAGTTAAGAAGATGTCCTCACAGAGATGGAGCTATTGATGGCAAAGTTAATACCACTGCTCAGGCGTGTGGATGTGAAAGATGAGTAGAAGGTGAGTGGCATGGATGTGGGGTGGGGTGGGAGGGAAGAGTATTGAGGGACGGAGGATGAAAGAAAATGTAGACGAGGAAAGATAAAGAATGGGAGGGAAGGGTTAGACTGGTGAGAGGTAGAAGTACGGAAAAGGAGATGGGGAAGAGAGGAAAGAAGATTACGAACGGGAGAAGCGGGGTCAAGGTGAAGTAAGGGAGAGGAAGGAAGGAAGGGAAGGAGAGTAGAGTACGGAATGAAGGCGGAGGGTGGGTAGGGAGGAAGGGGAAGGAGGGTAAGGGTGATGGAAGGTGAGTCAGGGCAGAGGGAGTGAATAAGAATGTAAGGGATGAGTCAGAGGAGAGAGGTCAGGAGAGGTAGAACATGAGAAGGAGAATGGGAGGGGGGGGGAAGAAAAGGTAGAGTATGGAGGGAGAGAGAGGGGAGGTAGGGTATGGATATTATGGGGTGGAAGGGGTACGGGGAGAGAAGGTAAGGGAGGAGATGGAGGAGACGGAGAGAGGGAAAGGAAAGAGGCAGAGGGGGAAGGGGAGGGGAGGAAGGGTATGGAAGGAAGGGGGAGAGGAGTAAGAGTATGGACGGAAAGAGGGAGGTGGGAGGAACAATAGTGCACGGAGGGAGAGTGGGAGAAGGGAGAGAAAGTAGGGAATGGAGGGAAGTGGGGAAAAGAAGACTAAGAAATGGAGAGGGTGGGCTGAAGTGGGAGAGAAGGGAAAGGAAGACTTGATAAAAGGGAGGAAAAGGAGAGGTGCGGGAAGGAAAGGTCAGGGTTGGGTTAGGGCGGAAAGGAAAGTTAGAAGGAAAGGTAGAAGTTGAAGGTGATGGAAAGATGGGAAGAAGGTGGAAGCAGAAGAGAGGCTGAGGAAGGGAATGCTAGGGGCAAGAAGAGAAGAGAAAATTGAAGGGAGGGAGATTCTTGAGTAGGGGTAAAGAGAAACTGAGGAAGGGGAGGTGTAATAGAGAAAGGGAATGGAAGATATAAAGTAGAAAATATACGGGTTTACAAAAAGGTAAAGGAAGAGAAGGGAAGGCAGGGGAAAGAGGGGTAACGTATAGAAGATATGGAGGGGTAGAGGAAGGAGATGGGTAGGTACGAAAGAAAGGAAGGAGGAAAATATGGAGAGGTCGGAAGAAGAGGAAAACGGATGGTGCAGAGAAGATAGGAAAAAGGATGGGTATGGGAAGTAATAAAGTAGGAAGAAAGATTGAGTAGATGGGAGGGATGGAGGGTAGGAAGAAAGATGAGGTAGATGCGAGGGATAGAAGGTAGGAAGAGAGATGAAGTAGATGGAAGGTATGACCAGGGGAAGGAGGAGGGGCAGAAGGTTGGGTGGGGGGGTGGGGAAGGGAGGGGAAGCATAACCTCACTGGCGGTCACTAAGGGTCAGTCACTACCACAGTTACCATCTCTACCACAGTACCCTGCCACACCTACCACTACCACCACCACCATACCTAAGACAACTACCATCACAAGTACCATACCATAGCTACCATCACCACCATACCACCATCACAGTATCTTGTCACCACCACAACTACCACGGTAAACACATCTACCACACCTGTCACGGTTACTACAAGTACCACACCAGACCCCACCCATCACATTACCACCATTACCACACCACTGCAAAACAGTTACTACCATTGCTACCACACCATCACCACGTCTACCACAGTTATCACCACTACCACACCATCACACCAAGAACAGTTACCACACCACCTTCACACTAACACAGCAACCGCAGTTACCTTTACCTATACCACACGACTACATCAAACACAGTTACCGCCATCACTACCACACCACCACATCAGCCATAGGTACCACCACTACCTCGCCCTCACGACAACCACAGTTACCACCACCATTGCCGTACCACACCAGCCCCACCACAACACTTACCATATACCACAGCTGTCACCACTACTAGTCACTATCACACTACTCTTAACATCAAAGCACAGCACTGAAATTAAAAGATCATCATCATCATCAACATCAACATCATGGTGTATCTCCTGTTAATAAATAAAGTGAGTAGGATCTTAAAACAGGAAAAGGGAAAGCCAAAAAGCAAGAGAGCAGTGCAAAAAAAGTCAACAGAAGTGCAACCAATCTCACTCTTTGTTCAATTATAAGCACAGTTGCAGCCTTTTCTCACCATTATCACTACCACCATCACTTTGGGGAGCCTGACATCACCAGCATCACCACCACAGCTGCCACAACTACCACTACCACTATCATCACAATTATCAAACCAATCATCACCATACAGAATCCACCATCACCACAACAATCACCGCTACTACATGTTCCACCATCACTACATCTGTGACCATAAACATCACACCTACCACCATAACCATAAACATCACACCTACCACCATAACCACAACCGCCACACCTACCACCATAACCACAACCATCACACCTATCACCATAACCACAACCACCACACCTACCACCATAACCACAACCACCACACCTACCACCATAACCACAACCACCACACCTACCACCATAACCACAACCACCACACCTACCACCATAACCACAACCATCACACCTACCACCATAACCACAACCACCACACCTACCACCATAACCACAACCATCACACCTACCACCATAACCACAACCATCATACCTACCACCATAACCACAGCCATCACACCTACCACCATAACCACAACCATCACCAAAACTGCCACAACACCTGCCATTTTCATCACAACTACCACTGCCTCTACACCTACCAGCATCACTACAACTACCACCATCACTGCAACCACCACCACATAGATCACTACCACCATCACCAGAGCTACAGTCATCACCATAACTACTACCACAACCACCATTAATGCCACCACCACCACAACTACAATCACCGCCACAACTACCACCATCGCCACCACAATCACCACAATCACAGAGCAACGGGTCAGTCAGCCTGATTTCCTTCAAGTTCTTCCTCTCTCCTCTCAGGTTTTTTCTCCCTCCCTCGCGATCCCCCCCCCTCTCTCTCTCTCTCTCTCTCTCTCTCTCTCTCTCTCTCTCTCGTATTTGCTTCCATCTCCCTCGACTTCCTTCCCGTTTCTCCCTTTTTCCCTTTTTATTTGATTTCTTCCTTCTCCCCTCCAATATTTCCTTCCTCCTCTTTTTACTGACTTCATATGCCACCTATTCTCCTTGACTTCCTTCTCTGATTTCCTTCCTCACCTGTATAACTCATGCTTTGTTCCGCGTGTCATCTCTGTTACATCATTTTTCTTTTCGTTTTCCTTCTTCCTGGATCCGTTTTCTTTCATGCTGCATCCCGTTTTCAGCGCCTCTTTCCTTCTTTTCTCCCTTTATTTTTCTCTCCCTCACCTCTTCTTTACATTTTGCACAACTCTTTCCCTTTCCTTTTATTTTGCTAACTTCTCTCATGTCTTTTATTCTCACTCTCCTATCTATCTCCCTTTTCACCCCGTTCTTCCTTCTCCTCCTTCTTTCCTTCCCTGCCTTTTGCTTCCACCCTCCCACCTGCTTTCTTCCTTTCCTTTACTGTCCTTCTTTTGTTGTCCTTTTCCTTTTGTCTTTCAAGGTATCACATTCCATCTCTCATTTTTTTCCCCACATTCTCCATCGCTTGTTCTTTTTCCTCTCTCTCTCTCTCTCTCTCTCTCTCTCTCTCTCTCTCTCTCTCTCTCTCTCTCTTCTTCATGCCCTCTTTTTTTTCCATTTTCCATCTCTCTCCCTCTTTCCTTTTTTCCCCCCCTTATCCTTCTCTTCCTGTCTTTCCTCTCAGTTTATATGCATTCTCATCTCTGCTTCCTTCCTTCCGTCCTTCTCTCTGCTCTCTCCCTCTTTTCCTTCCTATTATTTCCCTCCATCTTTCTCCCTCTTCCCATCCTTCTCCTTTATTCCCCATTCTTCCTTCCCAACTCCCCTTCCTTCCCTACCACCTCCCCTTCCTTCCCTGCCACCTCCCCTTCCATTCCCCTCTCCACCCTTCCCCCCGGCCCTTCACACTTCCTTGTTGGTATGTGGTTCCGTTCCTGCCCTCTCAACTCTCTCTCTCTCTCTCTCTCTTACACACACACACACACACACACACACACACACACACACACACACACACACACACACACACACACACACACACACACACACACACACACACACACACACACACACACACACACACACACACACACAGACCTCCCCTTGCCAAACCCAAACCCTCACTGCTGATGCTCAATGTCCTTGTGTTATTCCTTCTTTTCTTTTCCTTTCTTTTCCATTTTGCTAGTGGCTCCACATTACATTACTAGGAGTTGCCTGTCAAAGCTTCATTGCTCTTATAGTGCTGGTTGACCCGTTCCTCCCAGTTTTCGGTACCAGGTGTGTGTGTGTGTGTGTGTGTGTGTGTGTGTGTGTGTGTGTGTGTGTGTGTGTGTGTGTTGGGGGAGGGAAGCCTGTACTCCAAAAACACTTGCACCTCCTCAAAGTTAGTATACCCCGAAAGATTGTGTGTGTGTGTGTGTGTGTGTGTGTGTGTGTGTGTGTGTGTGTGTGTGTGCGTGTGAGAGAGAGAGAGAGAGACCGTTTGTGCTTCGGTTGTTAATAGTCATAGTTTATACCCTTTGCCCCTGATCACCCTGTAACCTAGCTGCAAACCCGGCTGTTCATTCGACACTGCATCGGGTCGTGTTCTTGAGGAAGGTAGAGGCGTATTAAAATCTGATGGTCTGTCATAATTACCCTCGTGCATTGACAGGCGTGAATCTAAGCCTTCTTCATGACCATCTATTAATAAATAAATAAATGAGTAAATATATAAATAAAATAAAAGCATTTAACGGCGGCATCTGTGTCTACTTTTACCGACACATTCTTCTACCCTCACAAAAACCGTACGATAACACTTGTGCCAATTACGCTTAAGAGATAAAATATTTTCCATGCCAGCGCCTCACACTCTCAAGATGACCAGCATTTTTACACAATATTACCAAGCCACCAGTACTCTCTGATCGAATTTCCCCGGTTCCCACTTATTCACCTTTCATTTGTTCCACAGAAGATAAGAATTGCCTGAAAAACCGAGTAAGATGATGCAGAGGATATGTTTGTGTTACCATACGGTCAAGTACTGTTGTCTTGCTCCCTCTCACCCTCCCTCCCTCCCTCGACCTTTCTCTTCACGATGCTTACCCCCCCCATCTCTCTTTCTCTCTCTCTCTCTCTCATGACCTCCCTTTCTCTCTATTTTTTTTTTTTTTTTGGCCGTGTTTGAGGTTCACTTGCACTTTCTATTTAGCTGGATGCGAGGGAAGGAGGGGATGGGGAGGGGGAAGGAGAGAAGGAGGAGGGGGAGGGGGAAGGAGGGGATGGGGAGGGGAAAGGAGTGAGGAAGGATGGGGAGGAGGAGGAGGAGGAGGAAGAAGAAAGGAAAAAGGACCGGGGAGAGTGGAAAGCCTGTAGGGAGGAATGGTGGGGGTGAGGGAAGGGGAGGGGGGGTGAGCAAGGGGAGGGGGAAGGTAACCACTGAAAACAAAGGGATGATAAAGAGATAGTGAAAGCGAAAGTAACCAAAGCCCATAGAGAGACTGGATAGGAAATGAGAAATATAACAAAAAGTCAAAGGAATGAAAATAAATAAGATGTACCGTATAGGGACACGAAATAAATGAAAAAATAGAGCTGAAAATTACCAAGAAAACAGAGCGTCAGCCAAATGGATTAAAAAAAAAAATCGTGACAAAGAGGGTAGTAGACGAGTCACAAAGATAAACCAAAGAAAGGAGAGGACGACAAAAGAAGGGAGAAAGAGAGAGAGAGAGAGAGAGAGAGAGAGAAGTGAAAGTGAAAGCAGAAAATAATGCAAAAAAGCTAGTATACTGTGCTCGGATCTGAGTGCATATTGAGTGAAAAGGCATTGCAAATAAAATGGTAGGAAGACAATGACAAATAAGACAAAAAGATGAGAGAGAGAGAGAGAGAGAGAGAGAGAGAGAGAGGGGAAGAAAAAGACATGCAATGATAAGACAAAAAGAAGAGAGAGAGAGAGAGAGAGAGAGAGAGAGAGAGAGGGCGTGGTGGTGGTGGTGGTGGTGGTGGCCGTGGCATGGGGCAGGCGATTTCGACGCAGCAGTGGGAAGTGATCCAGGTTGCGCCAGCTGCTTTTACTCACCACAAGAACAGCATCAGCTAAACTCTGACCAAGCCTAAAAGCCCGTCTCTCGCAAAGATCACAGGTAAAATTATAATAAAAGACCAGTAAAATTTGAAAATTAATTGCTGTTAGGAAGGAGGAGGGGGAAGGGGAGACCGAGGATGAGACGGAGGGATGGAGTAGAGGTATATGAGAGAGTGGGGTATAAGTTGGGAGGAGGGCAGCGAAATGGTTGGGGACAGGGCGACATGGAGGCGGTTTATGTGTGGCTATAGATAGATAGATAAACAAATGCAACAGAAGGCTTATCTACTCGTTTATATAACTAATGATAAATTAAATTCGCTGAAAACTGCAGAACTCATGTCTTCTGTAACATACAGTATGTAATCATCACACCCATAATACAGTTACCACGATAATACAGCAGTCAGTACTAAAGAAGCCATTATTAATATAATAACAGCATCAATAAAACAAACAACAACAATAATAACTTACAGTATAAATACAACAACAACAACAACAACAACAATAATAATAATAATAATAATAATAATAATAATAATAATAATAATAACCAACAACAACAATGGTAACCGCGAATATAAACATGTACAATGCCAACCGTTAAACACACACACACACACACACACACACACACACACACACACACACACACACACACACACACACTGCCTTTGACTAGCTACATCTGCATAGAGCATAAAGGTAAACAGCATTATAACCTGACAGAGACAGACCGCAAAACATGAACCAACATCCGGCAGACACACTCCCTAAAGAGCTGCGATAATAACACCCACTTTGCTAATACTTATGCAACTACATCCCCCACTCTCTCTCTCTCTCTCTCTCTCTCTCTCTCTCTCTCTCTCTCTCTCTCTCTCTCGCTCTCACACACACACACACACACACACACACACACACACACACACACACACACACACACACACACACACACACACACACACACACACACACACACACACACACACACACACACACACCTAAACCAACAACCTTAAGTCAAATCAACCCCACCTTCCTTCAGTGACAACAAAGACACACGGTAAAAACAATGGCATATACAGTTACGGACAATGACAATGGGTTTCAAGAACAGAGACAATAGCGATTCCCATTAAGATAGCCACAAGATATGAAAAACGAAGACAATGGGTGCAAGAGAGAGAGAATGCAACATAAAAAAAAATATAATGTAATGTGCATCAAAATATAGCATCCATCATGAATTTCGTAATAATCTGTATTGCAATCACTTCAACTTGCACAGACAACCGTGAAAATATGTTGAAATCAAAGTCAGTAACTCTGTATCTGCTCACATCGCTGTCCTAATCATCATCATCATCATCATCATCATCATCATCATCATCATCATCTTATGCTCCCACTGGTATAAACAGGATGAGTCGAATCCAAAAGGAGAAAAAAAAGAAAAAAGAAAAAAAAAAGAAAAAAAAAAGAAGGGAGGGAGGGGGAGGATTGGCGAACTAACATCGAAGTGTTCTCCCCCAGAGTAATTACAGTTTTAAGCCATTTAAGTCAGTGATGCATTTTAAAACTCGTCTTATCATCAGATAATTTTATTTAATATAGGAGAAACTTTTTGTAGTGAAGGGGTTAGTGAAGGTAGCCCTCCTGCAGGAAAAGTCGGTCCTAAACTGAGTAAAATCGCCATGAGGAAGAAAGGACCAAAAAAAAAAAAAAAAGTCTTTGGGTTGAAGTTATTAGGTTCTGTTAACACTGCTATCACTACCGTGCCAATCACAGTAAGGATGGCAGCAATAAACTTGTCTGCCAGCTCGTCTAGTGTGTTTTTATTTGTAGCCTATAGACATTTAGATTGTACGGTCATAATGAAAAAATATGATCAAACTGATGTAAAGAAAGAGTGTATGTGAGTTAGCTGGAGGGATGAAGGAGGCGTGGAAGGCCAATGTCTGAATACGGTAAGTGACTGTAAGAGAAAGCGAGATTTGGATGTTGCGGAAGCAGAAAAATATACGAAGGTTATGTATGTATGTGTGTATGCACTGTAGCGGCCGGCTTGAACATGAAATGAATAGATGAAGTACTGTATGTACGGATGCACATTCGCAAGGACTGTACTTCTTCTAAACCTGACTTTCGACTGAATGACTTCTGTTTGTACAGTAGGTCTTTGTAAAGCAAAATAGAAAAAAAAAATGCCTGTGAGGTGGTGCCAATAGTTTCGAAGGCTTGCATAATCTGTAAACTAGTGTGTGGTTCGTAACACTGGGCGATCTCTTGATAGTTCTACTTTAAGGCTTTCTTCTTCCGTTCTTTGCATCCTATCCACCCATTTATTAGTAGAATAAAGAGACAGAATCATGACGATAATGAATGTGAACTTTGATGTGCATTAAAATTGATACCACCATCAGTTTTCCTTCTGCCACCATTATCACCATACCCGCCAGAATCAAAACAAACCACAATTGCCGAAGCCATATTTTCAAGTTAATTATCACTTTTTCTCATTACCTCCTTAGCCATCATACCATAGCCACGCTAGAGTGCAAGGAATGCCCTGCTACCACTTACCCCTCCATTTTTCCACCTAGCCCACTTACGCAACATCCTTTTCCACCAAACTGCCCATCTGCCATCATCATCATTCTTCCTCACTACCACTCCAGCAATTCCTTATCACAGTCCCTCCCACCGAAGTCTCACCTAATCATTAACTCCAAACCAGTATCTACTAAAGATCTCCACCGCAGACCATGTCACCAAATTCTCTGTCTACTGAAAATTATCATAACCCAAACAAAATCATGCAGATATCCTAAAGAAGTAGCTTAACCAGACTGAACACTACAGTGTCGACCACCATGGTATCCTTCTACTTAATACTTCTACAGCAGTTACCATCAACCTCCCAAACTCCCCACCAAAACTTCCACACAGCCGGTCAGTCACCACCTAACCACAGCTGTCCATGATGCACTATAGCCAAAATTACCACCACATTTCCTATCACTAGATTATCCACCTGCCAAAAAATTACCATCACGTTCCGTCCCATCTAGTTGAACTGACCATCACATCACCACCAGATTTCTATGCCTACCACCGACGACAAATTCTGCTGATTACAGACACCTAGTTACTCCCACTACCTAAAATCACTTACCCCATCCCACCAAAAACCTTCGGCACTATCCTACCCTACCGCCACAGTCACCATTCTTCCTTACTACTGCCTCAGCCACACACAACACTTTTCCTACCATAAATTCTCCCTCTGCGCCAAATTGCCACCTCCATCGCCACAAAAATTCTGCAGTCACCATCCATGACAATGCACCAGTTTCTCACATAACCGCAGCCGCCCGCAACATTGATCACTCAGAATCACTACCACCGCCATATTCTGCATTCACACAAATCTACCACCAGAGTCTGTATCACCACGGCATCTTCATCAAAATCCTATATCAACATTAACGACAATGTTTACTACGAGTTACTATCATGGCTTCTGCTACGAAATTCTCCTCCTACGCAAAACTTCCACTGCAAAATCCATCACCCAGTTCTCCACTCCACCACAGCCAGAATCATCATCACAATCTTATCCCCTCAAATCTCCACTTTCCCCAAACCATCCAAAGATCGTAACACCTATCCAAACACCACCACCAACATCCTTAACAAATTCTTTCACCCACCCCGACGACACTGTTTACCAGACGCCCTGCACCACCCGCAAACAATAGCCCATCACATCACCGCCCCCTGTAAACACCCCTCAAAATGGCGTCATACCAGGAAGCCAGAGAGAGACAGACAGACAGACCGTGAGTGAGGCGCAGTAATAATCCTGTACCTTTTGTCTCCGCCTCGCTGTTTTCTTGTACTTTCTCTCATTTTCCAGTTTTCTCTCTTTTTCGGGGTGTCGTGGGGTATGTTTTTCTCCCTCTCGGGAACACTGGCTTTATACCTTTTGTTTTTACTTTTACAATTTTTCACCCTTTTTGTGCTTGGTTAAATGGCTCTTATACCACATTTTTTTTTTTTCGCTCATGGTTTTTCTAGCCATCATTTACATGCTTAATTGATACGTCCCTACGCCCTATGTATGTATGTATGATGTATGTATGTATGTATGTATGTACAGTATATGTACAGTATGTATGTATGTAGTGGTAGGTGGTGGCTACCATCTTCCACTCACTTGATATAGTGCTGCCTACTTCCTTCTTAGCCTTTATCATTCTTTTTCTGTGCCTGCCCTTCTCTCTTCCTATTTCTCCCATCTCTCCTGTCACTTCTTATTGCTTTTCTTTCCTTTACAGGTGGCTTTACATTGAGTGACGAACCAAATGGTTTCCTGTAAGCCAAGAAACCATTTACAACGCTGGGTGGTAACCATATAACCAAACCATACGTACTCCCTACGTATCAACAAGTAACAAGTGAGTTGGTGGAGGGTTAGTGCCCCTACCAGTAAAACAAATAACTCAGAGTCAGATGGCCACCCCTTACCGGATTATGGCGTCTGGGAATATATAGATAGATAGAGATAGATGTATGTATGTATATGTTAATGTACAGTACATAATGTATGTGTGCATATATGTAGGTGTGGATGTATGTGTCGGTTTACCTATTCATCTGTCTGTGTGTTTGTCTTTCTACATATCTCAAGGGAAAGGGAGGATAGAATAATACAAACTTTAACCCGCACAATATAATGGGTGACCTAGAGGAGTAAGGTCTCGAAGCCTACCCTTCTTGCACTGACGTACAGCTGTACCAACCCCGCCCTCCAGCACTTGTGTTGCAAACAATCTCTCGTCTTCAGTGGCAGGCACAGAAGGGGAAGACTGTATCTGGGGTTTCTTTTCTATAATTCATGTGGCAAAAGAAACCTAGGGGTTGGTGCTCTGTTCTCCATTGCCATCCCATGTAACAACTGGAAGATGAGACTCACTCTAATGCCCCTGTAACATTAAAGACAAAGCAGGACCCAGAGATTCACTATAATATCCTAGTATCATTAATAAGGTAGGCCCCTGAGACAAACTACAGTGACCCAGTAACATTAATAACAAAGCAACGTCCTAAGAGTCTAACTACATCGATCCACTAACATTAATAACAAAGCCTCCCCCATGAGAGTAATCCATGCGACCCACGGTAACAATGAGTCAACAGAGCCACCCTGGGAGCAGCCCCACTGAGCCACTTCCACGTGATAAAGGCCACAGGCAGGCACCGTGACAGGCGTGACAATGGAAATCACAGGGACGGAGTATGCTTGACCTGGATATACACAAACATGAACAAAGCAAGAACAAATACGGGTTGAGGTGCTTGGGAGTAACGAGAGAAAGAGATAAGAGGTGAAGCAACGGAACACACACACACACACACACACACACACACACACACACACACACACACACACACACACACACACACACACACACACACACACACACACACACACACACACACACACACACACACACACACACACACACACACACACACACACACGGTAAGAAGGATGTGGAAGCAAGGAAGGCAGAACAAGCAATTGAAAAGAAAGAGAAGAATACATAAGACGGAACCATGTACAAGTAACGAAGTAAAGTGACCCGTAACAACACACACACACACACACACACACACACACACACACACACACACACACACACACACACACACACACACACACACACACACACACACACACACACACACACACACACACACACACACACCAAAAAGTCACTGTGGGCAAACCAAGCAAATCTTCAAAAGGAGAAAAAAACGGAAAAACATCCCTATCAACTCCATTCACAAAAAAACGAAAGGAAACACAAGAAAACGATATGGGAGAAACGACACCAAAGTATCATCAGCAAGAGATCGAGTGAGAATAAGTGACTGGTAAGAGAGTTAATAATAATAATAATAATAATAATAATAATAACAAACTGAGAGCAAAAAATATGCGTCATTTAATCCTTTCACCACTAGAGGCCTGCCCTGGGTTGAATAAAATTGTCTGGTGGTGGCAAAAAAATAAAAAAATATTGAAGTAGTGAGGGCAGCATAAAAAGCCTATCTGACAAAAAAAGAATAAAAATAAAGTGACCAATAGAGAAACTGAATGACAAATAATAATATAAAAAGGAACGAAACTAATATCTTAAAAATGCGACAGTAGCAAATTAACCAACGGTATAATTAGTGTTTAAAAAACTAAAAAATAAACTGATCAACGAAAACGAGTCTCAAGCAACCAACTGGCGACCAAAACAGCCATGACATCCAACCCACGCGACCCACATATGAGCATCGAGGAGAAAATTGTAGTCCATGACAGTGCGACATATGAGGATCACAACAGCTGCTAAGAAGTAAAATAACAACTGAACCACCAATAACAACAACAGCAGCCACCACCCCCAACAATAACAACAGCAGCCACCAACAGCTACAGTAACAGCAGCAACAACAACTATGGCTACCAGCGACAACAGCAACAAACATAGCTACCAACAACAACAAAAACTATGGCTGCCAACAACAGCAGCAATAAATACTCGTATGTCCAGACTCCTCTCTGGGATTCGAATAGACGAGCCTAACCTTCATTTTATTTGGCTTCTTGAAACACTAGACCACCAGGCGTCTCAGTCAATTAACACACAAAATAATGGAAGATAAAAACCACACTCACGCAGACACTCACGGTTCAACCAATTCCCAGCAGCGATCAGAATGCTCAGTAAAGCGTATAATGTCGCTAAGAATAACAAAGCAGGCAAACACACACACTAATAACAGCAACACACACACACACACACACACACACACACACACACACACACACACACACACACACACACACACACACAATACAACCAATGCCCGTCAGAGCCCTGAAAACTCAGTAAAGCGTAACATCACTAATAATAACGAAATCTCTCTCTCTCTCTCTCTCTCTCTCTCTCTCTCTCTCTCTCTCTCTCTCTCTCTCACACACACACACACACACACACACACACACACACACACACACACACACACACACACACACACACACACACACACACACACAGACCAGTTCCCATGAGAGGCCAGTACCTCCATCAAAGCGTAACGTGACTAATAACAACACAAGAGCCACCTGCAATCAGTCAGTCAGTCAGTTCTACCTGCATGTCAGCATTCCTTACCCCCTCACTCAGATGACTTATTTTTAGTTTTTTATTCTTGCTTTCACAGTCCTATTATATTCAATTTAGAAAAGCTCTCATAGTAAAGGAGCTGAGGAAAGCTTTATCTAACCCTTCCAACTTCAGAAGTCTCTCCTAAGCTAATTAAAATCATCCAATGGTAGAAAGAATAAAACCAAACGTCATCGTATTGAAGGGGATCAGCTATGGCGTATAATAATGCTTGTTTATACGTTTATCTTTATTCATACAACTTCACAACCAAACTAGTGTGAATATTAAGGGAGAAAAAAATAAAAAGGAAGGCCAATATGGTACCTGGGAACAGTAAACCGATATGGAGATTTATTTATCGTGAGAATCTTTTAATATATTTGGTAAATATGAATCCTGAATATCCAGCAAATCATAAAGCGACATAGTGCATTTATTCTATCCTGCAGATTTTCTCTAACCCCTTGCAGCTCAGATGGTGGCGTGTGTAGTCAGATTAGGGGGTTTTGTCTAGTATCCAAGAAATCACATTCATACATCATAACTAAGGCTCAAAGAAAATCAGGCTACTGAGACTCAGTATTCAGGTTGATTGGCCTAATTCCGTCAGATGAAAACAAACCAACTAAACTAACAACGAAACAAGTGACACAATGCAGTCCGGCCCACACGCCAGTTTCTCCACTCCGTGACGTCACAAAGGCGGCCAGGATGAGGCGATCCCAAGTTTCTTTCTTAGGCTGGCGAGTGGGAGACCTGGGGCATGAAAGTGACTAAGACGAGAAGGAGGAGGAGGAGGAGGAAAGAAAGAAAGAAAACCAGGATGAAGAAGAAGAAAAAAAGGAAAAAGAAAAAGAAGACGAAGAAGAAGAAGAAGAAGACGATGATGATAACGGCGACAACGACGATGACGAAGATGAAGAAGAAACTAAAATTATGCTGATCTGATGACCGAAACGAAGAGGAATTATGTAAAAGGCTACTGTTTGGTATTTGCGGAGCTTTGACCTCCAGAATATAGGGCATACTTGTAGAACTGGTGACTGGTTAATGCAATATTGGGTTACGGTTAATCTAGAGTCTGTGGGAGGTGGTAGCGTAGATGCACAGTAGAAACACAGAAATTAGACAGAGACTGGACAGCACTCCATTGCCAAGCTACTGTGCAAACTAAACTGGAAAATTTATGTCTGGTACTGCTCCTTCTCTATTATAGCTTCTTTTCTGTTTTATTCTTGCTACCGTCAGAGTCTTCAACTCAGATGATACTTGTCGAAATGAGGAGGTTAGATATGGCCATCTTTAACCTTTTGGAAGTGACGGGTTTTTCTAAGTTGGAAAAAATCATCTGGTGATAGGAAGATTAATTAAAAAACAGACATCGTGTTGAAAGGGGTTGACATTATTATGGATATTCTCCCAATGCTTGTGGTTATCCAGACGTTCAGGCCACAAGAGTTGACACTGATTTTAAAGACTCGGCGGGTGACAGAGCACTACAGTTGGGAAAGTGTTCAGTATGTTAAGGTCTCTAGGGAACGGGAAGAGAAGACTCTTGAATCATGATCGCGAAATCGAATCTTAGCAGCAGCTGTAAGTGTCACGTTATATTCTTCACTGTGAAAAGACTCCACTGACCCGAGAATGAGTTTTTGTTGTGAAGGGGTTCATGGATTTTTTTTATAATCCCTGCAGCCCAAAAAGTCCTTCTTGAACTGAAAAAACTCGCCCAGATGTGACTTAGCATAAGTATAACAAAGCGTCATCGTACTGAAGGTGTTAGGGCAATCAGCTTCGTCAACAATTTTTTTTTTTTTACAAGGCCCATCATCCATTCTAGATACTGTTACGCTAGTGCTGACTGAGACAATGTCGCCATATTCCAAAATAGGATGATATTAATTCTCAACTGGTGGCATGTGGAAGTGTGTAACGTCATCTGCTGGCGTACTGGGGTCGGACTCGAAGGTAAATAAACATAACCAAAACACCAGAGCAAACTGTCGGCCTAATAAGTCTACTGCAATGGTTTGATGTTAAAGGTGATCACCAAAACAGTGGTACAGCAGTAACCAGACAGAAGAGAAAAATAAATTCGCAATCCACAACAAACCTAGGTCTACTTAAATACACACACACACACACACACACACACACACACACACACACACACACACACACACACACACACACACACACACACACACACACACACACACACACACACACACACATACACAGGCGAAATAGCGAATTGTACTAAATATTCCCCAGAGTAAAAGTAAGCAACAAGTGTAAAGTAGACGCTAGGAAGGGTGTCGTTGCTGAGTAGGGACAAAATACTAGGTAATGGCATTAAATATAAGACAGTAATGTAGAAAAGCAAACAGCAATATACCTTCTCTGGAGGAAAAAACTAGCACCTATTTACAAGGTTAGCGCAAAGTGTATGTGGAGGTGGGAGTAGAGTTAGAATGAAAAAAAAAAATTGGGAAAGATACCAAACAAAAGACACATAACCAGAAAAGTAAACAGAAAAGAATGATCACAGATTTATATGGCAGGTTTGAGTGTGTGTGTAAAATTCATGGGTAAAGAAGATAGATACGTAAAAGAAGAATTAACCGTTACTCCCAGTCATTCAGGTATGCATCAGGTCAACTCTGGAACTGTCTCCCTCTGTCTGTATTTCCTACTGACTATGAACCCCTGTATTTCAAATGCAGTGTGTCCAGGCAGCTCGATGAACGGATCTTGAATTTAGCTTTCTGCTATCTTCTTTTTGTTTTTTCTTGGCCTTTGGTTCCTTCTTTCTTGTATTTAAAAAAAAAAAGGCTCGTATTAACACTTGGTGAGGTGGTGTGAGGTGGAATGTATTGATGTGTGTGTGTGTGTGTGTGTGTGTGTGTGAGAGAGAGAGAGAGAGAGAGAGAGAGAGAGAGAGAGAGAGAGAGGGAGAGAGAGAGAGAGAGAATAGGTCACACTTCCATAACTTCCTCCCACCTCCCGTCTCTCTTTCTCTTGATTGTCTCCTTCACCTCATTATGTTCAAATGTTTCCTCATCTCTCTCTCTCTCTCTCTCTCACACACACACACACACACACACACACACACACACACACACACACACACACACACACACACACACACACACACACAATATCATCAGCTCTTCTCTCATTTCCTCCACTTTTTATTATCGTCCTTTTTCCTCCCTCTCCAATGACTTCTTTTCTCTTCTCTACCTCCTCTTTCCTTCCAGTTTTTTCCTCATTCCCCTCCTGTTCACCATTCTCAGTCTTATTATTTCTTCCATATACTGCAATCCTCTTATCTTCTTCCTCTTCTTTCCAGCCTTATTCCTCTCCTCTCCATCCTTCCATCACTTACTTCTTCTCTTCTTGTTATTCTCTCCTGCTTTATAGTTACCTCCACTCCCCCCGTCTCCTCCCTCTTTCCTCTTCCCCTCCATTTCTCCCATGATTCCTCTCTTCTTATCACTTACTCCCATCTTGATATTTCCTAGGATTCTGCTTTTCTTCTTCACCCTTCTAATTTCATCTCTCCCATTTCGTTGCACCCCTCTGCTCCTCTTAAATCTTTTTTCTCTTCTTTCTCGTTCCGTGTCCCTTCTTCTTGTCCCTCTCGTCCTCCTCTTTCTCATCATCACTACCATCAGTGTTCGTCTAATGATGTTTTGAGGTATAATACTGAAATTAATTAGTCTCCTTTCTTTTTACAGGTGAGTGTGGTGAGAGGAATGCATCTGGAGGAACAAAGGGTGATTATGTTAACTTCTTTTATCCATCATCATCATCATTATCATCATCATCATCATCATCATCATTATCATCATCATCATCATCATCATCATTACCATCATCACATAACACACCATCATCATGATAGTAATAATAATAATTATGATAATAATTACTTCTGTTAGTACTGCTTCTACTAACTACTACCACTACTACAACTACTACTGCTAGTTATGACAAAAATAATAATGATAATGCCAAAATTACCCTCCTCATTATTATCATCATCATCAAAAGTCTACTTCTCTCCTTAATCCTTTTACCTCTCCCTCCACCTCTCTCCTACTTCCCGCCCCCCCCTCATCCATATTTGTGTTTAGTGTGGGTCGCGCGAGGGTAACGGTGAGCCCTTCCCCCCTTTCCCCCTCCCCCCTCCTATTCCCCCTCCCCTCCCCACCTGCTACAGGGGCACGAAGAGGAGGAGGAGGAGGAAAAATTGAGAAAGGGAACAGAGAAGGGAAGGAGAATGGAAGGAAGGAAGGGAGAAGGGAGCAAGAAGAGAAAGAGCGCAGAAGGGAAGGGGAAGAGAACTGGAAGGGTGAGGGTGAGGGGAAGGGGAATAAAGAAGGAAGGAATATGGGAAGAAGGGAGTGAAGGAATAGGGAAAAGGAGAATAGAAAGAAGAAAGAAAAAGGGTAGGGGAGGGAATGAGAAAGAGTGCAAAAGAATAGCAGGAAGGATGAGGGGATGGGAAGGGAAGGGAAGGGGAAGGAAGGGAAAGGCGAGGGGAATGAAGAATAAAAGGAAGGATGGGGAATGGAAAGGAAGGGGAGAGAAGAACAGAGGTAAAAGGTAAGCGAAGGGAAGGAACAGACTGGAAGGAAGCAAGGACTAACACTTATCAGCAGTAGTCAGTGTTTCTAAGTCCCAATCTTCCCCTACAATACGATCCACAACTATACAAAGGAACTATCGATGTTCTAGCTAGGTCCCCATTTGCAATCCTGAGCGAAAAGTGGCAAGAGGAGGGGAAAACAGACTTTGTCTAAGAGTCTGATTAGCCCGAGCATCAATTTGGAGCTGCTAACTGAAGGTGGGAGGGAAGGGAAGGTAGAAAGAAGGAAGGGAAAGTGAGGGAAGCCAGAAAGAAGGAAGATGAACTGAAGCAAAATACAAAGAAGGAAGGGGATTGGAAGGAAGATATAAAGACGGAAGAAGAAGTGAAGGAAAATATAAAGAATGAAGGAGAAGGGAAAGAAGATATAAAGAAGGAATGGGAAGGGAAGATAAATAAAAAAAGAAGGACGGAGAAGGGAAGGAAATAAAAAGAAAGATGGGGAAGGGAAGGAAAAGATAAAGAAGGAAGAAGTGCAGGAAAATATAAAGTAGGAAGGGGAAGGGGAAGGAAGGGACCAAGGTGAGGGATGGGAAAGGAAGGTGTGAGTGAACCTTGCCTGTTAAGCCTTATTACAGGGTTGGCCATCCCATCTCAACAACACGCCAGAACTCATCCCTCAACCAACGCCCCCTCCGTAATAATACCCAACAGAGATTTTTCAGACACAACTAATTATTTTAAAATGATACGGGAGTCTGTGGAACGTGTAATTTTGCTTTATTATTATCTTTTGTCTTTGTACTGCGCTGATTGCTGATATTTTCGTGGTGGCCGTAAATCAGGGTTGGGTAGATGGGAGAGACACGAAAGCAATTGAAAGAGCAAAGAGGGAGCGTTATTAAATTACCCTTGGTGCAATGACGCCTTTATATTTTATTCTGACCTGCCAAATTATTTTACTCAGCTCAGGAGAAAAAGCCAATGATTTTGTTACTAAAATTTACACACTAACTTCTATCGTTATTAACCCGAAACCCCTGGAATCCGATGACTTCTTTTTCTACTCTCTTATTGCCATTTACAGACGATTTTATTCAGCTTGAAAGACTTCTTGTATCGCAGGAGTTAATGAAGACTGTATCTAACCCCTCCAGTTCGAAAATACTCTTTAAGTCGAAGGGAATTATCCAGTAGCAAAAACAAACTCAAAAAGACGTCACCGAATTCAAAGGGTTAAACTTAGTGAGACGACCCACCTATTTTATTCTGCCTCGCGCCAGGCGGTTTAATTCACCACAGTCAACCCGCCTAAGGTCTGAGGGTCAGTAACAATTAATACTTTTGCTAATAACCCAATTGCTACTGACTAGGTTGTATAGCATGTTTCCTTTGTACTCTCCTGTTCTGTGTGTATTAGGGGAGAAGAGGGAAATGGAAAAGGAAGAGGGAGGGAAGGAGAGGCGAAAGTAAACGTGAGGGAGGAGGGAGAGAAGAAGAGACAAAAGTGAGAGAGGGAGAAGGGAAGGAAGATGGACGGATAAAAGTGAGAGGAAGGGAAAAGGGAGAGAGAAAGCTAGATGGAGAAAGAAAAGGTAACACTTGAGGGAGAAAGAGTGGAAAGACAAAAGTAGGAGAGAAGGACGCGAAAAGTAGGGTAGAAAAGGAGAAAGAGAGGAAGAGAAAAGACGATGGCAGCATAAAGACAAGGGAGAACAGGAGTAAAAAGAGGGAATAAGGAAGTATATGAAAAAAGTTACAAGGGAAGATAGGGAAGGAAAGGACAGAAAGGACAAAAAGAGAGGGAGAGGAAGATGGGTGAAGGATGGAAAGAGAAGGAAAAGAAGGAAAATAGTAAAAAAGGAAAAACAAGGGGTAAAGAAAAGGAGGGAGGGAAATAGAAGGATAAGAAACAGAGGGAAGGAGAGTGATAATGGACAAACAATTGAGAAAAAGAGGAACGGAGAGGATGAAAGTAAGAAGTTTGAAGGAGGGAGAGGGAAGAGGAGAAAAGAATATGAAGGAGGAGAGAAAGGAACGATAGTAAAATGCATGAAGTAGGAGGGAGAAAAGAAGAGAAGAGAGAAGAAGAGGAGGAGGAGAGGGGAAGGAAAAGAAGTAGGAATATTGGAAGAATAGTAAAGATGGAGGGAGAAAAAGAGAGAGGGAGGAGGGTTAAAATCATGGAGAAGGGAGGAAGGGAGAAGGATATGATGGAGAGAAGAAAGGAAGAAAGAAAGAAATACATACAGAAACTAGTGAGAATGGGGGAGATATAACTGAAGGACAAGAAGACGGAAGTTTAAAAAAAAGAACTGGAGAAGAATCTATCTATCTATATACCTAGGCTGCTTCCCCCAAGGAAAGGGAGGAGAAGAAAGATGAGAAAATACAGAAGTTTTATAAATGTAAGGAAAAACGGCCTTACTGTCTATATCTAAAAACAGAAGTAAGTATGACAGAAATCACGTCTTTTCTTGTGTGTGTGTGTGTGTGTGTGTGTGTGTGTGTGTGTGTGTGTGTGAGTGTGTTGACCAATGGAGCGAGATGAAACCGCCCAGCATCCAACAGGTGTGAGTAGAGAAAGCAGAGAATGACGGTGCTGATAATGAGAAAATTAAAGAAATGTAAAAAGGGAGAGAGAGAGAGAGAGAGAGAGAGAGAGAGAGAGAGAGAGAGAGAGAGAGAGAGGGGAAAGAGATAAAAATAAAAGGAAAAACAGAGAAGTCAAAGAAGAACAAAAGCAAAGAAAAAGGAAAAACGAAAGCAAAAACACGGAGAAAGAAAAATGTGTAAGAAGAAGAAGGGAAGGGATGGAAAGAAAAAAGAACAAAAAAGAAGGGAGGTGGGAGAAGAAAAGGAAAAAAAGGGTGAAAGAAAAAAAAGGGAGATAGAAAAGAAATAAGAAACAGAAAAAAGAGGAAAATAAAAGGAAAAGACAAAAAGATGGAAAATGACGAGAGAATGAAAACAGGATAAAGAAAATGGAAGAGGAAAGATAGAAGTAGAAAGTATGAAAGAAATTAAAAGAAGGAAACAGAAAAGGAAAAGGAGAAGAAAGGAAAAGACGGAGGGACGCTGGAGATAGAGGAAGAGAAGAAGGGGAGAGAGAAGATGAAGGAGAGATAGAGATGGGAGAGGAGGAGGAAATAAAGATGGAGGAACATTTGAGGAGATGAAGGGGGAGAAGAAGAGGAGAAAAGAAGTGGAGGGACATTGTAGGAAATGGAAAAGAGGAGGGAAAATGATGGAGGAGATGGAGGAGAAGATAGAAAAAATGTGGGAAGCAGCACTGGAGGAAATGGAGAAGTTAGAAAACAATGGAAGAGGAGGAGGAGGAGGAGGAGGAGAGAAGAAAATGGAGAAAATGAAAGTAATAGAGAGAAGATAGGGAAAAACAGGAGGGAGAGTGGAGCAGGTGGAGACGAAGCACTGGGTGAGGAGGGGGAAAAAATCGAGAGTTGAAGGGATGGGATATGACAGATGGAGGAAGTGGGAGGAGGAGAGGGAGTGGAGGAGGAGGTGGAAGAGGGTACACAGAGGAGGAGGAGGAGGAGGAGGATGTGTGGGAGGTATAACAAGGGCGAACAGTAAGTCTGGGAGGAAGGGGTGGAAAGGGAGAGAGGTGGACGGGAAGAAAGAGAGAGAGAGAGAGAGAGGGGGGGGGAAGGACTTTGGGAGGAGAAAAGAGATAGATAAGGGAAGGAGAAATGGAAAAAAAGAGAGGAAAAGAGGAAAGGAAGAAGGAGGGAAAGAGAGAGGGGAAATGGGGAGGAAAGGAAAGAGGGAGGCAAGGAGAGGGAGAAGGAGAGGGGAACGGAGAGGAAGATAAGGAGGGAGAAAGAAGGGAGAGGGAGTGAGGGAAGAGAGGGAGGGAGGGAGTGAGGTGCCCGGGGCAGGTTGAGTGAACCACACTACCTCCATAGTGAACCCTGGGTACCTGGCGCTTGCTCGTTCCCCCCCCCCCTCTCTCTCTCTCTCTCGTGGTGTGTGTGTGTGTGTGTGTGTGTGTGTGTGTGTGTGTGTGTGTGTGCGTATCTAGCTATGTACAGTATATGCATCCATCTATTAACATTCATTATGGTGTTGATGAGTGACGCCCGCACATAGTGGCACCGATATAGCCACCATTATTCAAACGTGCCTCAGCTCCCTCCCTGTCTACTGAGAGGAGGATGGTGGACTGCTGGAGAAAGGCAGCCGCAGCTTGCAGGCCACCGGGTGCATATTTAGATGAGCCTGGGCCACGACATTAACGACAGCAGTGTTTCATTAGCTTCTGTCTGTCTGTCTGTCTGTCTGTCTGTCTGTCTGTGTCTCTGTCTCTGTCTCTGTCTGTCTGTCTGTCTGTCTGTCTGTCTGTCTCTCTCTCTCTCTCTCTCTCTCTCTCTCTCTCTCTCTCTCTCTCTCTCTCTCTCTCTCTCTCTCTCTCTCTCTCTCTCTCCACCACAAAAGGGTTCGTCATATCAATATGTTCATTGTATCCATACGACCCTCTCGTAATGCAACCCACATCCACCAGCACCCAACCTTACTTTCCCCCACACCGCCCTCACTTTCACTCACTCTCACTCTCAACCAACCTACCCACACCACCACCACCTCCCAGGCCCGTATCCACAAACATTCTCGAGCTTTGGTTGCCCCTGCTATTGCTAGTTCGTATTTTAATCCTCACAGCCAACTACTTTGTACCAATCTTAAGTTGTGTATACGACTGCCTGATTTTACGATACTCTTATCTTCAAACCTACGGCTACAGAAATTTCAGAATAGATGTTGAGAAAGTATTTTTGGTCTTAAGTATACGTAAAGTGGTTTTCTATTCATTTATTTTCGCAGCCATTTGTTTTCTTGAGCTTGTATATAAGATTGCTTACACCTTTATATGTGATCTTGAGCTTGTGTATAAGATTGGTTGCCTAAGGTTTTATCTGTATTCACACAGCTACTAAAACACCACGACTAAACTAGAGCGAATATTGTTGAGAAATTGTGTATAAGATTTCTTCGCTCATAATCCTATCGAACTCCCATGGACATAAGTTGTATATAAAATTGATTGTCTTGTCTTAAATTTTCAAATCCTGCGACTACTAAACAACTGACAACCAAGCCAGAGTGAATATTAATGTGAAAAGTACGGTCTAACGAAATTATCCGTCATGGAGATTTGTGTATCGTAGAGAGGAGTTAACCCATTCTGTCCGATGGTATCTTTATATTTGATTTTTGCTGCCATCCTATGATTTTATTAAGCTTAGGAGAGACATTTCTAAATCTGAAGGGTTAAATATAGATATAATAGCCTTTACTAACCCCGTGACGACTAAAGGCCTCTCGTAAGCCAAAGAATATCACCAGGCAGAAGCAAAAATCAGAAATAAAAGAAGTTCGTGAGTTGAAGAGGTTAAGCTGAAAACATACGATCTGTGAAAATTACCTCCAAGTAACTACAGTTCGTGGAAAAATGACCAAGATCTTACATGAATACTTCTCTAGGTTTCGAATCCCGTGAGGTCAAACAAGGTAACCATCCCGGACTGCGCGTGGATGGCTGACCTTTTGTGGGCGATTTTCCTTGGGCTGGAGTGTAACTTTATAATGCGAGTTGGAAAGATAAATTCGCCCAGAACCATGATGCCTTTTCAGATTTTTCTTCTTGCTGCTTCCGAACGATTGTATTCAGTTGAGACCCCCTTATAGTTACAAGGTTAATTTCAGGTTGCTTAATGAGTTGTGTTTGTTTACCTTTATCCTTAGCTATCATCTACCTATTTATCTACCTGTCTATATGTCTGTCTACCTGTCTATCTATTTGTCTGTCTGTCTGTATCTCTGTTTGTATGTCTGTTATTCATGATCTGTTACACACCTTCCTCTGTCTGTTTGTATGTATCTATTAATCTCTGTCTATCTATCTGTCTGTTTACCTTTTGTCTGTCTTCAAGTTATTTGTCGATATCTTTTTTTTTTTCTTTTTTTCCTCTCCCCTACTCCACTTTTTGCATTTCATGTCTCCCTTCCCTTCTCTGCCTCGTCATGCCGTCCACTGTCTGTCTCTAATCTCCCACTTTCCTTTATTTTCTACTTTCTTCTTTCCTTTTTTTCATATTTCTTTTCATCACTAGTGCTTTATTTTTATCTTTTTAAGCTTTCTCTCTCTTCCTTCTGTTTTTCATTCCCATCTTCTTCCTTCTCTCCTACCCCATCTCTCTCTCTCTCTCTCTCTCTCTCTCTCTCTCTCTCTCTCTTATATTCTTCCGTTCACTCTCTTCACCCTCTCTATCTCGTCAACTTCGTTCCTTTTCCTTTTCTTTCTTCTCTTTCCCATTTCCTCATCCCTTTTTCTTTCTTTCCCCCTTTCCCCTCTTTTCTCCTTTCATTTTGCCTTCCTTCCTTCTTCCATTTTCTCTCCATATTTCCTTCATTCTTTCCGATTTCCTCACATTCCTTTCTCACTCTCCATTCACCCTCCCTTTTTCCTATCCTCACACTTCTCCATCTTTTCTCCTTCCTTCCCCCACACTTCTCCACTATTTCTCCTTCCTTCCTTTCCCCATCCTTTGCTTCTCCACTCTTCTCCATCTCCTCTTCCGCCCTCTTTCCCTCTCTCATTATTTTATTTTATTTTATTTCCCTCATTCTTCCTTCTTTCATTCTTCTTCTTCTCTCCCTTCCTACTTTTTTTCTTTCTTCCCTCACTCTTCATCGCTTGTCCCTCTCTTCTTCCTTCTCCCCTATATGCCTTCCTTGTTATCTTCTTTCCTTCTTACCTTCCTTGCATTCTTTTTTCCTTCCCCTCTTTCTTCCTTCCTTCCTTCTCTCCTTCCTTTTTTCCTTCCTCCGTTCTTCTCTCACTAATCTTCATCACTCCCATCTTGCTTCTTTAAGTTTACTCAAGCTTCTCTTTCTCCTTCCTTCCTTCCCTTCTTCCTTCCTCCTCCCCATCTCTCCTTTGCTTGCTCTGCCCACTGGACCATCGACAGATCACTTTACACAGTACCTGGCAATTCCCCTCCACCACACCTTTCTTCCTTCCACACCTTCATTCCCTCACTCCACATCTTCCTTCCTTCCTTCACACCTTTCTTCCTTCCTCCCACACATTCCCTCCCAGCCCGCACATCTTCCTTCCTTCCTCCCACACTTTCCTTTCCTTCCACCATACCTTCCTTCCTTTCTCACACACATTCCTGCCTTTCTCCCACAATTCCTTCCGTCCTTCCACACTCTACGCTCTTTCACTCACTGCCTTTCTTCGTCTCTCCCATCTCTTCCGTTACTTATAGCATCAGAAACATAAGAACACAAGAACATTACAAAATAAGGAAGCAAAATGCGAGACTAACATATGTAGATGTTCCAGACCCTCCAGATGAAGCAGGCAAATAAAACTACAAGGAATAACAGGAAGTACAGGAAAAAAGAAAAAAACAACAACACTGGATAGTTTTAGGAATGAGAGATCAAAGCACGTAATTACTTAGAGGAAACCTTGTTAGGGAAATGGCTATAGCCCTTGGATTTTTTTTTCTGGGCAAAAAATTGTCCTTTTGCTATGAAATGCTTAAAGACTATAAAGACAAAATATCTCCACTGACTCGCATTTTTTATGCATATGCACCCTCACCTACTTTTTTAAAGCACAGGAATAGGAATATTCACACCAGTCTTTTACTTTTAAAAAATGTTGCTACCCTTTTTGGGCAGGGTAGAGGAGCGCTTGCGACGCGAGAGAGGGTGTTATGTTTTGTTTGAAGAGCGATAGCTAAGGGACCAACCTATTGTTTTTTAGAACAATAGGTCAAAGGTCAAGATCACAAGCATAGGTCAATATTTAATACAACAAGGCCAATTTAACTTTTTTTTTTTTTTGTATTATTTAGACCAAACTTGGCGGAAGGGTTTAGGGCAATGCAAGAGGAAAGGAGCTGGACTGTGAGAACAATTAAAGGTCAAGGCTGCAGGGCAAGGTCAGAATTTAACCCGTGATTCTGGGTGTTAACAAACCAACTAAAACAGTTTTAATCTGATTGGATCAAACTTTTTGGAAGTGTCGAGGACCAGCCAAGAGGTTGATCTACTGTCCTTGAAAACAATAAGACAATGGCCAAGAACATATGACAAGATCAACGTATACAGTTTTGATTCGATTTACACCAAATTTTGTGGATGTGGAAGGGTTTAGCGTAATGCAAAGATTGTGAGAATTTTCAGTTAAAGGTCAACGCCACATGGGCAGGTCAGAGGCAGATGTCACTGCACAAGGTCAGTTCGTTTTTATTCAGATTTTGACCAAACTTCGGTGCAGAAGTTAAGTGTCAGACAAACTTGGTGTATTTCGAATTTGAGGGCAATCAGTCGAAGGTCAAGGTTACAGAACAAATCCAGTTCGGAGGCGCGGGTATTTCACACTCGAAAACTCCTTGTTTAGGAATGAGATCATCAGTTTAATTTATCTTTCTTGTGTAGGAATGAGATCATCAGTTTAATTTATCCATACTAAAGTATTATCTCACATTGCCCGTCTGCCGCATTTAATTCTTGCATGGTGTTGCCCTCCATAGCATAATTTTAAATGGAATTTGCCCCTAGTTGGCTTCATACCTTATGTTTCTGTTGTCATCAGTTATATAAGTTTTTTCCTAAAGTTTTCCTGGGAGCTGGCGGCTACTATGTACTTAGGCAGCTTACTTCACTCTTCCGCCACCGGATTGGCATATTTAGTTTATTCTGAAGTTAAATGTGTCCTATCCAGATCCGCTCATGGACGAAGAATTATGAATATATTAACAATATCACTCTTATTAGTTTTTTCCTCTATTACCCGTATCGTTATCCCTTACTTTTCACCTCATGAGACTAATTTCTTTCTCCATTCCTCCCTCCGCCCCCCCTTTTTTTTATCTGCATCCTCAGCCACCTTTGCTTCTTACCTTCGCGTACCATTCCTCTCGTCTTCTCCCTTTTGCTTTTCCAAACCTGCGCATAATCACTATTTTTATCCTACTTATTTACGCGTGACGCCATTGCCCTCACATCCCATCATTAGTTTTTTGTCTCGTGTCAGTAATCCCAGGAGATGCAATCAGGGGGAGGGGGAGGGGGAGGGGGAGTGGAAGGGGAGGGATAAAGGGAGGGGTGACTGGGAGGAGGAGGTAGTGGGGAGGAAAAGGCAGTGGAGGATAAGAGAGACGGAGATGAGTAGAGAAAGAGAGAAGGAGTTTGAGCTGGAGAGAGCCATATAGGAAGAAAAAGAGGGAGCGTACGGCAACAGCGAGGACAAGGTGAAGAAAGACGTGAAGGAAAGGAGGACGCGAAGTTGTAAGGCAGAAGGCGAGAGGTAAGAAGAGAAGGGGAGGAGAGGTGGGCGTGAGGGGGAGAAGGGAATGAGGGGTGAGAAGGTGACGGAAAGGAGAGAAAGAGAGAGGGAGGTGGAGGAGAGAAGAGAGGAAGGGAAGGTGTAAAAGAAGAGAGAGGGAGAAGAAGGTGGTGAGAGGGAGATGAAGTGGGAGACGGACAGGATGGTGGGAGGAGAAGGAGGAGGGGAAGGAAAATGAGGTGGAGTGAGATTCAGTGATGAGAAAGATGGAGGAAAAGAAAGAAAGAGAGAGAGAGAGAGAGAGAGAGAGAGAGAGAGAGAGAGAGAGAGAGAGAGAGAGAGAGAGAGAGAGAGAGAGAGAGAGAGAGAGAGAGAGAGAGAGAGAGAGAGAGAGAGAGAGAGAGAGAGAGAGAGAGAGTAATGGTAGTGTGGGAGGGAGGAAATTGGTGGGAGGAAAGGAGGGGAGGGTGGGGGTCCAGACATGATGGGGAAGGAGGGGGACAGGGGAGGGAGAGGGGGATTCCAATGGCAGCGGGTAGAGAGAGAGATAATTACTCAAGGGAAGACACAGGGGCAATTAGAGGTAGAGTAATGAGTGAGAGAGAGATTAATAGTGAGAGAGACAATAGGAAACATGATACATCCGTGAGAGAGAGAGAGAGAGAGAGAGAGAGAGAGAGAGAGAGAGAGAAAGGGGGTTGATGGGAGTGTGGGAGGGAGGAAATTGGTGGGAGGAAGGGAGGGGAGTGTGAGTCCAGATATGATGGGGGAAGAGGGGGATAGGGGAGGGGGAGGAGGGGGGTAGGGGAGAGGGAGGAGGAAGGAGAGGGAGAGGGGGATTCCTATGGCAGCGGGTACAGAGAGATAATTACTCAAGGGAAGACACGGGGGCAATTAGAGATAGAGTAATGAGTGAGAAAGAGATTAATGGTGAGTGAGACAATAGGAAACAAGATACATCCGTGAGAGAGAGAGAGAGAGAGAGAGAGAGAGAGAGAGAGAGAGAGAGAGAGAGGGGAAGGAAGAAAACAAAGATAAAAATGAGACTGTGGATTAAATAAGAAGAATGGAAGAGATAACAAGAGGTATAAGAAAGAGGGAAGGGAAGAAGAAAAAAAAATAAGAGAGAAAGAAGGAGGGAAAGGAGACAGTAAGGAAAAGGTTATAGAGAGAACGAAGTAGGAGGGAGAGATAGAGAAATGAGATGAGATGAGGGCAAGACAGAGAGATGGAAGTGACAAGAAGGAGGGATTGAGAGGTGGAGAGATGAAATGAGATGAAGGGAATGGAGATAGAGAAGGGAGGAGAGAGGGAGGGAGGGAAAAGAGGAAAGTAGGAGAGATGAGATTCATTTAGAGAGAGGGAGGGAGGGAGGGAGGGAGAGAGGGAGACATGACGTAAGAGGGAGAGAGGGAAACAGATGAGGTAAGAGGAGGGAGGGAAACAGATGAGGTAAGAGAGAGGGAGGGAAACAGATGAGGAAAGAGGGAGGGAGGGAAACAGATGAGGTAAGAGGGAGGAGAGATGGAGGAACAACGAGAGTAAGAGGGAGGGAAACAGAGACACCGAGGAGAGGTGAAGAGACAGAGGAGGGAGGGAGGGAGGGAGGGAGGCAGGGAGACAGAGAGACACAGTAAGGTAAGAATGAGGGAAATAAGGGGAGAGGGAAGGGTAGAAATGGAGCTGGAAAGATGATAGGGCAATGAGGGAGGGAGGGAGGGAGAAAGAACAAGGAAGAGTGATGACGAAGGGAGATAGGTAGACAGGTGAGGTAAGAGGGAGGGAAGGAGGGGGAGAAGGAGGATGAGGAATGAGGCTGGAGGGAAGGAGGGACAAAGAGGGAGGGAGAGAAGGAGGGAGGAAGAGAGAAGGAGAGGGGATGATGGAGGAGAGGAGATGATGTCATAAACATAACATGGAGGCCCTTCCCCCTCTTCTCATGGCCACCCTGCCAACAATACCAACATTACAGTACCTATCAGCATCACTACCAACATAACTAACAAAGCCATTATTTCCAACATTGCTAACATGAACAACATTAAAACATTTCCTACCAATGTAACCATCATTTCCAGCCAAAATTACCTTCTAACATTACCAGTCTTTACTACTTACCAAACTACTGCTTTGTATTACCTATCACAATTACCTACCAACATTGCCAGCTAACATTGCCAACCAGCATTAACAACATTACCAATCAACATTACCAACCGATATTACCTACCAACATTATCTACCAACATCACCTACCAACATTACCAAATTGTGTTACTAATGCGCGTTTTCATCTGCTGGTGGATGGGAGGACTGCTGGGCCTTGGGGAACGGGTTAACTAATCTATGTCCAGTCAGATAATGCTAAATTGCCAGTACCATCATCAACCACTCCATATGTTACCATCAGTTTTTACAGCTACCATAACTACCACCATCAACGACCCCAACTACCACTGTTAATGACCACAACAACCACCACGGTTGTCATAACCACCACAAGTACCACCACCACCACCACCATCATCACCACTGACCAGCATCAACTACTACAACTATCACCTCTAACCACCACAGCTACTACCATCAACTACCACAGCTACCACCTCCAACCACTGCAACTGCCATCACGAACCACAGCTACCACCACCAGCCACCACAGCTACCACCACAGTTACCACATCTCACCACCAGCCAGCACAACTACCACCCACCAACCACCACGACTACCGCCAGCCAACCATCACAACTACCACCAACCAGTCACCACAACTACCACTTCATGTACCACCCACCAACCAACCAACCAACCACCCAACTACAATCAACCTACCAACCACCTCATGTACCACCAACCAAGCACCACAACTACCACTATTTACCTGCACGTGTTTGAAAGTGTTTACAGTACAGGTGTGAGACAAGGAAGAAGATTTAATGAGACAGGCGTGGAGAGAGAGAGAGAGAGAGAGAGAGAGAGAGAGAGAGAGAGTTATATGTTAAGTGTGGTACGTCATATATGAAGGACAGCTTTTCACACTTTTTAATATTTTACAAGCACGGTTACTGAAAATGAAAAATGAAAATGAAGGTCAGGATAATGGAAGAAGATAAATAATATCGTCTGGCTGAAGTCTGAATATTTTATATTTCTCTTACACTCTTGGCCTAGATTTTCACCCTTTGGCAACTCATTTCATGTGACTCTATGGCAGAAAAAGACACTTCTACAGTTTTACGTCCTTTTCATAGCACTTCTTTGTGACTAGCATCATATTTCTAGTGCTAATCTATTGCTACAACGCAGCAATGAAGGTGCTTTTAGGCCATGGTAAAGTAAAAGCAGTATAGTCAAGTGAGTCCATACAGGAACTACGTGGCTATCAGAGACTTTTCATCCCTCTGTTTGCCTAGAACTCCCTAATTTCCATAGAATAAAAAATGCGTCTATGTAGCAATTTATAGTTCAGTACATGATTTCTTTTAGGTGAACAAAGTGACTGGTTTTTAGGTTGAGTAAATATTGAAATGCTGCCATAGAACGAAATGAATAATACATTATACTTCAGGGTTCGGGTTTGATAGCACTGCATATAATGAATTCAGGGAAGGTCATAATGATGGTGGTGTTAAAATGAGCTCTGTGTAACCTCATTCATAAATTTACAGTATCTACCTTCTTTCTCACGATGATACATCACCAAGGCAAAATCAGGAACAGTTGGAAAATAAGAATAATATTATGCTGTTAATAATAATAATAATAATAATAATAATAATAATAATAATGCCAATGCTAATCATCATCATCATCATCATCATCATCATTAGCATCGTTCCCTCCTCTGTTATATGATGTAAGTAAGAAAACACAAACTTTAATTGAGCAAAAGTATACTAACAAACACAGAGAACAAAGTATAAATTTTTCACAGCCAGAATTGCCTGAGACACGGACGTAAACAATTAACAAGAATGTACACACCACTAAACACAGCCTCCCTAGCAAGGTCAAGGCAAGGTAGGACATCCCCTTGACCTTGGCTGCATGACCTAATGGGTAGGGTACAGGGGGAGAGGGAGGAGGGAGGGGGTAGGAACGAGGGATGGAGGGTGGGGGGAGGCAGGACGGGAGGTAGAAGGAAGAAAGAAGGGAACTGATGAGAAGTGGTTTAAGTAAGAGGGAAGTAGGGAGGAGGGGAAAGATGCAGGGGGAAAGGGAGGGGAAAATAGGAAAGAAGGGAAGTAGGGAGATGGAGGTAAAGAGAGGTAGAATGGAGGGAAGGAGTGAAAGATGGAGAGAAAATTAAGGAGGGAAAAAATAGGGTAAGGATTGAGAAGTAAACTTAGAAACGGAAGCATGGGAAGGTAGCGAGGAGGAGAGGAAGGGGGGAGGCAGAAGGGAGGGAAGAGGAGGTAGGGGAAGGTAGGAATGGAGGAAAAGGAATGAGAGGAGAGGAGGTGTGGGGACTAAGGATGGAGGGAAGGGTGAAGAGCCGTATGAGGTAAGAGGAGGTAGGAAGGAGGGAAGGGGCTGGATATATTGGCGGTAGGGGGAGGCTGTAAGTAGGAAAAGGGGTGAGAGAAGGTAGTGGGAAATTGGAAGTCCTGGATGAGGAAGGGTGAAGGAAGGAAAAAGATGAGAGGACGTTGAAGGGTTGAGGAAAGGAGAAAGGTGGATGGGAAGGGAGAGAAGAAAATGTATGAGAGATGGGTAGAGGGAGGAGAGAGAGAAGAGAAGGAATAGGAGAAAAGAAGCTAAAGAAAAAGGAGGGAGGAGAAGAAGAGGGCGACTGGGAAGAGGAAGGGAATAGGGAAGTGAGGGAAGAGAAAGATGAGAGGAGAGGAAGGTAACTAAGGTGTAACAGAGGGACTGGAAGTGAGGGAGGGAGGAGAACAATGGGATGACAAAAGTGAAGCGAGGGGACCAAGGAAGGAAGATGATAAAATAAACTGAAGACAGATGGTCAACGAAGAGGGGAGAAAAAAGGGGTTGAAAAAGGGGGAGGAAGAGTAAGGAGATGGGGTGAAAAAATAAAAATGACAAGAAAAGGAGAGGAACAGGAAAGAAAAGAGCAGAATAAAGGAATAAGACGGAGAATAATGAAGAAAGGAGAAGAGAAGCGATGAGAAGAAAAAAAAGAAAAAAGATGAAAGTAACAATAGAGAATAAGAAACGAGACAGTTGAAGGAGAGGTAGGAAAGAAAAAAGTGGGTTGAGAAGAAAGGGCAGAAGGAAGAGGTGAGGGGAGAGAAGGGTGAGGAGAGAGGGGGAGGTGAAGAAAGCAAGAAAATTCCGAGAAAAGGAGGAGGGGAGGGGGAGAGATGACTAACTAACCTTCACTGCAAGAGGTCACCGTAAGGCCAAATAAAATAGTCTGGAGGCAACAAAAATACTGTGGAAAAGACACCATCGTACAGAGTAAAAGAGATCTTAAGGGAGAATGGAAGACTGATGCAGCTGGGGAAGAAGAGAGGAGAGATGTGTATGACAGAGGAGTGGAAGAAGAAGCAAGGGTAATGAAAAAATGGAATGATGTGGGGGAGACTGAAGAATATGGAAGATTTTTAAACAATGAGGAGTGAATTAAGAAATGAGGAAGAAACTAAAAAAAATGTGGAAGAATTTAGTAAGACGAAAGAAATGAGGGAATGTGGGAGAAATTAAGGAATTGATGTATATCAGGGATGTGAAGAAATTTGAGAATGTAAAGTAAAGCATGTTGAAGATTTTAAAGATTATGGATGGAATAAATGAATGTAGATGATTTTGAAACATGAGAAAGAGACTATCGAATGTGGAAAAAAATAAAGTGGAAGACAGTTAAGACTACAAATATTTTGAAGAATGTGGAAGACTTTGAAGAATACGAAAGAGATATTGTAGAATGTGCCTAAGATTAAAGAAATGCCAAAGAGAGAAGGAAAGAGTGATGACGAAAGAAAATTACTTCCTACTGTAAGATGAGGTCTTTTGTATCTTATTCCTCTACTGCTATATAATTTTTTTTCTTTTTAAGGGAGAAATGCACAATGAAGCATTTTGAAAGAGTGTTATCCAGCTCCGGGAGGGAGCAGGGGTTGATGAGATGGAGGGTGGGAAGGATGGAGCATGACATTGTGTTAAATCTCTTCTCCCCTCAATACTACCTGAGGGATTATTATTTTCGAAGTCTATATTTATACTACTGTACGGTACATGCCCCTATATGGAGGGTCTTGAGTGGGATTTATTATTAGATTTTTTGAACTACATCTTTTTGAAATTTCGGTGGCGGGATCAGGTCTATAACTCCCTCCTATAATTCCTCCCTCCTTCCCTCATACGGCCCTGCCATGACGTCACTCACATTTTATTCTTCCTACCGCTTGACGATTTATTCAGTATAAGGGGCACCTCTCGTACTGAAGGGGTTAACAGTAAGTAGGTAGTAGAGGCTGAGTACGGAGAAGTAAGAAAGGGGAATGAAGAGGAAGAAGTGGAATATTAGGAATGGATCAGAGTGGAGGGAGGAGAAGAGATAAGAGGATACGAGAAGAGAGGAGGAAAGAATTAAGCCTGGGAAGAGGGAAGGAGGAGAGGAGAGGAGTAAGGAAGAATGAGTGAGAATAAGATGGCGAGAAATAAAAAACAAAACATTAATAAACGGTAAAAACGTAAAATAAAGAAAAGGTAATAGGAGGATGAGGAAGAGGGAGACAAAGAGAAGAATGGACAGGGAGAAAGACATAGGAAGAACAGGAGAAGAAATGAGGTGAGAAAAAGAACGGGAAGAGGGAGGAATGGACAGGAGAGGAGGAGAGAAACAGAAAGAGGAAGAGGAAGGAGAAGAAAGGGAAGGAGGGGAAAAAGTCAAGGAGGAAAAGAAAATGTAGTAGGAAGGATATGCAAAGAAATATGTAAAAAAAAAAAAAAAAAGAATACAAAGACCGGAAAGAGAAAACTGGTGAAAAAAAAATGAAGAGGAAGAGGAAGAGTACAAGGTGAAGGAGGGGAAGCGCGAGAGAGAAAAAAGGAGTGGGTGTTTGGGTAGTACGTGGCAGGATGGAGGGGGAGGGGGAGTAGGGAGGGGGAAGGGAGATAGTAGGAAGTGGAGAGGGAGTAGGGAGGGGGAAGTGGGATAGTAGGAAGGGGAGGGGAGAGGGAGGAGGAAAGGCAAGGTCCCGGAAGGGAGAGAACATACAGAGGGGGGAGGATAGTGTGGGAGGGTAGGGTACAAAGGGAGGGAACGGAGAGAGAGGGAGTGGGAGGGAGGGGGTAGTATGAAAGGTGGAGGATGGACCCAGAAGGAGGGAATAGGGATGGGGAGGAGAGAAGAGGGGAGGGGAGAAGCAGAAGGGGAAATAAAGTGAGAGAGAGAAAGGAAGAGAGAGGGAGGGAGGAGTCAATGCTGGAAGGCAGAGTGAGAGGGGGGGGGCGCGGGCAGGGGGAGGGAATAGGGGGAGGGGAAGGGGAGTAGAGGTAAGGTTGGGGAGTGGTGTGGGGAGGGTAGGATGAGGAAGGGAGAGAAGGGAAAGAGGAGGGTGGTCTGAGAAATGGAAGGAAGGGGACAGGGAGGGTAGTATTGGAGGGAGAGAAGAGGAGGATGGTGTGGTAGGGTTAGGGGAGGGGAAAGGGAGGGTAGTGTGGGAGGGAGAAGGGAGGGGAGTGAGAAGGTGGGGAGATGACGGGCGGAGAGGGTCGGGCACCGAGTGGGGAGGGAGCTACCTAATATGGAAGAGGGAGGGATATTAAGAAGGCGATGACTCTCTCTCTCTCTCTCTCTCTCTCTCTCTCTCTCTCTCTCTCTCTCGTTTCCTCTTTCCTTCTCTCTTGTTTTCTTTGTCTCAGAATATCAGAATGTATACATGATAATTATATCAAAATATGCCACTAAATTTATAATAATAATAATAGTAAGAAGAAGAAGAAGATGAAGAAGAATGATAATAATAATAATAATAATAATAATAATAATAATAATAATAAAAATAACGTGAAGAAGAAGAGGAAGAAAACGAAAAAACAGAAAAGTATGAAGGACACAGAGGTAATGAGTAAATAAAGAATAGGCTAAAACAATGATTTTCTCTGGGATGAGAGAGAGAGAGAGAGAGAGAGAGAGAGAGAGAGAGAGAGAGAGAGAGAGAGAGAGAGAGAGAGAGAGAGAGAGAGAGAGAGAGAGAGAGAGAGAGAGAGAGAGACTGAATCCGGGAGTGTGAGAAGCATAACCTGCCTGAAAGCTATAAAATGATAGCACTAGACAGCACCACAGGCAGTACGACACACACACACACACACACACACACACACACACACACACACACACACACACACACAAAACGCGCGCGCTGCTTTAATCTTGTGGGCTTATGAGGCTCCCTAGCACCGTTTGAGTTTATTTCAGCACACGATACTTTAATTCTCTCATGTAAGTTATCTATTTGTTAGCCATCATCATCATCATCATCATCATCATCATCATCATCATCACCTTTTGTATGGTTAGGAGCTCTCCATTAACCTTTTCACCCCATTACAGTCTTGCTTTGGCCCTGCTATTTATTCCGCTCAGGAGACACCCCTCGTAGTGAAGGGGTGAAGAATTTGGCCTGTCTCTGGGAAAGGGCACTTGACCCCTCCCACAATATCTGTTCCCCTCCCGCCCTCCCTCCCACAGTACCACATCTCCTCCCACTCCTACTCTTCACACACACACACACACACACACACACACACACACACACACAGAAGCTTTTCCTTCCCTCCCGTTGCCTTCTGCTTTCCAACCATTCTGCCAGTGGTGTGCAGTCAGTAATCTCTGTATGTCAGGGGTGTGGGCCAAACATCACAGCGTTCTTGATACATACAGTGTTATAAACTGAGGGAAATTGGTACGTTAGCTTTATATGTTGCAATGGGAGTTTCATAGATACAGTGATGTTTTTGTAATTTCGTGCACAATTAACTGCAAAAAATGACATAACAAGATAACCTACAACAAGGAGGTGCTGGAGTGGAGAACGGAACTTTAAAAATCATTTTTGTTATTTGATGTAGACTGAAAAAAAGGCCTAAAAAAAAAAAAGACAGCATAATTATAACGAGGACTGGGTGTAGTTAGGACCTCGTCTCGTGGTCAGTGGAGACCCCACCTGTTCCATACTAGTTTATTTGTCCATGTAGTGTATTGATATTCTCAGTAGCAAAGTTTATGGAAAGTATATTGATATTAACCTTTCCAATAACATGACGCCTTTACTTAATTTATTCTCGTTATCTTCAGATGACTTAATGCAGGTTAGGAAGAATTTTTATAATGAAGAGATTAGTTACGCTCCAATAACTTTTCGTACAAGCTTCATTAACCCATTCATTGCGACAGTGCCTTAATTCGTGTTCTCCTTGCTCCCTCCTGACGAATGTATTCAGCTGAAAATGATCTTCCACACTGGATATGTAAAAAGGCCTAAACAACGTGAGGTACTTAAGTGAATCGGTAGAGAGGCGGCCTGCAGTCCTGATGGACCCAGGTTCGAATCCCGGGTGGGGCAGGGAACAGTTTAAGGATTTGAATTTCATAAGAGCAGACTTTCCTGATCTACCAGATGACCCGCCGACATGTCGTAAAAGAACCCCCGCTAATACCAATACACCAGTCCTGTATGAGACAGCCCTAGCAGGTATTCAATATGGACGGTGGGTGTTAGCGCCGAAGTGGTGACATGTAGAGAGGTGTATGGTATGTAGGAGGACTACTGGGCCTTGAGAGCAGGCTGTGAAGCCTATGCCCAGAGTCGGACACATAAAAAAAAAAAAAAAAAAAAAACTAAATAACAATTTGTCGAGATGCAACGGAGCCTCCAAAGTCAACGAGATAACTGCCCTAGCAATGGCGCCTTTATTTTATTTTACCGCTAGGTTTTCAATGCAATGTGGAGATCTGCTATATTTCCTTTCTTTCTTTCTTCTTTCTACCAAACGCTTTTTCAGCTTGGCTCTATTCTTTTATTCCATCACTAATGCGCTTCAAAACTGACACAATTATTCCTTGGGACAATAGCCTCATATATTTTTTAAATTTAGGTTTTTTAGAGCATTTTATGGGGGTAAATGTCAAATTATATAAAGACAAATTTTCAGCTCCTGTGTTTTTGCATGTTCATTGATTATTATGGCAATATGCACAGAAACATGTTAGTATACTGTAACTGTGTGGAGACCATCGTGCATTCCCTTGGGAGAGTTGGCAGGCTTGTATTCTGTACTGTATATTCTTTCACGATCATAGCTGCCTCGTAGGGTTCGTCATGTACATTGCAGTTGTCCATCTTTATTGTTATGTTTCTCTCACAGTAGCTTCTCCCCTATCCCATTCCCCTGCCATATCCCTGTACCCCCCCCCATTCATTCTTCACCCTTCTCTTCCACTTGCCCTCCAGTCTCACATTCCTCTTCCCCCTTCTGTATTTCCCCTTCCCTTCCAACAGTACCCTTCCGCCAGACCCTTTCCCGTGCCATACTCCCGTTGTGGTGACCTGTTCAACGTGGGGTGGTAGGGGAGGGGGAGCTTTGGGTATTGTCTGCTCCAGGGGTCAGCAGGAAGGTCAAGCAGGGGTCAGGGCGAGAGGGGGAGGGGGAGGGGGTGGAGGAGAGGGGAGGAGGGGGAGAGTGGGTTAGGTCATACGGGATGGGGAAGAGGAAGGGGAGATGGAGAGAAGGTAAGGGTGGGGGGAAGAACTGAATCAGGGAAAGGGGTCACATGGGTAGGGATTTAGAAAGGGACCTCACTGAAATAAAGGTTGTAGGCCAGGCTATCATTTATATTTTACTTACTTCATATTCAACCCTCTTATGGTCGAGACAACTCTTTCACTCTATTCCAGCTGACGCCAGACGATTCTATTCAGCTGTGAGAATCAGTGGAGGCTGAGAGTGCTGATACGGTACCGTTAGCCCTCTCATGGTCACAACATCGTCAAAGTTCTGTTCCACTAACGCGATACGATGTTACTGTATTCTGCCGTTAGTGAATCATGTCAGCCCGAGAGTGTTAATGAAAAATCTGTTAAGGTTTATCTTAGCTTTACTGGAAATATTGTCTTATGTGATCGTATTCCTATGGGGTTATGAGACCTTCCACGATCTCTTTCCTAGCGACCTACGCATTATATCACACACAAATATCCTCCTGCATGTAATTTATGTTTTTATGATGACACAGATAATATAAATAACGCAAAAGCAAACGCGCCATGTGCAAAAGTAATCTAGTATGGAAGAGGTGCTACAGAGACGTCTCAGCTCCCTTAAGTAGTGGTTATAGTATCGTACAGATATTTTTGTGACTTTCTTGCATGAACACTATACTTTCCCTTCTTCTGTATGAACTGGTTTAGGTTTATGACTGCAGTTATGTCTCCGTTTTTCTTTTCGCTCAGTAGGCGTGAAGTTATTCATTAATATAACTCACATTCTTCAGCACTTATTTGTTCCAATAACTTAATCTAATCAACTTTAGCTATCAACTTTAACTATCAACTTTAGCTATGTTGTCTCTCAGTATGTCAAAATTGGTTTTTAAATGACATAAAGTTAAATACTGTTATTGATTTTACAGCTGTGTTAAATTCTAGTTTGATTACTGTATGGTTGTCTTTACCCAAATTCACACCATTGTCACAAGTGGTCTTTGGATTATAGAGAAGAATATTACTACCAGGTGCCGTAAGTCTCTCTCAGGCTCCCGTGACTCACGCTAACTGAATATAATCGTTTGAATTTGGCTGAAAATGAATACTAGAGTTGTTCTGAACGTGAGCAGGTTGATGGTGGCAGTGCTTACACATAACACTATCAGGATCCTGTGACAAGTTCCAGCTGAGTACAATCGTATGACGTCAGCTTGAATAAAGTACAAGATACGATGCGGCCATGAGAGAGTTATTAGGCCTGTAATCAGTGATTGGCAGGATTGCGTCATGCACCAACTCTGATACTATATTTCCATCTTTACCTCCATTTACATCAGGTGTTCACAGCAGGTTCTTCTTCTACAGCCGCGTCTTTGCTATCATGATTAATCATAATTCACAGTAAGCAACTCTTAATATCATTTTAGAGATTTTGTTTATTTTCCACAACGGAACAGGTTTTCATTTGTTTTCAGAAATTTTGATACACTGTCCATACCCTTCCACGTCGAGTATGTTGATCTAAATTTTATCAATATTCATGTGGTACTGATAACGGACAATGCACTATCAGACTGGATTAATGCAAGCGAGATTATTACAAGAATATTAACGTGGCATATGCAGGCACCAACGACAGACAGGGCAGGGGAAGGGAGAAAGGGGAAGGAGAGAGGGTAGAGGGCGGATAGGTCATGCGGGGAGGGGAGAAACAGGAAGGGGAAGGTAAAAGGGAGGGAGAAGACGAAAGGGGAAGGGGTGAAGGGGTGAGTGGAAGAAGAAGATGGGGAAAAGGATAGGGACAGTGAGGTAGACAGGGAAATAAAAAGAGGGAAAGGTGAATAGGAAAAGGAAGAGGAGGAGAATGAGGTGAAGGGGAGGGGGAGGTCAGTAGCAGAGGTCATAATAGGAGGGGGGGAAGGGGCTAGCGGTACCGAGGCAGGGCATTCGGTCAGAGAGGAATAAGCAGGAAGAGGAGGAGGGGAAGGGGATAGAAAGGAGAAGGAAGATGGAGGGGGAAGAGGAGAGAGGCGGAAAGGAGAACACGAGAGCATGAGAAAACAGAGAAGAAGAATTAAAAAAAAGGAAGAAGATGAAGAGAAAAGAAATCGTTGAACACCTTAATTTTGCCTTGTACTGTGTTTCTACCTCTGGCTTAGTTCCTGTTACTGACATGCAAGAGAATATTAAAACATCTCAGGCAGAAATAAGGAAGAGATGATAGGGAGGCTCATAAACCCAACAGAATACAGTCCCAGACCATTTTTATCTTTTGTTTAGTTACACGGCGTACTTTGTTTTTTCTGTGTATCGGTTCTGGACACGTGCTAGAAAACCTTTCCTTGAAGTCCAGTAGTCCACTTACCACACACCAACAGAGGGCTGTGAAAGTTGCCACTTTGGTAGTAATGCCCAACATGCCACTCCTCGTGCGATATCCAGAGCTGGTGTGATGGTGCTAACGGGGCTGATTACTGACGTGTTGATGGGATCTTATGAATGAACAGTGAAGTCTCGTTTATCTTTTCGGACCGAGTACGCCTTGTTCATTTTTCATCGGACTGCTACCAGGGGATTGTATTAAGGACCTCTTATTATGGGGAAGTCAGTGAAGGCTATATCAGATCCCTCCAATTTCAATTTACTCCTCCCGTAAGAGAAGTAAAATTATCCGGAGATCGAAAAAACCCTTATAAAATACATCCTCGTAATGAAGTGCTTCGTGAAGCACAAATCCGCTGTCTTTAGTAGAGTACCCGGGATCAAACTCAGCCCCACAATCCCCAGCCCGGTAAAGTGCTCTGTCCATTCCGCCACCATCTCTCTCGAAAAGGTAACGAAATGAATTAGTAAGGAAACAAACAGATAGGCAGAATGCGAGGTATGTGGCCAGGCAGAAGGTAGGCAGAGAGGCAGGCGGAATAGTATTTGTGTAGACAAGAGGTAGCTAGGGAGGAGGAAAGACAGGTATGTGGTGAGGTGGAGGTAGATAGAGAGGCAGGGGGAGAGGTATGCAGTGAGCTAGAGGGGAGGTAGAGAGGAAGACAGAGGAGTATATGTTTATGTAGAAGGTAAGTAGAGAGCTAGTTGGTGAGGTAGAAGGAAGTATGAGCTACTAGGCAAGGCAGAAAGAAGGTAGAAGCTAGTTGGTGAGGCAGAAGGAAAGTAGAGAGATAGTAGGTAAAGTAGAAGGTAAATAAAGAGCTAAAGGTAGGTCGAGAGCTAGTTGGTGAGATAGAAGGAAGATACAGAGCTAGTTGGTGAGACGGAAGGAAGATAGAGAGCAAGTATGTATGGTAGAAGGTATGCAAAGAGCTAAAGCCAGGTTGAGAGCTCGTTGGTGAGGCAGAAAGAAGGTAGAGAGCTAGTTAATGAGGTAGAAGGTAGGTAGAGAGCTTGTTAATGAGACAGAATGTAGGCAGAGCTAGCTGGTGAGGTACAACGTAGGTAGAGAGGAATTTGGCGAGGCTAGAGGTAGGCAGAGTGGCAGGTAAGTAGATATATCGCTGGTAGACAGGTAAGTTCAAGGTTGACTGGAAAGTGGAGATATAAACAGGTAGGCAAAAAGACAGGAATGCAGACAGGACTTAGGTAGGTAGGTCCAGGGTAGGTCGGTAGAAGGTAGGGAAGGAGAAGCAGAAGAGAGAGAGAGAGAGAGAGAGAGAGAGAGAGAGAGAGAGAGAGAGAGAGAGAGAGGGAGAGAGAGAGGCACTGGAGAAGAAAGGTAGGGAGGAAAGTAGGGAGAATGAGAGGCTAAGAGGAAGGGAAAGAGAGAGAAGGGAAGGGAGAGATTTAGGCAGGCAAGCAAGAGGTAGGCAGGGAGGAAGGCTTGAAGGTGAAAGGTGGAGGAGTTGGTGGTCAAATGATCAGAGAAGTGGTCTGCTGTCCAAAAGGGCGAGAATTTGATCCCTGACTGGAGCAGGGAACAGTCTGATTATATGAATTTCGTTAGATCAGACTTTACTAATCTTCCACAAAACTCACGACATGTCCTTTTTTTAGATCAGACTTTACTAATCTTCCACAAGACTCACGACATGTCCTTTAAAATGACATTGCACCAGTATTGATTGAGGAGGTGCGTAATGGCACTGAAATGATATGCGAAGGAGGGTGGCACAGAGAGAAAGGAAGGCAAGCAGTAGGTAGGCAAAGAAGCAGGTAAGGGGATAAGAGAGAGAGAGAGAGAGAGAGAGAGAGAGGCAAGCAGACAGGTAGGCAGTTAAGTAAGCAGACAAGTAAGCAGGCAAGTAAAGGTGAGGGTGAAGGAAGGAGGCTGTCATTACTGTATCGTGTGGAAGGTTACTGGCTCTCTCTCTCTCTCTCTCTCTCTCTCTCTCTCTCTCTCTCTCTCTCTCTCTCTCTCTCTCTCTCTCTCTGTCAGCTACTGTTACTTATTATACACTAGCTCCTGCCCCTCCCACAACCCCCGCCTACTCATTCTTCCTGCTGTGTTACCTGCTTACACTGCTCATGTGGGTGGGTGTAAATGTCTGTAGCTGAGATAAAAAGTGTGTAGGGCGTGAAGGTGTGTGTGTGTGTGTGTGTGTGTGTGTGTGTGTGTGTGTGTGTGTGTGTGTGTGTGTGTGCGTGCTTGTTTGTATGTTTGTTTACATATGTGTGTGTAGAAGTAGCTCGTGAAGGTGTATAGAGGCTGTGTGTGTGTGTGTGTGTGTGTGTGTGTGTGTGTGTGTGCGGACAAGAAAAGTGCAGTTGCGGTAAGCAGAGCCATTACAATGTGGCAACCGTGTCAAATCCTTGTGAAATATCACTCAAGTAGCCAGTAATATTCAGGGGGCTGGAACTTCGCTGCATTAGTTCGGAACCTCGGAGGTGTGTGGGTGGGAACAAAACTTCGCCTAATATTTTCACCTCCTCTGCTGCTGTTTCTCCTCTGCTGACCAATATTCCTAAGATGAGAAGGAAGGGACCTGATGTGTTTCTTTGCACATGGGTGATTCTCCTTGATGTAATGATTCGGGGAGGAAGTGACGGACTTGCCCTAAGTGTGAAGTGGACGCAGTGGAATAGCAGGTGGACTTTTGATTCTGACTGTACATGAATTATTGAGTGGGATGATAAATTTAAATACAGTGATGGGTGTGGTGAGCAGCATTCTTACGGCAGCAGGGTCACAGAACTGATGAGATTATTGGAGATTGTTTCTGTCTCTATGTATCAGAGGTCTGTCCAAAGCTGAATAATATCATCTGGAGTCCCTGTCTTATAGAATGTGTTTTTAGTGACTACATTACTTTTTATTTGGCTGTTAAGAATGAGAATGTGTGTAGGTGTGTTTATCGTAGGTGTAGGTGTGCAAAAAGGAGTGTAGCGGGTGTGGGTGTGTAATTTGTAAGAAGAGGTGCAGTGTGTGAGTGAGGGTGTGGGTGTGGCCCTGAGGTCGGGGTGTGAGGGGGAGAGGTAAAGGTGAGCTGATGAGGGTGTAGTAGGAGTGTGCGAGTGATGAGAGGGCAAGAGGTGAGGGTGAGGGTGAGAGTGAGGGTGAGGGTGAAGGGGTAATGATGGCTTGGGGGGTAGTGAGGGTGTGAGGGGAGTGTGGAGAGTGTGATGAGGGAGTGGTAGAAGTTTGTCAGTGATGATGGGGCACGGAGGTGAGATGGCGGAAGGGGATGTGGGGAGAGTGACGGAAGTATGATGTGGTGAGAGTAGGGATGTGACAGTTATGGTAAGTGCAAGGAGGTGAAACGGGTGTGGGGTGAGGGTGTGGGGGTAGCATGGGTAGGGGAAGTAAGAGTGAAGTGTGGTGGGGGTAGCGAAGATGTGGCGAAGTGTGGTGAAAGCGTGATTGGTGGCAAGGATGCAGGCAATGAGGATGAAGTGAGGTGTGGTAGGGTTGTGACAAGGGCGTGAGCGGTCGTATGAGAAGGATATAAGGAAGTAAGGAGAGGATGGGTGTGCTGATCGTGGTTGGGAAAGGGACAAAAGGGTAAGAAGGGAGGGTGGCGTGGATGTAGTATGTTGTGGTAGGAGGGGCGAGAACTGGGGTGTCATAAAAGCGTGATATCATGAGCAGACTATGAGTGAAGTGGAAGGGGTCGAGGACAAGTATCATAGCATACAGAGTATGGGTTTCGTGGTGGGTGAGGGTCAGGGGGTAATAATGGAGTGTGGACGTGAGGATAGCGAGGGTGTGGTGGCTGTAGTGGAGGAGGTGAGAGCTGGAGTGTCATAAAGGTGTGAAGTCAGGAAAAGTGTAAGGATGTGGCAGGTGAGAGTGGGGTGACGAGGTAATAAGGATATCGGAACATAAGGTGAGTGTGGGTGTGGGAGGGAGGGGGTGAAGTAGGGTAAGGTAATACCTGTGTGGGGAGGTGGGTGTTGCGTGTGGTGGGTGTGGCTGAGGGTGGTGTTGGTAGCAGGTGGAATGAGTTACGTAAAGTTTCATGAATCATCACACAAGACAAGCGGTACAAATGAGGAGGGGGAGAGATAATTACCATACACTCATAAAAAAAGGTACGTGTGTGTGTGTGTGTGTGTGTGTGTGTGTGTGTGTGAGAGAGAGAGAGAGAGAGAATGTGTGTTGGGGGAGGGGTAGTGAGGGACAGAGGAGGTGAAGTTGATTGAAAGCTGGGAATTTGGCCACGGAATATCCCAAGTACCGTACACTAGCGCTGAGACTACCATTGAAGGACTAACAGGCGTATTTTCTTGGGTGTATGCGGCTCCCAGGCACCCCTTCCTTATCAGCAATATACCTACATAATCTACGTAATAATAATAACAGTAATAACAAGACTAACATTACAGTTATTCTTGTTATTATTGTTATTATAATTGGTGTTTAGTGTTCTTGATAATCTAATCCTATCATTAATTGTAAGTAATTATTTTCGTTTTTAGGTAAGAGTCGCGTTCTTCTCTGGCCGTACTATAAGCGTTGTAAGTATAA